>NW_006912939.1:379013-701751 GCF_000585535.1 Cladophialophora psammophila CBS 110553 | reverse complement strand
TAGCTTAATAGCGTTAGTATTCACTAAGATAAAGACTTAGCGAGTTATCCGCTTTTAGTGTAAACCTTATTTCCGAAATAGGAAAGACCTTTTTAAATTTAATAATATTATATAATAAGTATATTATAAAAGTTACTAAAAATAGATGGTCTATAAGAGCTCATAGCCTAGATATAAGAGCTGTGAGCGACTGTGGGCTCCCTAGGCTCCCTGGGTATATAAGAATGCTGTGAGTCGCGGGAAAAATTGTTGATGGATGAGTCGACGATTTTCGTTCTAGATATCGTAAATCTCATTGTAATTAGTAATAGAGTCGATACCAACGACGGCTAGAAGCTCCCGTACTCTAGACGTCTCCTTCACTTTTAGTTCTCATTTCTAAAGATAACGGAAAAGCTCGTATTAATTAAAATTCGCACCGAATTCTTTCGCCGTTCTTCGCGTCATTTTTCGGCGCTCTTATCGCGATTTAACCCTTCTACTCACTTCATTAAATCTCTCTAATTACTAACCGTACTAGCTTACGTAAGCTTTTTAATTTTACTTATAAATACCTAAGTAAGAGTTAGCGTATTAATATACGAGGCGAATATAGAAAGTGTATATATAACTATATCGTAACGAATATCTAGAGTTATAATGTAACAAGGCAAGGTGGCTGTGCTGTGATGGGCCGTGCTGGGCTGGTAGAGCGGTGGCAGGGAGGAAAAGTTGTCTAGTCACATGTCAAACCTAAATGGGCTGGCAGAAGGGGGTGCAGAACAGTTTACAGTGCTGGCAGTGTGCCATTCATTAGAGATTGAGTAGAGTATCATGAATTCCATGGCTTTTGGCGCCGTCTACCTAATTTCTGAGTGTTTTTATCAGTCCTGTCCTATCCGTCGATGCTCCCGCTGTGCTAGGTGTTTGTAGCCCTAGCCGCTGCCCCTCTGGGTGGTGTTGGTGGTGGTGTTGTCTTGTCAGTATCAACCAGAAACGCGTTCTCGATTCCCAATCTGCTGGACAGGCCTCTGTGCGTTGTTGCACGTGCACGCCGAACCCTGAAGTGCTCTGTTACAATAAATATATGTATTTACAATATAAGTATAATTATTTACGATATAAATATTTGTATTTACAATATAAATATGATTATTTTTACTTAAGTATAAATAAGGCTAAATCCTACTTAAGTTTCTTAAGTAAATCCACACTGAATTCGAAGGCATCTTCTGCCCCGCACGGCACAAGCGTGACCCTCTTAATTGTTTCTTCAGACCACCAACGATCTTACCCGCGCCGTCGGATGGACTTGATCAAAGGCACTTGATGCAAGCTCAAATACGAAAATACGACGCATCTTTTGAAGCCGCTTAATTGGGCAGTATTCAAACATGCAATGACTTGGCCACCAAGGTGTGGCCGCAACAGAGAGTAGCGGATTCGTGAGCTCGACAGACTTCGTCTGCGGCACCTGGTCCCCTCCGATTCACCCCAAACGTCTGATAGGAGGAAGTGGCACAAAGTCCGATTGTGTGACCGTCGAGATGATCACCGACGCCATCGTGGTGTCCAAACCTGGAGCACCCTTCCAGTACCAGCAGATCGAGCTCCACGATAATCTCAGGGCAGATGAAGTGCTCGTTCGGATCAAGGCCACCGGCGTATGCCACACCGACCTGAATTTCTCAAAGGAGAAGACCATGCCCGAGCTGTTTCCGGCTGTCCTCGGCCACGAGGGTGCCGGTGTCGTTGAGCGCATGGGATCCAACGTTACAAAATTCGCAAAAGGGGATCACGTCGTTGTCGTCTTCAGCTGTTGCGGAGAGTGCAAGTACTGTCTACGCAAGCAATCGTCTTATTGCGATCTCTGGTTCCAGTACAATTTGGCAGTCGGGAGGCTGGACGGGTCGAAGGTGTTTTCGAGCCTGACTACCGGGAGACCCATCATGAGTCATTTCTTTGGGCAGAGCAGTTTTGCGAGACATATCTTGGTGTCTCAAAATGGGTTGGTCAAAGTTGACAAGGACTTGCCGTTTGAGAAGGTGGCTGCACTTGGTTGTGGAGTGATGACGGGCGCTGGAGGTAACTCCCCTCGAATGGCATTTTCCATTATTCCCACTAACATGACTAGCAATGCTGAACGTGATCGAACCAGCTTCGGACATGGCAGTTGCTGTTGTAGGTGTCGGATCTGTGGGATTGTCAGCGATCATGGCACTGAAGATGCTCGAAACACAGCCAAAAAAGATTATCGCCATAGATATCGTCCCCGCGAGACTGGAACTGGCCCGCTCATTCGGCGCAACTCATGGAGTCAATTCCAAAGTCCGGCCTGAGCTTATGAAAGTCCTTATGGATATCACCAGCGGGCGGGGAGTTGATGGCAGTATAGACACCACAGGGAAGCCGGAAGTGATCAAGGAACTCGTCCACAGTGCTGCAAGGAAAGGAAAAGTGGTAACAGTGGGTATTGACGATGTATGATTCCATGGCCTCACAGCAAGTCAATGTTTCAAGCTGACAGTGCGTCCTAGCTTTCGGCAGAAGCATCGTTAAATATGTTCGAGATGGCGAACGCAGGCTGCAGCTACATTGGCTGCAACCAGGGAGACTGCTATCCTCAAGAGTTCCTACCGAGATTGTTGGCGGCGAATCAGCAAGGAAAGTTTCCTTATGACCAGTTAATCAAGACGTATCGAGCCAACGATATTGAGAAGGCTGCCCATGATGTGCTTAGCGGCATGACCGTTAAGGCCGTGTTACTTTGGGACTGACATCGAGTCGAGCTTGGAAGTTGCCATATGGGCCTTTGTTTGATTTGCACCGCGTTGGATGGGGAAGGTGTGCTCCTTGTACATGTACATCTCAGCCTCGCGCGCACCACGCGGGTCTGGTCTAAATAGTCCCACCCAAACTTCCCGAGAATTGTTACCTTTATGTTTTTATTGTGCTCAATTCCTGTCACACAAAGACCCCTTCCATGACTAGGGCGATACCGAGTCCGAACGAACCACGATTCCTCCACCCAGTCCAGGCCCTGTCAGGTCGAACTAGCACCGGGCTAGCAGGCATCAGGGCCTCGATTCGAACCGAGCTGACGACATGATCTGGGTCTTGCTAGGACGAACTAACAATAACGGGTTAGCAGGCAGCAGGACCCCAATTCAATTCCCGCACTGATTGATTCAACTGTATAGAATTTGTAGTATAACCGGCCGAGAAAAACCAACCCCGAAAGGGGCGAGTTTCGCTTATCACAGACCAGAGGTTGACTGTTCTATGTTAAGTTTTTGTGCTTCTCAACACCCTAATATTGTCAGATGTGTTTTTGTGTGATCCCCGTGGTATATTGCTTCATTGTGAGGTGAATCCGCTTAGCGACACTGTAATAGTAAAGAGAGGACCGTCGCCAAGATGCGAATTTACAGAGTGTGGTGGAAGCAAGTTTGCCACAAGGCTGACAAACGTGAAGGCAAGGCTGAGGTAAGGCTGAACTCAGCCTCGGCGCGGGGAATTCTTGCGCAGAATCCCGAATCTTCCAGCCTCATCGTCTCTCATCTCAGCCTCATCTTTTGTCAGTAACGAATCTTTCCTCCGCCTGCCGCGGTGGCGACGGACTATATTGCCAAGATCACTCATAGTATTTGTCGTATAAACGTTCGTTGTTGGTCGTCCACAATGTCTGCCTCAACCACTCCCCCCGAGGCATCATACACCGCCATGGATCGAGACGTCGAGGCCATCGGCGCCCACTGCGAATTTGCCTACTGCCACCAGCTCGACTTCCTCCCTTTCCGGTGCGAGTCATGCCGCCACACCTTCTGTCTCGACCATCGGAGCGAGACTGCTCACAAGTGTCCCCGCGCTGGTGAATGGGCGAAGAACAGACGACTGAACAGCATCGGGAAATCCTCAATATCGGGCACAAGCCAGGGTAAACCGAATCTCATTAACGCGACGCAATGCGGGGAGACGACGTGCAAGACGTTCGTCAACACGTCTCAAAACCTGGGCGTGCACTGCCCGCAGTGCAACCGGACATATTGCCTCAAACACCGCATGCGCGAGGACCACGACTGCAAGAACCTAACGCCTCTGGGTGCTCGCCCCATTGAGATCGCGATGCAATCAAATAAAGAGAAGTTACGGGTCGGCTTCGGACGGCTGAAGACCTGGGGCAAGGAGCGACAGGAGGCGTTGACGCCTAAACCGAGCCCGTCCAGCAAATCCGCACAAATCGCCGCGCTCAACACGCTGAAAAAGAACGCAAAGGGCGACGACAAGCTTGTCCCTGAGAAGCGGGTCTACCTCCACGTCGAGGCTGAGGCCGCCTCCACCACCGCTAAACTGCCCAAGGCCGACCTGTTCTTCTCGGCTGACTGGTCCGTCGGCAGGATGCTCGATGAAGCCGCCAAGAGACTGCAGGTCGCCAACATGAATAATCGCGTCGAGACCGAGGAGCAGCGGTTAAGAGTCTACCATGTCGAAGGTGGCAGGCTGTTGGAATTTGGGGAGAAGCTTGGAGTGTGTCTTGCGAACGGGAATACCGTTGTCTTGCTGAGAGGGGTTGGTCCCAAGGAAGATGGGAAGTGAATCACAGCATCTGACATTTACCGGATTTGAAAAGAAAGGATAAATTTTACTGCATAGCGGCGGCGTCCACGGGGATATGGAATGACTCGAACGATCCTGCGCGGGTTTGGTTATAGCATTTGAGCAACACATTCTAACGAGCTTAGAGAGAGAACAATTTACTTCAATGTCCAGACGAAGCGCGGAACATCTATCCAATATTCGTCGCGATCCCCATACTGCTTGTCTCCTCAAGGTTTCCGTTTTCCCAACGCTTGTTGAATACACCCAGAGTTCCGTTCCCATTTCATTGTATTCCCATTTCACTGTAGTCATACACTCATCTTCATCTTTATTCCGCCGTGAGGTCTATATCCAACAACCTCCAACTCTTCGACTTTCCAGCCGTCTATTTCTCCGCTTCCCCTATCGTGACGCTTAATATTCAATGTTGGAAATTCACGTGGCTCACGCAGTAATTGCTCCCTCAAGGCGTCAATATGATCGAGATATACATGGGCATCGCCCATTGTATGGATGAGCTCTCCCGGCACGAGATCGCACGCGTGAGCCAGCATGTGTGTTAGCAGCGCATATGAGGCGATGTTGAAGGGCACTCCGAGTCCGATGTCGCAGGAGCGCTGGTACAGGACACAAGATAGGTGACCCTTTGCTTTCTGCTTGTCTCCCCTGATCTCTACCGATCCGTTGCTGAGCTGCCTGACAGCCGCCTCCCCTCGCACTGCGTCAGGGTAACTGACATAAAACTGCGCAAACATGTGACAAGGCGGCAGTGCCATCTTAGACAGGTCGGCCACGTTCCACGCGCTCAGTATAATTCGTCTATCGTATGGATTGGTCTTCAGTTTTCGCACCACCTCTTTGATCTGGTCCACTCCTTTGCCTGTGTAATCTGTATGGCAATCCTTGTATTCTGCACCAAAATAGCGCCATTGAAATCCGTAGACAGGGCCGAGGTCTCCATCCTCGCGATCGACGAATCCCAATTTATCGAGGAATTCTCGCGACCCATTACCGTCCCAGATGTGGATACCTGCTTGAGAGAGAGGTTTCGAGGTTGTGCAGCCCGATACAAACCACAGCAACTCGGTGGTAACGGCTCGAAGAAAGACGCGTTTGGTGGTGAGGAGAGGGAGGATGGGTATTCTTTCGGCGGTTGGTGAAGCAGGGTCGGGGCGTGACAAGCTGAAGTGCAGCTGAGGGGGAGCGAAGAGCGAGAGTGTACCTGTACCTGTTCGGTCTGGTCGATGTTCGCCACGGGATAGGATATCCCGGATTAGATCGAGGTATTGATATTCTTCATGAGGTGTTGTCGTTGTCGAAACAGTTTGAATCACGCCTTCGGGTGATGGTGTCGTAGCGGATCCGTTGGGTGCGTTTTTTAGGGCATTGACATTCTCGCGGAGAAAGCCCATCGAATCTCTAGGCGGAGACTGACTGTCTATTTCGACTGCAGAGGGTGCCATTCGGGTCTTTTTGCCGCCTGTTCACAGAGAAAAGGTTATGTAGATATTGAAGGGAGAGAAGTGAGAGAAGCACGGCGAGACGCGACTTGACGCGTCCAATTCATGACGTAACCTTGCATTGTGATCCTACCGATCACGTGCTAGTCACGTGTCAACCAAGTGTTATGTACTCGCTCCAATCAATCAATGAATCAATCACTCTTCTTTGTTTCTACCTATGTTGCTCTATAGACGGAATGCATCTCGCCAATTTCCTGTAATACTCTCTTGGGCTCTTGTCGAGACACAAATCTCTACCGCCATCGGTAGCGCATCCCTAAGCCATTATATCCTCCCAAGCCTGACAGTTGTCGTCTTTCCAATCATCCATGCCTCCTACAGTAACCAGGTCAACGATAGGCTCAAACAACGGACTGCGACCATTTTCTTGTTCATGGATTTCCGGTACCCCATGCCACGCCTTACAGACACTTGTCTTGCGTTGCCTTCCTGCTACAAGCAAATCTCTGACATCTGCAATTGGGTTTTCGGCAAATTCCTTCAGTAACTCCTCTGCCTTTATTCGAATATGCCTTGTAGGCGGAAGAAGCGGTGGGAGGTCATCTTCAAACTCGTCTGCATTGAACCATGGCTTCTTGCACTCTTTCTCAAATGCGTGCATCATCTCACCTCGAAACTTGATGGATTCCAGGACTGCTAAATGATTCTTGCAAAAAATCAGCCTCTCTGATTCGGAGACTGAACTGTGGTCACCGTTGTTGTTGACGAATTGCTCTTGCGGAGCCTCTCTAATTCGATCTCGTCCTCGCTCTTTGGTGCCCTGGCGCCTTTCGAGGATTCCTTTGTTGACAGGAGCCGTTGCAAAAGGTCTATCGTGGGCTGCAATCGGTCTGTGTTTCCCTTCAGCGATATGTCTACCACCAACTGATTCGATGGACAACTTACCGGCAGGCGGGTCGTTCCGGGGCAACAACTCGACCAGCTCGATGTCATCGTCACCGCTGGTCCAGTAGTTCTCCCCTTTTGCATTTGTTCGGTCTAGCTTTCGCAGGGCTCCGCTGGCCCAGAGCCCCCAATGTCGCGTCATCATTATGCTGACGGTCGATGTCGGTCCATCCTCTGAAGGCGGCGTGACGATGAAGACTGGTATCTCTCGAGCTCCCGCCATCCTGAATAGTGAGTTTGGAGGTGGTGTAGTGTAGGTCTGCTGGTGTGCACAGCGGCTATATACAGCAAGAGCTGGCGCAAAGGACTTTGTTATGGAGGTCGGTCAACTTGACAATGGTGTTTTGTCTTGGGTTTGTCCGAAACAAGGCCATCAAAGAGATCAATGGTGATTGTTAGGCGGTCCAAGGCACCGCACAAAGAGACCACACCTTCACGTGTTGCGGACTCCTTGTATGTATTGGATCTACCTTACTTATTTCCTGAGGTCTTTCGAGGCGCATGAAGAGAGACTTCAATATGCTAATGTTTACCAGCAAGGGAGCTATGCTACAATTTACAATCGTCGACTCAGACTGTCGGTCAAAGGCAGTATCTTGTTCTGGCACGGAACTTCGCAAACCAAGTCTCTGCGCGAACCGAAAGCGAGCAGGTCCGGCTCCTAACGCGCTGTATGTCGTTGGACAATACTACCCAATCTTCCGTCGCTATTACGATATCAGAGGAGAGGACCCCTAAGGCAACGGCGAAAGCCACATCAACGTCGCAAAGAGGGGTACGGACTGGACCACCTTTGAATAGTCGGAGATTAACCCCGTTGACTTGAATGATACACTCCTACTAAATCACACCATGGGCTTTGTCGCAGCCGTGAGAAATGGGATTGTCTCTGTGTGAATCCTGTGGAGGAAATTGCCCGTATAGCACTCACATAGGCGAAGACCTCGGATCCCTCCCTCAACGCCCATCGGCAAATACCAATTCTCAGCGAGCCCCTCACAATGCACAAGCTGACAACGACAAAAGCGAATGTCCCCCGGCAAAACGCAGTGCTATTGAGGTGAAACTACTACATTCACCGTCTATGCATGCAACTGGTACGATTTATCCCTCATATTAAACCCATTTCTCTGCACCATTCTTCTCAAAGACCTCTGCATAGGTAGCACGTCATGTGTGGACACGTTGCCGATCGCCACGTTGTCTCTGCTGTTAGCTGTAAGCATTCCTATCGATCGTACAATAAACGAGGCATGCCCACCCGTGAAGACTGCAGCAGGTGCACTGAGATGGTTTGTGAATCGAGTGCCTCAGCCTCGATATACTCTCTTTCGCGTCTCGCGGCACAGCTTAGCTACCGACGGGTGCAATGATGGGTGAATAGTGAGGAAGCGAACATAGGGCCTTACGAGGAACTCCGCCGTTTGATTCGGTATACGATACCTTGATAATTGCACGATTACCCAGGTAACCGCTCACTCATACTCGACGAAAGAGATCTACTCCTCAAGATGGCGCATGAACGCGAAAAAATCCACCCACCCCCGCGCACCACCGGTTCACACTTCTTTCCTTCAAGCGCGACAACGCGCAGAGGAGATGGGGGACTTACGTAGACGACCCTCCAGCGCAAGTATTTCACCAAGAACGGGCACACATGCTCGGCCCGCATGCTCTCCAGCGTTCCGTTGACCATGTAGCCGAGTAGCAACGGCGTAATCGGGACCGTGTCGGACGCCAAAACCCCTGCGGCATCTTGTTGGCCGCAGTTGTCGCAGACTTCGCGCGGCGCGGCGAATACGTGGTTGATACCGGCGAGGTAAGGGCTGACCGCGTACTCGGCCGGGTTGTCGGGGAATCTTGATTTGGGACAGAGGAAGAAGTATATGATGAAGGGGCCGTTGAAGGCGTTCCTAAGAAACGTGGCATGTTAATTGGGTACTCGGGTTTTCATGTTTGGAAAGAGAGCCAGGGGGGTTACAGCGAACGGGGACAGGGAAGTGAAAGGGGGGGCAACCTTTTCACAACGTTGTCAATGTACCACTCCCGGTCAAAGTAGGGATCGATCTCATTGTCGGGGGCAGGCATAAAGCCCCTGTCTTGCGCGGCGAGCTGCTCTGTTGTTTGGCTGTCTGGGGCGGACGACGCGACTCGCTTGAAAATGATTCGTGTCACAGGATGAAGAGACTCTGTAGCAGCAGTCCTCGAATTCGTCTCAGGGTACTGGAAAACCTGGGCCCGGTTGAGGTTGAGTGGCATCATGTCTGCGGGTGGCGTGGAGAATTTGCGGCTCGAAGCACTCCGAATGCTCCAGATGTACCTGTAGTACACTCTGCTCCAGATCGATCTGGGTCGCTGAGGCGGTCCAGGTCGGGATATGTATAGCCGAACTTCTCTATATTCCTGGACCAGTCGGAATCGTAGTATATCGGGCCCAACTCACACATAAATTTGTAGAAAGGCAATAAGTCCTTTTCATTCTCTGGCCTTAAGCGCCTGCCTCTTGAGTCCCTGGCCGGTGGCGGGAACCAGGCCTTTGGATGGAGAGCCTGCCAGATGGCGAAGATGCGGTCGACGTTGCTGTGACTATACGTTAAGTGCTTGCAAATGGCCCTTGCATACGGGGCGGCTTACCAATGATGAAGCCAGAAAACAGGATCGAAGGCTGCGATCGAGGGACTCGACATATGACCATTGGCACCGCCGACGAGGGTGTGATAGTTAGCGTGCAGAGCTTCAATCGAGCCATAACTCGCGGGTCTACCACCTCCTTCTCCGGGCAATATCCTCGACGTCCCCCTGGAAAGTCTTGTCTGTGTCAAATCTCCCTCACGCAGGACTAAGTCTGAGGCAACATCCCCAAGCCGCGGGTATCGAGTGGAATGGGGGTTTAAAATGTCGAGCATCATCGAGGCTCTACCCTCACGCCCACCGTTCAGAACGTCGCTCAATTTAGTTGATTGAAGTCTCAAAGGGCTGTAACAAAAGGGCACTTACCCTCAGTCCAGCCCTGGCCCAATCCTGATCCAAATTCTGTCTGTCAGTGAACTTGAAGTTGTAGAGGGGATTGTTCCGGATTTCCAATTTATCATAAGGAGGCAGTCGGACCATGACTTCCTTCACATTGAGAATGTCTGGCATGCGAAAGTCGTAGTCGTGCCTTGTGCGGTTTCCTTTCAACTTGATACCTGGAAACTTTGCGTTGACGTCGCGGGGGCGAAAGCAGTCCCAATAGGGAAGTCGAAATGCTTTCGCAGCCAGGTACTTGGACTGGAATGATCTATCGAATTCTCTCACGATAGCCATCATTTTGCGATACAGGGTTTGCTGTGACTAGAATCAGGCTCTCTGTTCAGTCAGAAACATGAAGAGCGTCACCACATTCCGTCAGGCTGGCCGGGTAGAGTCCCTCTTATCAATGTTTCTTGCACTGCTATTTCGGCGTTAATAATGAATGATTTCGGAATAGAGGCTTTGCGTTGAATCAGCTCGTAACAATTCAGGGTCGAGCCGTTATGGCCACGTCAAAAGTCTGGCCAACGCCCTTTAACCCTTTTCCAATGGCCATCTGTGCGAAAAGCATGTTTAGGACTACCTCTTGGAAATCCAAGAGGTCCGCCGCAACGGTGTTTTCAGAGCTTCCATATGAGCACCGAGCACAAGCGAATGAACTCAACGGAAAGTGGATAACAATTCCATCCGCGCAACGTCCTCATGAAAGAGGTTGGGCAAGGAGCGAGGTTGATGAGCGCGTGGCAAGAGCGACGCCAATGCCGCCGTGCATTAAGCACAGGGACCAGAGCGAGAGAGATCGTCTCTTGACAGGGATGTGGACGGGACCGAACTTTCAGCTCTCGTGTTCATTCTTCACAGAAGTTTTCATACGCAGCCATATCGAAAACCTTGCCGCACATAATGTATGCGAGAGAAAATCTTCAATCAAACGCCCCCATCTGTGAAGAGACGGGATCTGATGTTTGGAAGAATCCGCTACAGAAACCACTCTGCAGGAATTCCCGTTAGGCGCTCGAAAGTTTTTGTGGCAGCAATCAAGGCCGCGACCGCAGCGAATGCAGTCGTGAAAGCATTGGTCCTCTGTTTGTCAAACGAACTTGGGCGAATTGGGATTCCGTGGAGGTGCGTTCTAGACCTGGCCAAGAATTAGAGCCAAACTGCTCACCTGCTGGCTGAAATCGTGGCGCAGCTGAAAAAGGAGCCATTGAGGGAAGCCGAGGTTATGGCTCCTTGTGCGAGGCAGAAGGAGCAAAGATAAGAGAGTGGATTTTGATTATGACGTGATAGATAAATTCATCAAGATTGCGAGAGCTGCTATAGGGATTTGCCCACGCTTCACAAAGCGCGGGGACTGGCTGGTTAGGAGTCGCTATCCCCGTAGTTGAAACTGTTCCAGCATAAGGGATAACAAGGTTCGCGCCGTTATCATAGGCCAGACTAGATTAAAGGTTGAGAAATCTTCCACTCCTTAGGTAGTTCATGTATCAACTGCTAGGGAGCCCTTCAATAGATAGACAGACAAATGCATGGAATTGCTGAGAGCTTAATACTTCAACAGATCGTCAAGCTTGAAGTTTGTGGAAGACTGTGTCGTCCCTCGATCAGATTTTGGGCGAGGCTGACAAGATTCTGGGCAAATGAGGGCCTCGCGTACCGTTGTGAGTTGATGACCGTCGAAACCACCAGAGTTGATGGCCTGAGGGGCAAGCTCATGTTCGTGAGGCTGGCGAGCTTGCCAGACTTAGGAATCGTGGTGATTGTGGGCAAGGATATGCGAAGCACTTCCACTGTTATTGCTTCACGTCGAGCCGGAAGTCGTCATACTCGTAGCCTCACCAGCCTGGGTTGATGGGCGCCACAGCTTTGACCTAGGGAGAGTTTGAAGAAGGCATTCCGACGGAAATCACCATCCAGCTGGATCTGCGAGGCCGACCAAGTTCTCAATCGCGTCCTTGGTCGCGAGTTTTGAGGGTAGCTCCTCGGGATGTGCGTGGTATAGGGAATTTGAATAGGGTGCATATCGTGCGCTGAGACTGCGGAAAAGACGAAGATGGTGCGGTGACGAGGCTGAAGCCTGAAGGAAGCTGCAGATGCACCATGTGCCCGTTCTTGCCCTTCGCCCCTTCCGGCTTTTCCCTGGCTAGTGAGGCTTCTTTCTTGGCAATTGCACTCAAACCCATCGCAACCTCTGAAAATACCCTTTCACCATCATCTTTCTTTCATTTCCCCGTCTCGTCGTCTTCTTTTGCCTTCTTCTAGCACATCCTGCATCGCCACAGATGATATCGCCATGATTCAACATGCTCTAGGGACTAGATGACGCCGATTCGACCTTTCAGTCGCAAGGGCCAAAGCACACCTTGACAATTCAAAGCTCGACGCCTCGTCAGGCAGATTCTTGAGCCCATATCTTCCAGGCTTGTCAGCCTTCAAAGGCAGCGACATGCGAATCCCTGTAGCCGAGCAGGGTACATTCCTTTAATGACATATGTGGCCGCCAGGCAATGTCATGCGCCATCGAGAACACGAGCTGTGCGCCTACCATTGACGATGACTGGGCTGTGCTTCCACGATGTTCGCTAGGTCCTTAGATCCGGGAAACGCCCTGGTTCGCAGCCGGGCGGACCTCTCTCTAGGCCGAAGCCCTGGCTGCGAAGCTTAAAAGCCAAAGGTGACTGCTGCTGGCTGTTTCGATCGATTTTGGTCTCGTTGCCTTGCATTAGAGCCCCATGCATCCCTCACAATTACACGGCAAAACAATGCGTGGGCTCGCAATGCCAGAGCTCGCAATACTTGGAGCTCGCCTCGTGCCGCGGATGCAAGTCGCCGCACGTTGGCGATATCACAGTTGGCACTTGTAATACATCAGTCCTCTTTGCATTTCTCCTTTCATTCTCCGTGGTCTGTGTTCATAGTTTGGGTCTCTTTGGCGTCCACTGTCAAGGGGACTTTTTGCTAAATCAGATATTACTCCTTGCCACCCTTGCCAAATTTTCGACCTTGATATTCTGGCAATTCGAAAATTTGTGTGTGAGAATTTCTTCATCATGTCGGCGGAACCCAAACTAAACATGCTCCATGCACCAGATACCACGGAGGCAGTTGTTGACATAATTGCTGTCCATGGACTGAGCGCCCAGGCTTCCTCGTGGTTATCACTGTTGCTTCCTCGCGACTTGCCTGGCGCCAGGATTTTCACCTTCGGTTACGACTTCGCCCTCAGGGGCACTGATCCAATCGAGAAGCAGGGCCATCGCCTGCTGGAGGCCCTTTACCAATCACGAAGTGCCGACAATACTGTCAGTCCCTTTCCATTGTTGTGGCACAAGCTTTCGTCGTTCATCCTTTTGGACCTACCCTGCTCGCGGGCTCAGGCAACAACTTCCTCTATCCCGTACGATTTCCGTCGGCGATTGCCAATGGCGTGAAAACGAAAAATATTCTGTTTCCCCTGCCAAAAATTGAGAACTGTCTACATTGGCCTGATCCAACGCCTACCGGGGCCCACGAGGACTTGCCCCTCTTTTAGTTTCAACTGTTCTTTTCTCCTGGGATCGATGGCTAATTTTATCTTCAGCTTGACCGCCCGCTGGTCTTCATCGCCCATAGTCTAGGAGGTCTCATTGTCAAACAGGCATTGATTTGCTCACAAACACGTGCGGACGACCTAGCTTCCCGCGATGTGCAAGCCCGCAACTTCGCCCAGCATACGAAAGGCATAGTCTTCATCGGTACTCCCCATTGGGTCAACGAGCGTCCCGACCGAGCCATCTGGAAGTTCCTCAAGCTCTGTGACAGGGACGCGGACTTTGGTACCCTGGAAAAAAGGCTTTACGACATCCTGCCATCTGCTCAGTCAATCACGACAAACTTCTGGGATTGTGTCAACGCAAATACCTCGCATATCAATTTGATATCTTTCTTTGAAGAAGTGGACACTCCTGATCTCGAACCTAATAGTTCGAGTCTCCCTGATTCTAAGATGGCTAATGTCGTCATGAAAGAGGACACTACTTGCCAAGGTTTCAATAGTACTCCGATACACGGTAATCACCTGGTATGTACTCGCTTCCTAGGCTGGTTGGAATGTCTAATGGATGTCCAAAAGAGCATATGGGAGTCTCTCTCTGCTAAGCCCGTCAATTACCGTCGTGTCCTTGGAGCAGTCAAAAGTCTGACATTCCCTTTCTATCTTCACGGCACAAAATCACCCGGAAACGATGATACTGGTAACAGCTTCCAATGATTATGTTCCAAACAAAATGACTCATGCATTGCAGATCCTCGGGCACTCCTTCAGACACTCCTTCAAGTTGAAGATGGTCGTCAACGCATTGCTCCGCCAGCTAACGGTACCTTCTCTTGGCTTTGCAAGAATTCGGTCGTCGAACAATGGTTCCAAAAGGGTCACAGAGGGATCCTCTGGATCAATGGAAAAGCAGGCTCTGGGAAGTCGACATTGATGAAACATATTCTGGATCATGGGAATTTTCCGGACGCCGATAAAGCCCCAGTCCTCATAGCTTCATACTTTTTTGACCCTTTCACAGACGGGACCGGGCGATCAGTTCCTGAGTTCTACCGCGCTTTGTTGCATCAACTTTGGAATCAAGCAAAACTTCTCCCTTGTGAGCATGATATCCTGGATTCAGCTGCATTGCATTTCGCCAGCCAGTTACGAGGAAAGTGGGTGAACGAGCCCTCTCTTTTGGTCGATCAGCTCAACCTTCTTTTGTCCGACATAGGCCAACACCATCCAATCTATATCGTCATTGACGCATTGGATGAATGCGCAAAAGACGAAATCACGAGCATCCTAGAGTTTCTGCGCCAAGCACTAGGCCAAGCACCACCAAGTCATTTACGCATCTGCGTCTCCTCGCGAAATACGTTCTCTTGCAGCGAGGACGACCTGAGGGTTTTTGTTGATCAAGAGAACGCAGAGGACATTGTCAATTTCACTGAGGCCCAAATCGAAATCAGCGACGCAAAGAGCGGGAATTCCTTCTCGCGCTTCAAAGATGAAGTTCTCAATATCATCCTTGAAAAGGCCGCTGGGATCTTTTTATGGGTTTCTCTGGCTCTACACATCGTCTGCAACGAAACTAAAGACAGTTCAGACATTATACATATCCTCAGAAGCTTACCGACTGATCTGACTAGTGTGTACCAAAGAATCCTTAGAAACATCTATGGAGAAAAGCAACAAATTCAACTCCAGGTTTCCCAAATATTATCTTGGGTGCTTTTTGCAAGACGACCTCTCTCGGTCCAAGAGATTGGTGCAGCGCTTTCGTTTGCGAACAATAAACGTTTCCACGGCTATGAAATCCAAGAACGGTCACTTGATGCAGAGCAGCTCTACTGTGATTCAGTTCCCAAGCTCGCCACGACTTTTGTTGACTGTACTTGGGGGCTGGTCAAAATCATTTGCAGCAAATATGGCCGTATCTCCAAAACCTGGTCGACAGCGAACCACTTCGAGGTTCATCTACTACACTCAAGTGTACAGGACTTTTTGATCGAATCTGAGTTTTTCACCATACACTCGAGCCACAGGTCAGGGGCGGAAGCCGGAGCCGTCCAAAATTTGCACTTTTCTCGTATCTGCCTTGCGTACTGTGGCTGGTATCAGGAGGTTTACAGCCATACGGAGACTGACGAACAGAACCTGAATAGTGCTTTCCCATTCTTGGACTATTGTTCAACATTCTGGCTCAAACATCTGCAGATTGCAGATGTCAGCGCAGCTTCTGGGGAGCTCTGGACACAATCCTTCCCCTTTCCTTCGGAGGAATTGCTTCTCTCCTGGTCTCGGGCCTTGGTATTGGTGGGGAAAGGAGTGCAGCTTTACCGATCATCGTCTCTCTTGCATATTGCGTCGTACTACAACTTGTCACGATTGCTCCGCGTATGGCTACAGAGCTTGAAAATCGCGTTGAAAGGTCGTCATTCTCATGATGAACCCCAAGAGAACCCTAAAGCGGCAGCATCACCATGGGCTGAGACTGTCAAAAACTATTCAAATCTGAAACAGCTTATTGATCAAATCGACGCGGAAGGCAGAACACCATTGTCGCTTGCATGTGAGGCCGGGAACCTGGAGATTTGTAAACTCCTCATCCATTATGATGCAGATTTACATTCCGTGGACCCAAAATACGGATATTCACCACTGATGTGGGCAGTTGCAGCCGGAGATGCGCTGATAGTCAGGCTGCTCCTCGATGCAGGCGCTGACGTGAATGACCATCGAAGTGGGACAACTCCAGTTTCCCTGGCCGCCACAGCAGGCAATGCAGGAGTTGTTCAGGTATTACTGAAGTATGGTGCAAACGTGGGCGCAAAGTGTCCGGCAAATCAAGCATCTTCACCTCAAATATGGTCTCAAGATAAAGCAGACATCACTTCTCGCCTTCTTGCTCGCGGCAAATTGATGACAGTCGCAGGCCGCTTCAATCTTACCCCATTGCACCATGCTATATTGAGCTCCGATCTTTCCACGATTAGTCTACTCCTCATGGCAGGGGCTGAAGCGACATTTGGCCACGAAGGTGCTCTATCTCAGCATCGATCCTCGTGGCTTGACCGTATGATACTGAGCATGCGCCACGACTCTTTTTCAGTGGTTTGTGCAGTATCACAGCCCTGTCCTGAAACCAACGGCAGAGGCAGCAATTCAACCAGAGGCAACGGCTCCAACTCAGCTCGGTACCCTCATTCAGATAGCCTTGGGAAGAGAAAGCAGGCACCCGACGGGCCCCCGGGTGACGACGGCGACGATGACCTTGAGCGTCGTCCACCGCATAAACGACCGAACCCTTCCTCTCAGAATGATAGGTCAATGGAAACCAAGTCGAGACAAATATATGCTTGTCCCTACTTTAAATACGCTCCGCATCGCTACACATCGCAAAGGGCGTGTAGCACCCATGGCTGGCCAGACATGAATCGTCTCAAGCAGCATCTACATCAGAAACACTATATCTTTCTCTGCGACAGATGCGGCACAAGACTTGGAAGTGACAAGGAGAAGCAAGAACACCGCAGAGCTCTAGAGGCGTGTGCATTCGTCCCGATCGAGCAGCGACAGCGAGATTTTGCCGATGGGTTTGACGACGATCAAAGAACCAGACTTCGTGACAAAACGATGAAGAAAAACAAGGCCAACAACAACGAAAAGGTTTATTGGGAGGAGGTTTATAAGACCTGTTTCCCGCAAGTCACCGAAATTCCTTCACCTTATTTCGAAGCGGAAGCTGCAGACACACGATACAATACGTTTCTGATACAGAGACTGCGGCGTTCTCCATCAGCACGGAGTCTGATTACAGCGCGTGTCGGCCAAGAAGTAGCTGGCCAGTTGATCGGTGACTTCATGGGTTTTGTGGACGACACTCATAGACGATTCCTGAACATTGGTGGATCAGGCACTCAATCGCAGCAGGGAAGCTTCGCTACAATCGAAAGTGCATCCCGTCAACCCTCGACCCTGCCTCAACCTCCAGCGCAATATGAAGCAAGCCCTGAGTTTCACGCCATGCTCCAAGGACCTCCTGCAGACCCCGGCTTTGTAACCGACTCCGGTGTCGACCTGCAAGATTTGGAGTGCCCTTCACTGGTACCGGATCCGCAAGTGCAGCCAGGTGGACAGATGTCCCTGTCAAATCCAATAGGGGAACCAAACTTTTCGCAGACCCCAAATCCAGATCAGTCGCCCTGGTCACCTTATGTCTTTCAAACACCTTCCTGGCCGTCAGGTCCTGCAAATAGTAATGTTAGATATCTTTACGATTTCACGACCCCGAGAATAGCCAGTGATGTGGTCTACAATATCTTTCAAAACAACCACCAACACCAACCGCAATATCAATATGCGGCGACAGACAGTCCTCAGGGCCCGTATCACCAACAACATTCACTCCCTTCCCAACAAGGGCCTTTCTCTGGTCGTGCTATGCAGGGCACACTCCTCCATCATAACCCGCAAAGACCGCCCACCAGCTCGAATCCATTAAGACAGAAAGACAGTATGCGTTGAGACGATATGGCGAATTCCAGTTAACGGGTCCACTAAGAAACTGCCATGGGAAATTGCCCACCGAGCTTGATCATTTGTCAGAGATAGGATACGACGCTAGAAGTCTATTCCAAAATGTCAATTTGTACTACTACAACTCGATCCAGATATCTTGGCGGGCCATTTTTCTGTTACCTGGCGCACCAGGGGAGGCTTGTCACTGTGATATCCGTTGTGAGGGCTTGAGCCGCAAACTTTCTGATCTCCACGATATCAACGCCTGACTCTACAGTCCTTGATTGATCAGCACATCAGAGTCTAGCTCTATGGCCGGCATGATCCTGCTCGCCTTGAAGTCTGTCACCAACAATAGCCTCCACGGCGTTGAGATACTCCATTAGCTCTAGTTGGCGCTTTGCGTCCTCCGTCTCGGCAGGATTGTTTGGCTTGCGGAGTAGCCGTTCAAGCGTGGAAGATGTGTCGTGCAAATATGGCAATAACATTGAAGAGGTGCCCATCTGTGAGAGCCAGCTTATCTTTTTAGCAAAGTTGGACATTGGACATCCACTGCCAGGTGTGAATTAGTCCTCAAGTGATTCCCGAGCAGTCTGTTCGACGAAGAAGCGCCGTAGCCGTCACGTACCGCTTTATGAGGTGGTTTTTCAAATGTTACGGCAGTCTTTTATCCTTGGAATCAGGGAAGCTTGTATTTCAGAGAGAGCTGAGTGAGTGCGCGCTCGGCAATGCGCTGGGTCTGGATAGTTATGGGCACAGAACCCTGCCACCGACTGAACAAACACAGCAACTGTTTTGTGCTCCGAAATCTCCACAAACGCCCGGGGGAGGAAGAAGAGCAATTTCAACGAGGCAACAACTTCAACAGACTGTGGAAAGCACCCCAAATCCTTTCACCTGGAGAAATGCCAACTTGCACCGTTTGTAGCAGCGGCTGAAGATACAAGGCATAGTCGAAGAACAAAAAGAATCGTAAAAGAATCGAGGGACCCAGGTGGCTTCCTGACGCTCGCCGAGGAGTTTATATGCAATCTCATCTCGTTACTTCTCCCGCAGTTCTATCTCATCAGTACGCATTGTGATAATCAACTTTTGCGAGACGATGCATTGCGATGTTCGGCAGCATTTTCTTCCCTGTACGCTGGCTTTGAACCTCCCAAGGCAAAATAGCGGTTACCGGCGCCCCAGTATATGATGGTCCAGAGGAAATGGCCGAAAGGGGACGCGTAGTCCATTGCTTCTTGTCTGGCTTACCCTGCCGTGGCCAGTTCTGCGAGAGAAAACCTGTCATTATCGGCGGATTGCAGGAAATGCCACGCAGCTATCAGCGCACTCATTGTGTGCGAACCCAACTTTGCGAGGCCTCGCATTGTTTGCATCTCGCAAAGGCGATGTGTGCGCGATACGCTCGTATACGATAGGTTCGTGGGTCATGCGCTTGTTCGGGTGGCGTGACAGACAAAGCATGGAAACAAGATCCAGTATTGGAGTTAAGTATCAATTGATCTCGAGCAGTTGCCTGCTTCAACCTGTGATATATGTTCAGTGGGAAGAGTCGATTAGTCTGAGGCCGTGTGCGAGAAAACCAACCGTTTAGGCCAACGTATGCGAACGGCCAGGATCGCTGCGCGAAACGGGACTCATTGTGCAGACAACAGGCTTTGACGCGCATGCAGGATGCAAAATTGTTGGTTTCAACGGAACTGGGAACTTGCACTTCTGGACAGGGAAGACTGGCGGTAATGCGGACCATAGGATATATGGGACGAAGAGTGCTCCAATGATTCGTACGTGCATATATCTACGGAACAGGCCCGGTGAAGTCTCCTCTTAGGGATGGGAATAGGGGGCCCAATTAGGGATTTCTGGACCATGTCAGGAGAACGAGTATATGCTTCGTAACCTGCAAGCACATTGTCGGGAATTACGATGTAGCTGTAGCTATATACATACCGAGCTACTGCTTGAGAGAACAAAGGGGGTCCACGCGAGCAGCAATCCCTACGAGAACATTTAGGTTCTCAACTCTTGAACGGCAGAAATGCGTTCTCAAGGCGGCTTGGTCCAACGGCAAGTTGCCTGCATCAGTGCCTCCCTGAAGCTATCATAATGTTTAGCTGCCAAACCAGAGAAAGAAAGAAAAATATGTAGTAAATACCAGCAAGGCTCAGACAACAAAAAAAGACCTGTGAAATGAAGTGTAAAAGTGTCTTGGACTCTTCTCAATCTATCTGGTCGGGGAGGCTGCTTTTATAGCCATAATTACTAGCGTCTTGGCGTATTTCACAGACGTATAGTTCATCTAGCCTGCGGCCCGCGGCCCGCGGCCCCTCTTTTCAAGGCGGCGACCCAACAGGCCAGGAACCAATGCCGCCTTTCTCCCAGCCCGGCACAAAACCTTCACTACTGTGATCCAGCTTATGTTGGTCTCTGTCGACGGCGATTAGGACCTTGTCGGTGACTCTCCGCGCAACCACGTGAGTGCTAATCCCGCCGCCGCCCAGCGTCGGGCTTTGAAGGGCGGTGGAGTATTTTCCGCGATTGCGATGGCAGCAGCCGAACAGGCAGCTGGTCAGGGACCGCCACGTGTCTGGGGGCGACGTGTCGAACGGGTTCCCGTTTGCAAAGGCGGCGCGAAGCGTTGGGGAGGGCTCGGGTTCAGCATTGCGCCGTGCCGCCGCCCAGTGAGCGTACACCAGGGGCAAGACGGCACATATAACCAGGCCGGATACGACGGACGTAAACATGATGAGGGTCCAGGGTTCCGATCTCACGCGGAAAGAGACTCGGGCGAATGATGCCGTCGTGGTCAAGCCGCCTGTAAGGAGAACAGACTTGTCGATCTCCTGCAGCAGAAGAGTCCCGAACTGGACCGGGATGGCCAGGAATCCTTCCAAGATGTCCCTTTGGCCGTTGATCCAGCTGGGGTAGCCGTGATTGAGGAACAGCTCGGCCGCGGTGATCTCGGCCTGGAGGCAGTACACAGAGGCCAAATAGGCGAGGTCCGTCCACGCCTGGGACGAGTCAAACTTGACAATTGACGTCTCAATGTCCTCGAGGATGGTCGTCAACTGAGGGTACATGATGGAGAAAAGCTTTTGTAAGTCGGCAACCGAGTCTTCGTCACTGGCCACCTTCGCAGGCCCCAAGGATTCGACACTCAGAATCGAAAAGTTAAACCGGTCGTATGCGACGGTCGACGTTCGCTGATAGATGTTCACGGCGACAGACGCTTGGAGATCCTTTGTCCATGACACGTCCGATTGACAAGCGCCGCTACTCATCAAGTCGAAGGAATAGATTGCGAACCCTACCGCATTATCAGAGTGTTAGAAACCCTGAAGGCTAAATCAATAGCATCATTTTTTTTTTCTAACTTACCGCTAAATATTGTGTTGTTACGACCTGCCACACAGGCATAAAGGGCAGAGATGGGCAGGCCATAGACTTGACAGTCGACAGCGGTATTGAACGTAAAGCCCTGCGACGAGAACTCTATCTGGTAACCTGGAGCATCGTGGACAATGATGACAGGGTCATCCGGTTCTTTGCCGTCAAACAGAGGCGTCCCGTCCGCCCTGAGGACCAGTTCCAAGCCTCCAGGCAGGAACAAAGATTTGCAGTCGGGCCCCCGGCAACCTGAAGATATCGCAGCAACGCTCGTGACAAACTTTGGGTCGGTGAGGATGCTGTTAGTCGAGCTTATGAGCATTGTGTTTATGCTTGCTTCTTAGAAAGTGGGTTGCTGGCCACCGTAACTGGCCTTTTCTAATGCGACGACTGAATCGTGGAGAGGAGCGATCCCTCCGACGACAGAGACCGTTTGGCTGGGATAATAGACGTCTTTGTAGGATAAGCCGCCTGCAGGGAACTGTCTGTCAGCTTCATACAAAACATGCCGTTCAGAAAGGCGGAGTGACATACTCAGAAGTGGTAAGCCTACGAGCCGACCACCGACCATGAGAGCAAGCCTGCTCAAAATGTCAGGGTACTCAAAGCTTTGTGTGAGTCGATGTATGCCATGAAATACCTCAGAATGCACCATATTTGGTGTCCTCCATACATCAAGAACAGTGATGCCACAGTTCCTATTCCGGTATCTTTCTTCGTGGCGAGAAAGGTCGCGATTGAAGCTCCTCTGCAACCAGAAATCACCGCCCAGCAAACAGCGTCAAATACCGCTTCCACCATACCCCCAGCCAAGTATACGGCGGCGTGAGAAGCAATGTTGACCACACGGACTGTGATACCAGGTGAAAAATCGTAGAAACGCGGGACTGGATTTGCGCTGATGAACACGGCGTAAGTGAAAGAGGCTAGCCATGCACAAAATATCGCCAACACAAGAACCCATAGCCATGCCTTGACCAGCTTTGGGGACTTTGATTGCAGGACTGAGAAGATGCGTATAACTTGTCGATCGGTGACAAGTGCAGTCGAATCGATAAAGACGTCTGCTTTGCTCTTTTGCCCATCGCCATCCTCGGCCCAGCCTTGTTTATTTTGATTCGAGATACGTCTAGGCTTGCTCATGTCGTGTTAGCGGACGTATGAGGGCAGTAGTTCTTGTAACTAGTGTATATTGCCATCCGGCTGGATTCTCCTAGAAGGACAATAGCAGAAAGCAAGGCATTCCCACTGAGGAGGGAGGGGGCCGTCGCAGTTATGTATTGCTAGATTGCCAAACAGCACCGGCTTAGGCTGCTCTTGTCCTTCTTAGCCTTCAGCTAGGCATATGTTTGCCAATGGAAAGTAGCCACGCGCCCAGCAGCCGCAAACCTCTCAGCGAGTTGTAAGAAACACGGGGATTGCCTAACACTGTGCGGGATGAGGCTGAAAGAGGGTGTTGTGGTTCTGCACTAGTTGGAGCGCGGCGGACCTGAAGGCCACCTTGGTCTGCTGTCATTGCAGACTCTCTTTCATGCACAGGCTAAGTTGTCTGCCCGAGCTGCTGTCGGGCGCAACTTATGCATGTGTAGAATAATACCATTGGTTTGGCGGTGTGACTTCACGTAAACTTCTCCCAGCTGTTGTCCGTTTAGGCCCCCAGATTGACCGTAGCGCTTCGTCTAATCCTGTCCTGTTACAAAGCGTGAGTGGGTGGTATGTCTGTTCCTTCCCGGCACCTCTCGATAGATGCATGTCGGTTCAACGGCAAGCTCCGTCCCAGAAAGACTTGTCCTGCTTGTCTTGACCCCACATGAAGCTGGCGAGGCTGCGTCTTCCCAGGGACACTGATACACCACAGGTTATATCCCATACGGCGCTCTCCCCGCTACCCTGCAGTTTTGTGATAATGTTCTCAGCCGTGATCTTGTATCTGATCATGTACTTTTTTTATTCGCTCCTAAAATACTATCGGAGGAGCGCGTCCAGCACAATCCCTTGCAAAGCAGTCTGTTTTACCACTCCCCCCCAATCCCGTCTTTTCGGTAAAATCTGTCTAGAGCTTTGATTCTGGCCGCAGCTGTATGTCATGCCGGCTGAGATCTTTCACGCTCTTCTTGCCCATATTGCCCAGCATGTTATCAGTGTCAGCGAGTAAGCACCTGAGGACGTGCTCTACTCCTTCTTGTCCTCCAATAGCAAGACCATACATGAAAGGCCTGCCAATGCACACAGCCTTTGCACCCAACGCTAATGCTTTCAAGATATCTGCCCCGGTACGGACGCCACTGTCAAATATCAGTGTCATGTTGGACCGTTTGACTCTTTCGTCAGCGGCAATCTCGGCTAGAGCATCGAGGGAAGCGATAGCACCATCACATTGTCGACCTCCGTGATTGCTCACAATGATGCCATCCATCCCATAGTCGATGGCTCTGTGAGCGTCGTCGACCGTCTGAATACCTTTGAGAACAATTGGCCCGTCCCATAGCTTCTTCAAAATCTCCAAATGCTTCCATTCCCTATACGTCCCAGAATTCAAGACGTCCAGCCAAGCCCTTGATTTTTGTAGTAGGGACACGTTTGTCAGGACCCGAGCCGCGCCGTAGACTGAGCCGGGTCTCTTCATCATTGCCCAGAGTTCGGCTAATTTTTCTCCATAGCCTCTCGTATCGTTCTTCTGGATCTCTTCATATCTGCGGTTAAAGACCGGATCAGAGTGTCCTATCTGGCAGCCGTCGCCCCAGATGAAAGGTAGATATGCCGTATCAAGATCTGTTGGTCTCCAAGCCAGGTTGAAAGTGTCCAATGTAACGACGAGGACCTTATATCCATTGGCTTTTGCTCTGTTTAGCAAGCTCACAGTAACTTCTTCCCACTGAGGCCTGGGCCAGTAAAGCTGATACCAACGGTCACCAGTCCCATTGGCTTCGGCCACTTGTTCAATGGTTCTCGTGGCAGCCGAGGAGAGAATCATGGGTATGCCGACTTTTTGACAAGCCTTGGCGGTAGCCTCTTCAGCGTCTTCATGCATGATATTCTGGACCCCAACTGGAGCTAGAAGAAGAGGACTACTATACTTTGTCCCGAACAGCTCAACGTTCAGGTCTCGGCGAGTAGCATTGACTAGCATATGAGGTCGAATGCGATAGCGATCGAATGCGGCAATATTGGCCGCATGAGTCTGGCCGCTGCTCGCTGCTCCATACACATAGCCAAAATTAGCAGCAGGGACTTTAGAGCGGGCCAGAGCTTCCCATTCAGACGGTTTGGTAGAGAAAGAGGGAGCCCGTAGAGAGCTGTAGATCTCTCGTTGGTACGCAGAATAGTTGTTTGCATCAGGTTCTGTGTATGACTGGTTCCATGTTGCACCCTCGACTTTGTTCGCCATGATTGCTTATGAACCCCGTTTGACGGTCATGCAGCTCGCCCTCCCAGAAGAGACAGATGGAGAATATTTCAGGGTTCAAAATGGATATGGGTAGATATAATAAGACAAGCTCTGAAATGCCTTCCCTCTTTCCACGCCGTGGATAAGCGCACCGTCAGACACTCCACCCGGTAAAGGCTGACCAAACAGCGGGATTCCTGGTGTTTACCTCGTTCTGATGCCGAGGCTCAATTTCGACTCTTTGCTTGAATGGGACTAGCCGAGGTTCTTGCTAGGCGATTGGTCCATTGACGAGGCTGCTGATATAAGCATGCACTAGCCCTATTAGGCATAGGTCTCGCCAATGCTAGCTCACCAGATCTGCTAAATTGATGACGTCGCGTCTCAACCGATGATCAAAGCTCATTTCATGCGGCTGGAGGTCCAACCTGGTTTCCAACTTTCGTCTGTTCGCTCTTCTACTAAACAGCTGTTTGATAAGGGATTATTTCGTCGAAGGCTGTCTGTCGGGGCAAGCCCTTCTTCTCTTCTCGCACGTCGATCTTCCACTCCTTCCGGTCTCGCTGCCAACATGGCTTCTAGGGTGTTACCGACCAACTTTGATGTCGACTATGTCATTAGCTACCGAATGCCCCAAGATGGTACTAATTCCACCCTCTTCACTTCATGGATCCTGATACTGACATCCTTCAGACAAGGAAGCGGGCATTACTCAGTTCAAGAAGCTCATTCGAGGTCTCGCCGAGATTGGGTTGACCACCGAAGTGCGACGAGGCGATGAAACATCCTTGCTGGTCTTTGTCAGGGCCGCCGATGAGAAGATATTTGCAGACGTGGTTTACCGATCAAGGATAAAAGACTGGCTACACGGAGTTCGACAACTTCAGCCCAGCAATGACCCTGCACAGACTCTAACCTCAGAGCCTCTAACGGTCGCCGAGCGGCATCGACATATTCACCACATGATATGCTGCCCACGGGAAGAGGGAGGAGCTGGCATCACACCAAAACACAGCGAATGGAAGAATGTGGAAGCTGTGTTTCCCTTACATGACCACGTCAAAAACAAGGCATGGCTGACTGAGTTTACCCGGAAGACATTTCTGACACCAGGTGACCTGGACGAAATCAGGAACACTGTTGGCGAAAAGGTCCGTCTCTCTAACGATTCTCCTCTCTACTGTGTGGGCTGACTGACGAGAGTAGATTGGCTACTACTATGCATTCCTGCAATCCTATTTCTCCTTCATGATCTTTCCTGCCGCCTTCGGCTTCTCATGCTGGGTCCTCCTGGGCAATTACTCCCCTATCTATGCAATAGTCAACGGCCTGTGGTGTGTCGTCTTCATCGAATACTGGAAACGTCAAGAACGAGAGCTGGCTATTCGATGGAACGTCAAGAGAGTGTCATTGATTGAGGATAAAAGGAGAGAGTTTGAATCGGAGAAAGTTACCACGGATCCTGTCACGGGCGAGAAAGTCGCGTACTTCCCAGCAAAGAAGCGACTCCAGAGACAACTCCTCCAAATCCCGCTGGCAGCTTTATGCGTGGTTGCACTCGGAGCTGTTATATGCATCTGCTACGCCATCGAAATCTTCATCTCTGAAGTCTACGACGGCCCTCTGAAGTCCATTCTCGTCTTCCTTCCCACCATTCTCCTCACCCTTGCAGTACCCACCATCAGCAACTACCTCACAGGATTTGCCGAAAAGCTCACTTTCTACGAAAACTACGAAACTCAAGACGCTCATGATAGGGCTATGATTTCCAAGGTTTTCGTCATCAACTTCATCACCTCGTATACGGCAATCTTCTTAACTTCCTTCGTATACGTCCCTTTTGCCTCCATCTTGGTGCCTTATCTGGATATCTTCGGTTTGACAGTTAACGCATTCGCCGAGAACGAAAAGCAACTTGCGGCACCATCTCCTGCGGCCTTCAGCATCAACCCCAACCGTCTACGTAATCAGATGATCTATTTCGCAGTGACGGCCCAAGTCGTCAATTTCGCCATGGAAACAGTCATGCCAGTCGTCACACAAAGAGGAACCAAGAAATTTAAGGAAATCAAATCCCAGCGCGCCGAAAAGCACGGTGGGACTACACCTTCGGTCGCTGACCACGACCCGCCCGAGGAGAAGGAATTCCTAACTCGAGTCCGCGAAGAGGCTGCTCTACCAGAATACGATGTGACCTCAGACCTGCGTGAGATGTGCATACAATTCGGTTATCTCTCGCTTTTCAGTGTCATATGGCCTCTGACACCGGTTTCATATTTTATCAACAACTGGATCGAGTTGAGGGGTGACACCTTCAAACTGACGGTTGAATGCCGCCGACCCAATCCAGCCCGAGCAGATTCCATTGGACCCTGGCTCGATAGTCTCGAATTCCTCGCCTGGCTCGGCAGCATCACCTCCGCGGCGCTGGTGTACATGTTCTCAGGTGGTGATGGGCAAGGGCCGGATGGTAGACCCCATGCCATCAAGCTGTGGGCACTACTGCTTAGCGTCTTCGTCTCGGAGCACACCTTCCTGTTGGTGCGCCTGCTAGTCAGGACAGCCATCAGCAAGCTCGACTCTGCGGCCATGCGTAAGGAGCGCAGCGAACGCTTCATGGTACGTCGCAAGTACCTTGAGGAAGCCGGGTTGGGCCACGCGGTTAGACCCCTTGCTTCCCCTCCTAACAGTCCGCTCATGACCGAATCTGGAGAACACGCATTCGCCAGCATTACGAAACAGAGTCTCGAAGAAGACGCAAGGGACCAGAGTGTGTCTACGAGTAGCTCGGCGGAAAGCGCAACCGAGAGGTTTTGGATGCGGCAGCGGAACTGGGCAGAGTGTGAGAGGGTCGGTCTCGCCATGATTGACCTGATGGACCTCGGGACGCACAAAGGGAAGAAGGTACAATGATTTACAGGATGTCGGGCCGAGGCGTTTCAGCAACAAGTTTGACGACACTCTGTACGGTTTTACGTTTTAGTGCTTGGGTCGTGTTTGGGTCAATTTGAGAGCTTCTGCATGTGGGGATGAAAAGTCTTACCGAGGTAACATCTGGCACAGATGAGATACGAAACATGAAATATGAAGGGAAGATACGAATCGAGACGAATAGTAGTTGTTGTTTTTTGGTATCTTGTGCTGAGCCATGCGTCGTGCATCTGGCGACATTGATTGCGGTGATTCAGCCTCGCCGCCATCCCACGTCCTAATGTCCAAATACGGTTAGCCTCCCCAACAGGGTGTGCCGGAAGTCTCAATGCGGCTTAGTGGATATTGGAGTCACCACCACCACACCAGCTCACCGACACCCATTTACTTCTCATCAACTCCCCCTATCCAATCTATCAAACATCCACCCTTATCCCATCGCGTCTTGCCGGCTGCCGCCACCGTCTCATCGCCGCTTGCACTTGACCGCTCCTTCTCCCTCCAGAACACCTATCTCCTTTTAAGCATTGCGCCCGGTTGCTTTTCGAAGAGGACACTCCTCGCCTCTGAATATCATTGCCTGGAGCAATACTGGGTCGTTCATTCCAGCGCCTACCATGTCCATCGAGTCCCAGGCTCTCTCAGGCTGTTTGCCTCCATCTTTGCTCGATGTTCTGTCCAACTCCATCATCCTCGACAACACCCTACCGTATCTGCCGCTCTCAACTATCTTTGCCTTGGCACGAACATCCCGCTCTTTGCGAGAGCTATTCCTTCGCACAGCAAGCGTCTTCCGATACGTTGACCTTTCAAAGTGCCGGGGAGCTTACGTTCCGCCCAATCTCCTGTCAAGAATCGACTCCGGCGGTCATTCCTGGCGTGCAGAACGAATGGACGAAAATCTGACGGAAGACGAATTTTATGCTGGGCCACTCCGTGGCGTCCTAGCCAGATTGGGCAAAATGAAAGTTCTTCAGAACGTTCAGACCCTCGTCCTCGACGACCTGGCGTCGGTGACCGTGGACCTGATCAATGACATCGTCACGAGAAGTGAATATAACGTACGTCTCCTCAGCATACGGCGATGTCTCAACGTCAATCAATTCAAGCTGCAGCAGCTTCTCTGTCACCTTTGTCGACTAAGTAGACCTGAAGGGACTCCTCGACTACAGGGGTTATATGTCTTCACGCCTCCATCATCGCTCAGCCAGGAACAGGCCTTCGACTTCAGTCATGCCTTCCACTACAATTTCGATACTGTGGGCACGATAGACCCTGAGGGCGTTCAGCTGGGAGGTCACGCTCCTACGAACGGGGGGGCCAGATCACGCGACGTGGAACCCTGGTATGATGCGTCTGGCCATGTCATATCTCAAGGCCGTGCAGCACGAACCTCCTGGGAAGAGACCTTGCAAACATGCCAAGGGATAATCAGCTTTGATGCCGTCTTGTGCACCCACATGCACGCCGATATGGCCTCTGTCCTTCACCCAGCTTCTAGAGAATATCTCACGGATAACAAACCCGGCATCCCTCCCCTAGCAAGCGTGGCCCTTGGGCCGAGGGGATGTGCAAGCTGTGGCCGAAGCCCCCACGGAGCACCTGTCTGGGGAGAGAGCGATCTCCGCGCTTTCCCACTCCTATGGCCTCCACCGCACACAGGAAAGCTGGTTGATGCTGTTCGACCTCCACTCCGCCTAGCTGAAGATGGACGGATTCTTCCTCAGCGACTCATTGTTTCCTGCACCTGGTGCCTCACAAATCGACATTGCGATAGCTGTCATCAATGGTGGTGCGCTGATTGTTACAACCCGGAACGCTCGAAAAGACTCGCCTACGTGGAAAACTTGGAGCACCCCGGAGGACCAAATTTGACTTCGAGAATGGATCGAGGGGAAGATCTAACTCCGCCAGGGGGATTTTTGGCTAATAGCGATCCTCTCAAGGTATTTAATGGTCTTTGTGTTGAAACCTGCCTCGTTGCCAAATGTACGGCCGGAGCGAGTGGTGGCGGTGCTGGGGGATAACCAAGGAACGCATCGAGGACAAGAAGACCACCCATTTGGAACATCTACTGGAAGGTTTTCGAAAACCAAGATTGGGCCATGTTTCATCCCCAAACCGCCATCGAGGCGAGTATACCGCCAACCAGACGCTTCCGCCGCCGGCAACCTGCAAATGCTACTACCTACCCATCGGCCCTTCTTCTCCGTCGTCCCTCCGTCGTTACTGACATGCGTTTGCTAACGGTCTCATCCTTTTTCTCCCCTACAGCGCCATCAACGTCATGAACAACCACACGTGCAACTCAGACCTGGCCAAGCAGCAGTGACGCGAGACTGCTGGGATTGTGGACGCCAATGCCAGAACTGTACGCGGCGATGGGCGAGGATATGCAAGCGTTGTAAAGCCAGCTATTGCTATATTCATAGGACCGGTTGCAACGAGAGTATTGTACGTTGTGTTCCTCCCCGAAAGACTGAATTATGGAATCCGGTACCTGGCTAACTATCGAAATCAGTGCGATTGGTGCATGCACAGAGGAGGTCGAAGGACGGGAGAGCTCTACTAATCATTAAGTATGATCAATCTCGACTCTGACGTGTTCCAGTCAGTCGGTATCTCTCTCTTTTGGAACTGCACCGTAATGCAGCAGATCCGTCAACCTCACATCGACATAGCAACTATCAACCCGCTCCGCCCAAGAAGGAGGGCATGTCCAGTTTTCCAGTCAAGTCCGATCTCAGCTCAACTCAGAACCATTTATTTCTTCCGATGGAGCCTCGACCACCCTCGACTCGTCCCAGATCATCCGCTCCGATCAGAGCCGTACTTTGAAACGACTTTCTTTCGAGTACCTCTTTTATTGCCTTTCCACAGTTCTCGATGCGCCATTTGACGCTTCGACAAACGGACGTCGACATTGCCTTTCTGTTTGGCGAAAAATGCCGCTTTTCTGCCACAATGAACGCAAAGGAAAAATGGGAAATTGCTTCATTTGAACCAAGGGATATGGACTACAAAGCGGATCCGGCTTCTCGACTCCACTCCACTCCACTCAAACTCAATTCAAGTACATACATACATACGGATCAGCGAGGGAAAAGCGAGGCTCCTAGGCGGTCGGTCACTTTCACAATAGCATCATTGGGTGGGCACTGAGAAGAGGCCAAGGAAAGGGATCTCGGTGCTCACGCTGCTTACGCTGCCATCCTGGTAATCCGTCTCATGATACCTAATCAAAAAAATAACATAATCAGCCCGCTCAATCGTGCCACCGCTGGCCGAGCCGTCGGCGTTCTTCGCTGAAGTTCCTACATAATATCCTCCGCGGAGGAAACAACGTTTCCTCTTATATCTTGCTTGGTCTTATGTATACCCATTATATGTACGGCGTATTACATGTATGTGATCCTCCTCTTCCCTGGGTAGGTATCCCTTCCCCAGGTTTGATTACGGCTGCGAGCGGCTCCACTGTCGATTTTCCGCAGAGATTATACTCGTCGAGAGGTCCGAGCATTTGGAAGGTGTACTAAGGAGGAGCGCGATTAAAAGACCCTCTCATTCATCATTTAGGGCGTCGACGCCTTTGTCCAATGTGGATCTACCAATGTGCATAACCACTCGACTCTGAATTAAAACATCCTGTCCTTCAAATCCCCATCTGAAGCCGACAAGTCACAACAATTGACCCGTCACGTTTTTTGGACCGGAGATTTTGAATGTACCCCTTATAACTCTCTCCCACTGACAACCTTGGGGGTCCGCACCCCGGCAGGTGTATTTTGTTGCCATGCCATGCTTGACATGATGGCCAATGTATCGTTGGGATCCACCCCCATGATGCTCAGGGTGGTGAAGCCACTGAAATAGAATCCTAGGACTACCACGAGGTACGTCAGGACAAGAATACTGCCCTTGAAATAGTTGCTCTTCCCTTCCCCAGACATATAACTGAGCAGGAAGACGCAAAGAATGATCGTTACCATGTCCCATTGCGGGAAGATGAGATTGAAGGTGTGGTCAATGAGGTTTTGCGGGTCAATAAACGGCCAACGTAACGCCGAAAAGAGAATCAAAGCCGGGAGCTGAAGCATGCATACTTGCAAAGCGTATGCTGATCCAATTTCCATGCTGAGCGCAATGTTCCCATTCATGGCAAATGATATGCCATTCAAAAACTCCGTAGTGTTGGGTACCAGTGCAAATAAAGTGATGCCCAGGAATTTCTCATCAATGTCGACTGAGTCGAGCACAACATCCACGGTATCGACGAGGATTTCAGCCACTATAGCGTAGGCAACCGTTGCTGTTAGGAGAATGATCGATGATTTTGTCCTGGACCAATTCGGAGCATCGTGGCCACCGCCTTCCATGGCGGGCTGAGCGGCTTGTTCGATCGCAGCGTTTGCACAGCCCTCTTCTGCCGCAGTGTCTTTACGGACAACTGATGGTCTTTGAGTCTTTGCAGTCTCTTGCTTGTAAGCGTGAGTTGCCTGGTACGACGCAGTCCGAGGATGATGGACGGCGTCTCGAGTGGCAATCGTCGCTGCCGTAGCCGCCATTTCCGCAACCTGCCGCACAAGATTGTTATTGTCTTCCTCAGATAGTCCAGGCAGCACAGGATGTAGAGTGGGAGTTCGGATGTCCTCTGAACCGTGACTCGACTTTGGCGGGACCAGATACGGCAAGTCACCTTTGTTTTGGTGGTCAATCACCGAGACGTGTGACGCGCTCTCATGAGAACTATGTTGTTCTCGTTCCATATTAGCATCGCCGTCTGGAAGTCCTGCAGATCGCAGACTCTGGCCCAGAATCTTTTTGTACAATTGAGACTCCCTTATAGCTGATCTAGGAAGATAAGTCCCGTCAAGCCTCGGCAGATTCTGCGAGTTGACTACGCTTTGATGCCGAGTGTCCATCGGACTTACGTCGGCGGTCGGAGGCTGAGCTTTCTTCTCGTCCAGATCGGTGCTCCATATAATAGCAGCATGGGTGCGTAGAGTAAACAGGAGTCCAATGATGTAGGACGAGAAGAGAAACACGGCAGCAATCCAGCAATATGGCCGAACGGCTTTGAGAAAGAAGTCATCCGAAACGGCAGGCACCTGTCGGAAGTAACATTGTCGGCAATCCGCTGGAATGTCAACACCCTCCGCAGTACACGCTCTACAGATCAGCTCGTGACTTCCGTATATCTTGTAGAACAAGGTTGGGCCGAATGCTGCAATGACAGCAAATAGCAACATTGTAGAAGTCGCCCCAGCAGACTTGACATTGAAGCGTTGAGTTTTTCTCTTTATTGCTCCGAAACACATCGACAGCCCGGGAAGGAGAAGGATGCCGGCGAGGATGCTGCCAATGATGCTTCCCTCCACAAGGGAAGCCTTTCCCTCATTAAGGGCGACGCAGTAAAGGTACACTTCGACAATAGTCGAAAAAAATGCATTGACCGCAGCACCCATTCCCATCGATGATTGAGCCGAAATAGACGCCACTGCCTGTCCAATGAAATAGGCCAGAGGGACGATGGAGATGAGAGCCAGGGTGAACATGAGTGCCGGACTTGTCAGCCAGATATTCAACCCAGCTGCGATCTTGAGAATGAAGTAGTCGAAAATGACAAAGACAACAATCGCCAGAAAGTTGATCAGGAAGATGTTGGTCCCATCGACTGTGTACTTCCAGTACTTGATCCCGACCGCCCGGTAAGTACACAGTAGAATTGATGAGGGCTTGGTGGAGCTTCTAGCCTGCGAGACATCTCGATGGAATGTCAGAGCCAATGGTCGCTTTCGTAGGTGATAGAATAAGATGAGGGTGACCCGGCCCATTGGAATCCAGAAAACCATCAACCAACAGACCATCGATACCAGGAGCATCAATGGGGCGACATTGAAGTAGAAGAAGACGAAGAAGATGACTCTACCCAAAGTCCATTGCCCGCGTCCAAACAGTCGTCGCTTGGTTTTGGTGTTCACATTCGTCTCTGGCCGATCGCCTCTCCCGCTCCGGTCTAGAAGGCTATCACTCTCACTTGCAGAGTCGACACTATTTCGATGTCGGCCAACGATGGATCCGGTGTGAGTAAGGGTGGGTCCGAACATAAGTCGACCATACTCCAGATCTCCACTCTGCCATCGTTCGTACTCGCTGATGCTGCGACCTTCGCCTTCGTCTTCCTCGGCATAGTTCTCGTCTTGCTCAAGTTTCACGAATTTTCCAAAAGGCCAGAAAAGGTAGCCAGCTAGACCCAAGAAGACCCCGCCATATGCAGCCGCACTGGGGTCAAAGGCGAATAAGTAGCAGACAAGGGCTCCGAAAAGCGCGGCAAGACTCAGCCACCAACCGAACAGGACAGTCCATAGGCAGTTGAAGAACCACAACCAAGTGCTCACAATCTGGCTGGGTGAAGAATGAATATCCTCTTCTGCCCCCTTTTCCACCGATCTGGATTTCTTGTATAATGCAGGTTTCCAAATCCTGATGCCAAATGGATGTGTTTCGTTAATGGCCAACTGTCGATCTTTCAACGTGAAGCTCTCAGCATCACTCAGATCCGCGTCCTCGGAGTCTCCGAGTTCCCCATCTTCTTCACAGCCGTCGGTTTCCTCCGCCGGCGGCTCAGCAGACTCTTGTTGAATCATATCCTCTGCCTCCTCTTCTGCGGAATCGACACGCGGTAACTGCGGCGGCGCAGCCGCAGTTCGCCGACGAACGGTGGATTGTGATCGAGTCAGAGACGGAAAGGTTTGCGTGCTTGGTGTTGTTTGGAGCTCTCTGTCTACTTCGACCTCGTCAGGGTCATCGTCCACAGAGAAGAGTTCGCCCCGATGGGGTAATTGTTTCCGAGTCGAGATCCTTCTCATAGGAGGAGGTTTCCGAGTCCTCGTCGCCTGTGGTGATAACGAGGGCAATGCAGAAGCCTCTTGGGCCTCGTCACTTCGATATCCGCTGCGTGGTCTCTGGCTGCTCGAGGCATGGACGCTGCTACTTAGAGACCCTGTTTGATCTCAGCAGGGCGTTTCATTACACTTAAGAAAGCAAGGACTCACCATAATCTCGTCGAATTGTGGTATCTGCTACTGCTGGCTCATCTCGAGATCTCGAGTCTACTACTCCAGAGCCGGCGACTGAAGGAGGCCTAGGCGTAGACTGGGAATCTTGCACAACCCTATCATCGGAGTTCTTGTGTGGATCGTCACTGGACGACATTCTGGCCGAGATACTTTTCTTTCATCGAGTTGTTCGAATTGCCACCATTGCTCGGAAAGGGCTGAGTTGAAGGACTGCGCTACGAGGCCGACACAGTTTTCGTAATAAGAGGGAGACAGGCGGGTCGATGCCTGGTCAAGGCACGTGGATGCATCAAAAAGGGCACGGGTACTTCAAATCATATGATGTGTTGATAGCGGTGTCTATCTCAGGTGAAGGAGCAAGGAAGGTCGAGGTATTGAAGGGGAAGGAACGAGCGAGGAGACTCTGAATCGAATCAGGTATTGATAACAGAGCGAAGGGAGTCGGTCTATGGATGGCGACTGGTTACAATGTTAGTGATGCTTTAACGATATGGGGTATTGTGGTGTAGGGCGACGAAATCCAGTGCGCCAGCCGACACACCGATTGGCGCACGTGCTATAGCCAGCAGCAAGTAGGATAGACGGGAAGAAGAAGCAACTGCCAGAAGCTTTGAGAACACGAACCTCGTCTAACCTTGGTCAGGTGTTGGTTGCAAGTCGCACGCAAGGAAATAGCTGGGAGCAGCTGCAGACTGAGCTCATAGCAAAATCTTGACAAACAATGGGTGTGAAGTTGGTGGGCCGATGATGCCTGCTGCTGTGCTTGTGCTGTGCTACTGGTGCTCAAGTTGGGTCGGATCTCCGCCGGGAGTCAGGCGCCCTAGGCGGGAGCGCCGTCATCCCCCGAGAGCACCGAAGTCGGTGCCTAAAACAGAGGAGCTAGAGGCACCCAAGAGGCACCCGGCACTTAAGAGGGGCCTGTACTAAGTAAGTGAGCTCAGTAGCCTCAGTTGGCATTGAACTGCCTAGCCTGCTGGCCCTTGTGGCAACCGAATCTCCTGTCCTTTAGCCGCGTTAGGCGCCGCCCAGCAGTAGCCGCCGCCTCAGGCTCCCAAGCGCAGTCGCGTCCACATCATTCCATCCATCTTTTTTACCACCACCATTGCCATCAAACACGTCCACAAAGTTTCCTTCGCCATCTAGACACTTTGATCTCTCCCTTTAGCGACCTTTTGAATTCAGAAACACAGATTCCCTATCCGCCAACCTGCGTCCTTGTAACGACCTCTCATCATGGCACTCGACAACTTTTACCACAACAAAATCGAAGCTCTGAAGCTGGAGATCCTCCAAGGTCAAGCGGTCCTGCGCCGGTTAGAAGCACAACGAAATGACTATAACTCAAGAGTGCGGCTGCTGCGAGAAGAGCTGGGTCTGCTGCAACAGCCCGGCTCTTACGTTGGCGAAGTCGTCAAGGTGATGGGGACCAAGAAGGTGCTGGTAAAGGTACATCCGGAAGGCAAATATGGTGAGTCTTGACGATAGATGGTCAGGCATCAAAGTTCAGGGCTGACGAATTGATATAGTTGTCGATATCGCCGACAGCGTTGACATAGCCAAACTGACCGTCGGCAAGCGAGTCTCCCTTCTCTCCGATTCTTACAAGCTCGAAAAGATACTCCCTTCATCCGTCGATCCTCTAGTTTCTCTAATGATGGTCGAAAAAGTTCCGGACAGCACATACGACATGATCGGTGGACTGGATCAACAAATCAAAGAGATCAAGGAAGTCATCGAGCTGGGCCTGAACCACCCGGAACTCTTTGAATCACTCGGAATCGCTCAACCAAAGGGCGTCCTTCTCTACGGCCCGCCAGGAACAGGCAAAACGCTCTTGGCGAGAGCCGTTGCGCATCATGCCGACTGCAAATTCATCAGAGTGTCTGGATCAGAATTGGTACAGAAATACATTGGCGAAGGGAGCAGAATGGTGCGAGAACTTTTCGTCATGGCAAGAGAACACGCACCCAGCATCATCTTCATGGACGAAATCGACAGTATAGGCTCCAGCCGTATAGAAGGAAGCGCTGGTGGAGACTCAGAGGTACAGCGCACCATGTTGGAACTGCTGAACCAGCTAGATGGCTTCGAACCGACCAATAACATAAAAGTCATCATGGCCACAAATCGACTTGATATCTTGGACCCTGCGCTCCTCCGACCAGGTCGCATCGATCGCAAGATCGAGTTCCCACCGCCAACTGTTGAGGCGAGAGCCGATATTCTACGGATTCACTCCCGGAGCATGAACCTAACCAGAGGTATTGACCTGACTAAGATTGCAGAGAAAATGAACGGTTGCTCCGGCGCAGAACTCAAGGGTGTGTGCACAGAGGCTGGCATGTTCGCCTTGCGAGAAAGAAGAGTCCACGTCACACAAGAAGATTTTGACTTGGCAACGGCCAAGGTCCTCAACAAGCATGATGATAAGGAGGTGTCACTAGGCAAGTTATGGAAGTGAGTTCCATGCTGTGTTCATGTGAGGTCTCCCTCCGCCGCCTCTGCATAGCGTCAAGTGTAATATTAGCGGAACAATCAGAAAGGAAAGGATAGAGATTTCGAGGAGGCCGCAAAATCCCAGCTGTCGATTTTCTGCCTTGAAATTTAAAATGCTTCTTGTCTATGTTCTATTGTCTTTGCCTTCGTCCCGTATCACGTGCAGAACCTTCCAGTTAGGCTCGTACCTTGGAGACGATGTATGCCAGAATTCGTTGATCCGGGATCCAGGCTTTGAATCTTCCCAACTCCCCAACTCAGTGCTCATACTCCATCCAGCCCTTAATAAACCCCCAGAACTCCTGGACCAACTCCTTTTGCCCCCTCTCCGCGGCACGCACAGCGAGATACTTCCTGTGGTCGACGGGAATGTGCCATGTTCCGGAGGGGTTGCCGTCGACAATGAGGCCGCCGGCCTCGGTGAGCACGACCCAGCCAGCGCAGACGTCCCAGGCCCAGCAGCCGCCCTCCCAGTAAACGTCGATGGAGCCCTCCGCGACGGCGCACAGGTTGAGGGCTGCGGAGCCCAGCGCGCGGGCCGAGTGGACCATGGCGCCGCCCTCGTCCTTGCTGGCGCCCAGGGTTGCCCAGGTGGCTGTCTTGGTACGCCAGTTCGCGCCGCTGCGGTCGCTGCCGTACTCGATGGCGACGACGCACTCGTCCAGACCGGTCACCGCGGAGGGGTGTCGAAGCGGCAGCTTTGTATCCCCCGCCGCCTTCTCGCCGCCGTTCTCTGCTGCTTTCCCGTCCCGGACGTCCCGTACATAGCTGCCCCGGCCCTTGATCCCGTGGTACAGCTTGCCGGTGAACGGGTTGTACACCACACCCACCGTCGGTTCGCGGTCCACCGCAAAGCCCAAGCTCACACTCACGTAGGGCCAGCCGTGCACGAAGTTCGTGGTCCCGTCGATGGGGTCGACGATGAAAGTCGGCTCGGGCCCGAGCTTGTTGCCCGGCACATACGTCTCCTCGCCCATGAAGCTACACGACGGGTACCGCTGCTTCAGGGTGCCGGAGATGTAATCCTCCACGGCCTTGTCCGTCTCGGTGACGAGGTCGGCCGAGTTTTTCTTTGTGGATGCCGCCGCTGACTGCGTGGGTGTGCCGGTGGTGTTCGTACACGCCGAGGAGGCGGATATTACCATCGAGCCGGCCTGGAGAGCGATGGCGATGAGATGATCCCGCAGAGCGACAAGCTCGATGTCGTCCATGTTTGCGTGGAATGTGCCCCCTCGTATTTATTCTTTTTTTTAGCGACTTAATGACTGGTTGAGTGGAAGCTGGGTTGGGAGACGGGTTTGTGTATATTTTCGTTCCATTTGGCTTTTTTATTTTGGAGGGTGTTTTCCGTGTTGAGCAGGCGGTTTAGAGACCATGAAACGTCGATTCTCCAATGAGGCCATAGGCTTGTGCCACGGTGGCTGTCATTGGTTCCTTGATGTCCCTTGACTTCGCCACGTTACAAGTACACATCTACTCGGTATACATCGGCTTAAGCTATCCCTAGCCAGGTACCTTAGTATACCCAACCCGTACAATCATAGCCTTCGGTCTCGCTGAGTGAAAGAACTTGCTAGATCAAGAGGAATGAGGAGGTCGCGAGTCCTCGAGTTGCCGTTCATTCTGACAAATCCGACGCAAGTAGCTCCCTTGAGACTTTTGCAGGTATAAGACATCATCATCTATGATCAACTCGATAGGCATGTACAGTGTTCGGCCTTCGCCTGTTGTTTGATAAAGTTTGAAAACAAAAGTATATCTACAGAATATTCATCGCTTGCTCGTTCATCATAGTCAGACACGATATCGCTTGGGGAAAAAAAAAGAGAAAAAGAGTCGTTGTGGTCATGAGACCATCCCCTCCGGCGATACCTGGTTCGACCGGGCATCCTGGTATCTTGCCTCAGCATCGCCGGATGAGTCGCTTGCCTCTGATATTTCACTGAGATTTCTGGCATGCTGTCCGACGGGCATTGGTATCGCCATTCCGATTGATGAGGCTCCCTGACCCCCTATCCGCGCTGCGTCCCAGTCCAACGGTTTCCTTCTGATGCTAGGAAATTGTCTTGAGGGATTGCGGAATCCAAATGACAAGGGACGCACCAACTGCTCCACCTCACCCATACCCAGACCATCCAGACCCCGCCCGTTTTGTTGACGCATGCCGAAGGCAAGAACAGGGTCGTCAAGCGCACGTCGGTACGCAGATCGCTCAAGTCTTTCCTGGCGCCAGGCCGAGTACCTTTCACGGACGGGTTTGCAGAAGCGGAAGAGAAGAAACAGAATGGCGGCCACCGCCAGGACCGGGAGAATGACTGCCGCGGCAATCTCTCCTGGTGACAGACCTGTCTCACCTGCTGAATCGGCTGACGTTGAACCTGACCCTGGACCTCCTCCTGATCCCGATCCTGAACTTGAGCCAGGACCAGAGCTTGTGCTAGTGCGTGATGATCCAATGCTTTCGGTAGTTGTGGGAATTACGCCAATAGGATCACCGGTTGAGCCTGGCGAAGTAGCAAGGAGACCCGTGGGCGCTGTCGTTGTTGCGCTGAGGATGGCAGAGTTCGAAGACGGGGTCGTAGGTGAGACACCTCCTGTGGACAGCTGGCTGCCAGTGGCGGAGACTGTTATGCTTCCTGTACCCTTGTTTGTCGTGCTCAAAGGTGCATTTGAAGATACGAGATTGCTCTGAGCGGTGCTTGCTTGGCCAGAGGCTGCCGTTGACCGTCCTGAAGGCGTTGAGGAAGCGGAAGGGTTTGTTTGTGTTTGCTTGGCCGACTCTATCGCAGATAACGCTGTCGTGAAGCCAAGCAGCTCGCTGGCGACGCTTTTTAGAGAATCTAGAGGATTTGATATATCTCGAGGATGTAGAGGAATCGCTCTCACAGCGCAAAGAGAGGCAAGAAGAATAAGAAGAAATTCCACTCGGCGCATTCTTCCGGCCGCCGAGATTCGCCTTTGAACTCCCTTCAATGTTGTCGAGGTTGGGTCAGAGGATCTGCGTAATCCTTGAAATGCAAAAGCCGAGAGGTTCAAAGAGAAAGCACAAAGCACACAGCAGATCGAACACAATGCGAGAATACAAGTAGACAAGGAAAGTTTGGGATGAACTCACCTATTGGGCGCCTTCTTGCCATTAGATACTCCCTCACATTGGATGCAGCGTGCCTGCATTAGGCTTACCAGTAGGCTGTACCCAGTATGCGCAAGTGAATCCATCGCGCGGGGGCTGAGTAGCCGCGATGCTTGCACCAATGCCCGTGCGTGAGGCGTTCGCCAAACCACAAGCGTTTCAAGAATTTATAGCAAGGCAGAACACCCGTTGGTCGTCGGGATCTGAGCCAAAGCTCGGGCGAGCACCGCGGAAAGTGCTGTTTGATCCGGGACCCTTGATATGTGGTTTCTCTCCACCCAGTGGTCCCTTTGTTGAGGCGGCTGATCTTGTCGAAGGCGAGATGAAACTCGCGCCTGATTGAAGGGGAGATAGATGTCCATCAAACAATATGACTTCTTTCTGTGGTAGAGGCCCAGTCACCATGCGGGTGGAGAGCAGAGAAGAAAGGAAGAAGCTGCTGATGATTCTTCGTGACCCTTGCAGATGGGAACGATGCGAGAAAATGAGGGAAGATGGTAAGCTCAGAATTGGTATAGTGTGGTATAAGTAAGGCCAGCCTCGGCAGGGGATCTGCCTGCGCCCCCAAATCCAAGCAGTGGTGGCAGTAAGAACTTACTTCGACTCATTCCAAATCCTGCATTGACAGCTCTCGTGCTTCCCTACCTAGCTATGCGGCTTGTTGCCCATGCAGGAAGCTGTTACGTCCGTTATCATGCAAATGCACCAGCTTTTTACCATGTGAGCAAATTGCCACCCAGCTTCACGCAGAAGCCTTTCCTTCATGTTGGGCAGGCCTCATTTCCGCGAAGGAACTTGTCCCTCTCCTCGAGGGATCCAATCATAATCTCCGATGACCGCCAGACCATCACATTGCGTTTGAAGAACAACGAGAAAATCACGCAGAAGATTTCGCCCACTCCGAAAGCAAACTGTGACAAGCTTGCAAATGCCCTTGCCTCGTTACTTTCAACGCCAGAGACCCCCAAGACGGGAGATCTTTCGCTGAAGCACTCGCCGGGCTTGTCATTTGGCACGCCACAATGGCAACTCGATCCTCTAGGCGATGCGATACATCGGCACACGGCTCATCCTTCGGCCAGGGAGTGTGAACAGGTGGAAGAGCTGATCATGAGCGAAGCTGAGAGAATGAACCACCATCCACATATCACTCGTGGAACAATTGATGGAGAAAATAAATACATGACCATTACATGTACATCCCATAGCCCTCGAGGTCTGAGCATTCGAGATACCAGACTGGCCAACAAGATCAACGCGACCCTCGATGCGTTCAACGTCACCGAACCCATGAGTCCAGACGACACGCGAGATCTGGATGAGGTCAAGAAACACTTTGCCGCACACCGCGAACGGATGATTGCCCTCAACCGACAGCAAATCTCCGAAGCCCTAGAAAGCTGCTCCTGCGGTTCGGCCAAAATCATGTCTCCAACTTCCTCGCAAACTTCGGCCCCATGAAACCGAGACAAATGACGAACTTCTGGGTCACTACGAATACTCTCACCGAAAGGAAACACTCGGAGGACCAGAAAGAGACCGCAAAGGAAGCTTCGAATCATCCCTTTTCAAGATCCAGAAATTTAACAGAAAGTGAGTGCAATGTCAAATTTGAGCAGAGCAATATCGAAGTTTCGTTCAGTGCTTGGAGAAACTGGCCATATCACACTATCCATGAATACGAAAGCCTGTCCAGTTACCCATCCCTATTCCATGCAATCCAACGCCACTCATGCATGATTCTATTCTGTGCAGTCTTCGTTTTTCAAAGTGAAATCGACCGGATTATGTGCAGCGAAGCCCCGTCGCAGCTTCTTTCTCACGCGTTCTGTCCCAGGAGATCGAGTACACGATTCTATTGGCTTTTTCCTTCCACGGCCTTCCTTTCTTTCTTCTTCGGGTCTTGGGAAGAACTTCCGATATCAGTTCCCAATGCCGCGTCCCACCATCGGAAAGAACTGGCGTAATTCCCCAGGAACTTCTCATGATGCACGTCGTGATGGTCCGCTCCCGCCCAGAAGGGCAAGAAGTGATGTAGCGACCAGGGAAACTCGTACCCAGAATGCGCGTCAATGGCTTGGAAAAGACGGCCCACAATCCAGAGATACATGGTGACGATATGAAGGTTCTTAGTGAACGCGCAAAAGACAATGGGGATTCCCACGGTGCCGAATGCAAGAATCATGGTTTCCAGTGGCGAGGCGTATTCAGCGGCAAGACCAAAGGGAGCGCTGTATTGGTGATGCAGCTTGTGAATCATCTTGTAGAGTCGAGGCAAGTGGAGGACTCGGTGGAACCAATAGTGCCATGCATCTTCGAGGACGAAGAACAACGCGATTTGCCAGGCCATTGTGTACCAGGGAGGGAAAGGAACAGACGTGGACAAGCCGAAGTATTGAGCCATGGGATGGAAGAGCCAGATTTGAGGGAGTTCGACAGTGAAATGGGAGAGGAGGACCAGTTTGGCGCAGGCCCATTGTTCGGCAAGGGTGGGCATTTTATTCTTTACCAGTCTCGCGTCAGCAATCCGAATATGTTGGAACTGGCGTCCCTGGGAAACACGAGAACTTACCGCCTGGATCTTATACCTCCTGAAATAGGGGATCTTGTCCATAATCATAAACGGCACACACCTCCCAAAGTACACCACCTCATGGATGGCAAAACTCATAATGCCCGTCGCCAACACATCGTTCTGCATGTACGCGTACCATGCTGCCCAAAGTTTTTCAAAGATGTTCAGGTGCACGTTGTATGCAGCGATATCATTGAAGTAGTCCGTGTAAGTGACGGGCGCGGCGTAGTTTGTGGCATTCCTGAGGGAGACATGTTAGGTCGGCCAAAATTCATTGCACCCGGAGGGGGGGGATTTTTTTTAAAATGGGATTTTCAGAATGGACCATACATCTTGACAAGGGATTGGAGTCCACCAATCTCGACTGCAACGGAGTGCGAGTTGGGAAAAGTGACAGAAAAGAGTGACAGCTCAAGGACGGGCTGAGATGAAAGAAAAGGACGAGAATGATAGAACAGGGAAACCCAGAAAAGCCTTCAATCAACAATTTGAATATCGCGTTGAACGAACCCAGGATCAGTGGTTTGTTCCGGAAGCCTTTTCTTTGATTGGCAAGGTGGACGTGCAAGGGGATTTTATTGGGCGCTGTCGCGGTGGCATCACTCGGGCTTGCAGGCGGCTCTGGAGCTTCCGGGTAGGTAGCTCGTACCACAGTACTAAGTAGGTAAGCGATGGTGGTGGACTGACGCAGACAATCGTAGAGAGCCAGTGGTGCTTAAGCGGTGAGTGGTGGACTTGGAGCGTGGCGTGTTCAAGCCTTCAAGGGGGTCAATCTTGTCGACTTTTGTACCTGATCCTTGCGAGATGCAGGTGCCGAAATCTCGCCATCCATCAGGTGAGAGGGGCAAGATGGGGCAAATTAGCTAGCAAACAGTTCAAATCGTGCAAATAGAGCAAACAGGGTAAACAGTGCAAATATCGAAGGAGGTCGGCTCTGTCGGCATAAAGTTCTTCCTATCCCGGCTAGCGAAAAGACAAGGCTTTACTAACTATCTACTGGGTACGTAGGCTCGCTAACTCCGCTAGATACGAGCTGATACGAGGTACCTACTTGTTAGTATCGCACGAAAGACCCTACCCTCTATCTTCTCGATTCTCCTTCTTCCTAAGCGTACAACCGGTAAGCAAGCAGCTATGTAAATTTAACTACCTTTCCTTTGTGGGCCCTGGAAGGTGTTCGCGAGAAAATCTCTCTTCCACCGAGTTAATCTTCCCAGGTACAGTATGTAGACATCATTAGGCCCCTTTTCTGGAGTCAGGGGATGAATAAATATTGCTGTAGGGCCTACGCGTTATTCCGCAAGCGTTCGATAGTAACATCGCCATTTGTTCCGCGAGGAGACTGGGCAGACAGGTTCAGAAATCTCCTTCTGGTCCTCTCTAGTAAATGTTTCATTCCAGGACGTTATGGCAGCCAACATCTGGCTCATCTAACTCTAGTTCCCGGGTAAAAATATAATCGCTCAGTGTTCAGACTGATTGTAGTAAGTCAACATGGGTTCTCCGATGTCACAAATCATTACCAGCGATCATGAAAAGAGCCCGCAGAACCCTGATACTATCCTGATGGCGGTAGGAGCGCATGGCTCACTCTATTTGGCAGTTTCAGCACTTTCTTCGCTGCCTTGGCTCTGGTGAATTCCCTTGACAAATACCAGGCGTACCTCAGCCTCATCAGCTGTCTCACCTGTGTCCTACGACAACAGGCTAGATTTTAGCCTTTACAACTCCATCGCGTTCTTCGCCGGCGTCCAGATTGGCTCTTGGCTTGAAGCCTATGGACCACGCCCTCTGGCCTTCATCGGCTCGGTCGGCTTGCTCCTGTCCTACTCCTTGATGGGCCTTTACACACAGATGTGGCACTTCTTCCTGGCCATCGGAGTGCACAGTGGCATTTCGACTAGCTTGGTCTTCACTACCACCATCTGCACGGTTCAGCACTGCTTCTTTACCCGACGAAGACTCGCCACCGGAGTCGGGTGGTAGTCTTCGTGGCATTGTATTCCCGTTGATCCTCGAAGCTTTGCTGCCCAAGATTGGGTTTGCTTGGGCAACAAAGATGGCTTGCTTCCGCTAATGCGGTTGATGGAAATATTCGTATTTTTTTTTTGACTTTGGTACCACACACAATAGCAAACAAACAATAGATCGAAATTTGCCAGAGAAGGTAGCGGGCGTCTTGCTCCTAGTCGTTGAGCTGATCTGGCGGTGTACGACTGTAACTTTGCATTTGGATTTGGAAGCGGACACAGAAACCTCCTCCTTTATGCTGTGTAGTTGATTTGGTGAGTGTATTTCCCGTGCTTTGCCAGAGCATTCTTCAATGGCTCCCTCCTCTGGGGAGAATTGGGGTGGAACAAATGTATAAATTGTTTATGTTGCTAAAGTTGTTTCTTCCGGATTTGCCATCGAGTCCCCAACATTCGGATTTTGTGTGTATTCACCTTGGCTACTTACGCACATGCAAACACAAGATGACCCTCTCGTTGTCCGCAATCGCCGCCGTCTATTTTACGGGACCGCTCAATCTCTGGGTCTGAAAAGAAAGCCCGCTGAAAGATATCCGATATTTGAAGCGCAAATTTCAAAGGATAGTACACCATGGGAAAGTGAGTAGACATGCACCCCGATGCCGATGTGCGAACTAACTCATCCACGCAGTGCTTATTGCCTGCTATGCACCAATGGCTTCAAGCTCCCTTGTTAGACCGACCTCTCCCCACACTTGTTCATCAGCCACCTTTCCAAGCAAAGCAACTTCGTATGTGTCGTTATGATACTATCAGCATGACAGCCTCCGATGTAATTCTTGTGCTATCCACAGTACCCGCTCTTCTCTATAGCGATCCAGGGAGCGGATAGTCCCTGTGCCCGGGAATATCTGAGACCTGGCACGCTTTCCTGCGAAATGCGCAGCTGTCACCTACATCGACAACCCGTAGGTTGCATAGAAGTGGCGTTTTCCAAGTCTCATTTGTCGAATACCGTGCGGCGCCTTCCCGTAGCACAAGGTATGGCGTAGAAATACCGAGTATTTTGATGTTTCAAGGCGAATTCGGAATATTATATGAATTTCAAGTATTCCTGCAGAGTTGCTTTCGATAGTCCTCGCTAGTTCCTCGTCAACTTAACCGTAGGTCGAGCTGCCGCCAAAATCACCAAGCTACGCACGGGCTGCCTTAACATGGCTCGATGGGTCAGGTGGCGTTAGGGGGGGGGTAGTGGTCTGAGTCTTGGCGGGTCAGTGGCCCACTTGTTACTTAGTTGACTCGAAGCGGCCCGACCCGCTGTACCCGCCTAGACCGGGTCGAGTCGTTGAAGGACGCCTAACCATACCGACCTCGCCGAGTACGAGGTAGAGGTAGGTTGGCCGATCACGATTCATGTTTGTGCTGTTTGCGCCCATGTCTCGGCACTGCAGAATACACTCAGTACCTACTTGTACTGGTTACACTCCATGAATAGGTCTTTTGCCACTAGAGAGATTTCTCTTCTGTATTCAATCAATCAAGTTATCTGACATTTCTCAGCCCGCCAACCACAGTGTACATACTCTATACAAGTCCTCTTCCCCTTGACGGATGTTACAACGATCAGCAACAGGCAATCTGAATGGTGCCGACCGCGAAGGATGATCTAGCTGGTGAGCCAGTGATAAAAATAGCGGCACTACGGGATAACGACTTCTTCCCTGATTGACTTTGTCCAGCATAAGTCGCCAATAATTTTGCAAGGAACGTCTGCCGTACTCCGTAATAGAAGGTCATCCGCACTTAAGTCGTGCGCGATTCTATGATGGCAAAAACCGTGCAGCACTGATTCAGAAAATGAAAGTAATGTCGCATTCCTTCTTGCTAAATGCTAATACCGAGTAATGCACCTGGTCCATTTGGTCGGTCTCCAATGGCAGCTTTGCATGAGCTCCCCACCCACGTGCCAACCCGCGTGCTGGGATCGATCAAGCTGCCGGCATTACCGCCTCGAGACACTCGATTTGGGGAACCTTTGGGCGGTCCGCCTGTCAGGGACGAAAGCACATGTTCCCTTCTTTGAATATAGTTGGATGGCACTATATTTGTACCTAGTGGAAGCTTGTCGTGCTTGCCATGCTTGTCTTCTGATACATAAAGTAGCTGCTCGAATGTCGAGAAGTAATTCGAGACCAACCTGGAGTCTAGAAGCTCTCGACTTCACTTGCTGTCTACTGGGAGAGAAGGAAACTCCGACTTGGTTGCTTGTTTCGTACGTGAGAGGACTCGACCAGTCACAAGATGAAGCTCACCCCACTTGTCTCGGTGCTACTGGCCAAGGCCATTGAGGCCGCCCCTCAACCTGTCACTGCCTTATCCAATGTTGGTGCTACAACATCAGACGTCTACCCTCCGGCAGCCAGTAGGTCATATACCTGCCCCTAACATTTACAAGGAGTTGAACCAAAACCTCTTTAGCATCCGTCAACTCGGCTCAGTTCCCACCCGAACCAGTGGTCCAATTCCCTGGGCCAACGCAGACTGGCCTTGAGCCAGCCGTGGCTCAGACAGCTCCCCTTTACCCATATAACACTCAAGGCGCCGCGGCATTCCCTCTGGTTGCTCCTCAGCCTCAAGGCTCTGATTCGAGCTCCAAAGTCGACATTACTCGCTACTGGGGTAACTTGTCACCGTGGTATTCATTGTCTTCCGCCGATTACGGATTGCCCAATGCAAGCCCCCTTATTCCTGCTGGCTGCTCCATCAGTCAGGTTCACCTCTTGTACCGCCACGGTGCACGGTACCCTACCAGCGGAGCTGCCCCTGCGACGTTTGCTGCTAAGCTTGCAAATGCCACCAAGGGCGCCGGTTTTCAAGTTTCGGGCGAGCTGGCTTTCCTGTCCGACTGGACTTACAAGCTGGGTGCTGAGCTTTTGACTCCCTTTGGACGCAGCCAGAACTTCCTTCTCGGTGTTGCATACCGCCAATTGTATGGTGAATTGTTGAACAACTTCACCGCTCAGGGTGCTCTCCCAGTTTTCCGAACTGAATCTCAGGACCGCATGGTCAAGACCGCCGAGAACTTTGCGGCTGGTTTCTTTGGTGTTCCTGAGTATCTGAATCAGGTAAACATTGAGATTCTTGTCGAGAATCCTGGTGTCAATAACTCCGGCGCCCCCTACGAGGTCTGCAACAACTCCAACATCGCCAGTCGTGGAAGCATTGGCACCACTGTCGCGAACAAATTCGCCAACAACGCTTTCAATTCCACCCTAGCCCGGTTGAACTCCCAGGTAAAGCTCTCCATGCCTTATAGCCCACATAGCTGATTGTCGAGAGGTAGATCTCTGGTAATCTAACCTTCACACCCACCGACGCTATCGCTATGCTTCAGCTCTGCTCGTACGAGACTGATGCACTTGGGTATTCCGCCTTCTGTGGCCTCTTTACGCAGCAAGACTTTCAAAACTACGAATACTACTATGACTTGGTGAGCTCATTCCATCTGTGATTTAAATCCGGCTTTTAACTCTTTAGTCTTTCTACTACAACAACGGCCCAGGTTCCCCAGTTGCTGCTGCTCAAGGCAAAGGCTACCTCGAGGAGTTCGTTGCTCGATTTACTCAGACCTACCCTGCCGCGCTCTCTGCTCTCAACGAGACATTCGACGATACACCGACGTATTTCCCACTCAACCAGTCCATCTACGCCGACGCTACCCACGAGGTCGTTGTTCTCGATACACTCACGGCCTTCAACCTAACTGCGCTGTTCAATGGACCTGCTCTTAATACGAGCACTAACCAAGGGCGTAACAACTTTGTTGCCAGCAAGCTTGTACCGTTTGCCACTCACTTCACTACTCAAGTGCTTGAGTGCCCCATCTTAATCCCGTCTAAGCAGATCCGTTTCATCGTGTAAGTCTCCTACCTTCTTGTCACGGCTAAAACATGCTAATTGAATCAGCAACGACGCAGTTGTTCCAGTCTCGGACTCCCATCCCGGCTGCCCTGTTGATCCCAATGGTCTATGTCCCTTTGATACCATGGTCAATGTGCTGAAACAGCGAATTAACGAGATCGACTTCAGATACGATTGTTTTGCCAATTACACTGCTTCGGCAGGCGTTAATTACAATGGTCGTGCGCCTCGTAATGCAACGCCATGATGCATGTAATCAATATTTGAAACCCTGTTTTATGATATACGCGACAGCATCGGTGGCTCGGGACGTGCCGACGGTTTATTAGTCACAAGCAACTGACCGAGATACCAAGTACATAATATGATTAATGAGATCGAGTTCTCTAGAACTCTGAGACACCACTTTTCAAGGCCAATATGAGCGAGAATGTACTTCGAACTTGAGCGCATAACAACGATAAATAAACCCACTCAGGAGTTTTCTGGTAGCATTCGTCTTGCAGTCCAAATGAGAAGCTACATTCACCTGCATATAATCTTTCTCTCCATAATCGGATCCCACCAAATTCAGAGTTACATACTTCTTTTGGACATCATGGCCGTCGAGCCGTGCCGCCTCAGTTTTAAGCTCAATGTAAGCTTACTTCAACCTAACCAAGCTTATGCCTAACTGCTGCGGTACGACAGGATCTGTGCGTTATCGGGCAACCATGAAACTAGCCACAAAGCTGCAGGCGTGATTCATGCCACCGGGGCCCGGCCGTGACGTACAGATCGGGGATAGTCGCAAGGCGTTGGCTCTTGCACCTCTTGAGCTGGTCCACGTTCACGAAGAGGTATCACTCATGCGAACTGACAGTGATATTCCTGGCACGTGCAGGCTGACACTTCCCCAGACCCGGACCAACTCTCGACGCGGCCCACCAATCAGCCAGGGTGTCCAGCGTCCACAGGATTTTCCCCACGAGCAATTAGTCTCGAATGACCGCTCACCCGGCTCGAGACTCCCCTGGCGACGGCGCTGACACCTTGGGGTCCCGACGGCGCATTTCCTTTTGCACTTGGTGCAGTTGGGGCATAGGCGTTTTAGTTGTGGGTACCTCGACGATCGACATGGCTAGCATCCTGGCAGAGGAAGGCAGTGTTGTCGAGATTTTGACAAAGGAGTTTGCCGTAAGGCCAGGCAGGCAGGGGAAATTGACATAGCTCCCGTCTGCAGTGGCATCTTCGAGTTGCTATGATGGACGAGATGCTCAGAAAATGGGCAGACTTAAGCCAGATAGCGCGCTTTCTCCAAAGGGGTCTAATCCGAGCTGCGCTTCTGAGCTCGTGGGGTTCTTTTGAGTTTGCTCTACAAGTACTCTTCTGCTTCTCGTGTCAATATTGTACCTCAACATTGCCAACCCCAGGAACAAGCCACAAAAATTTCGCACGGTGCGCGCTGGTCATGGCATAACGGCTCCCATGGCTGCCAGCAGCCGGAGAACTGGGCGGTAACGCATTCGCGATGAATGGCTGCAACTCTATCGTCTTCTCGAAGGCATAGAGTCATGTTGGGGGACAAAGAGGTTGTCCATTACACATATATATATTCTCAAATCAAATGATTATCCCTGAGAAGATTCCCGGCCTCGTTGTCCATTTTTTGCGCGATCCAGCTCCTCAGGAATTCTGGCAATGGTGCGTCTAGCTCCTTGCCGTCGCGCAACTTGCTCATCGAAGCGAGAATTGTGCGAATATCATACGTCGAGTTGAACACCTCGGGGACTCCGCGCTCTATCTCGAGCAATTGGTACACAGCCTCCATTGCTGTACGGACAGAGTACTCAGTCGTAAAGATAACATCGCGCGTCGTCTCCGCGAACTGCCCTATGAACGCGAAATTGACCGACCCGTCCGGCACTATGTCCGGCCGATCACCTGCGTGCCGGGGCATGAAGAAGGACGTGACATACGGCATCATGACCGGCACGCAATTGGCGCCCGTGGCTGCCAGTCGCGGGATATCCTCCACCGGCACGCCGAGATGGTAGAGCCATTCTTGTGTGATTTCTTCACCTGTGCAGTCTTGCATGGGCTTTTTGATGAAATCACCGGGCACGTCGACGAAAAGCGAGTACAGCCAGATCACAATCTGTTTGGGCGGTTGCTTTTTGAAGTGCGGTTGGCGGTTGACCGTCCAGCTGAGTAGCCAGCTGGAATCTTTTACCGTTACGATCCCACCAGTCACAACTCTGCCGCTAAAGGGGTCGCGTTTGCAAATTTTCTGGATGTACCTCGGGATGGTCTCGTCCATCGTGGTCACTGTTGCCGACTGCCATTTTGACTCGGGAATATGCGAGCCGAAGACGTCTGGCCTGCCGAAGGCGGCATCTTTCGCTGCTATGCGCCGCCACAGATCCCATGCTGGTGCTGGTCCTTCGTTCAATTTGGCAGCTGTGTGATGGTCCCCCGTGCCGGTGTTCTCTGTCAAAGAGCCAATGGTCATGAATATCATGTCTTTGGGGCCGAGATCAACACCTCCTGTTTCACCGTCTTTCATCCACTGAACGCGCGTAGCTTGCTTCGTCCCGCCGGTAAGTGAAAAGTCTACATCTAGGACTTTTGTTTTGTATTGGAACTTCACCCCGCGGTCGGCCAGCCATTTGCAGAGCGGCAGGACAAGTGATTCGTATTGATTGTACTTTGTGAATTTCAGGGCCGTGAAGTCGGGCAACCCGCCAATATGATGAATGAAGCGATGGAGGTACAGTTTGAACTCCAATGCTGAATGCCATTCCTGAAACGCAAACATCGTCCGCCAGTACATCCAGAAATTGCTCTGAAGGAAGTTGCTGCCAACGACTTCGCTAATGCGCTTGCCTTCGAGCTCTTTCCGTGGTGTCATGAAGATGTGAAGGATATCCCTCTGTCCGTTACTGCTTAAACCGAACAAACCGTCCGTGTGTGCGTCTTGGCCTTGACTGATGGTCGCCCGCTGCAACGAGTAGTTAGGGTCGTCCTTGTTGAGCCAGTAGAACTCGTCTAGCACTGATGCGTCCTCGATCTCCAGTGAGGGAATCGACCGGAAGAGATCCCAAAGACATTCGAAGTGGTCCTCCATCTCCCGACCGCCGCGAATAACAAATCCCTTCTCAGGTTCGTCGATGCCGTCCAACGCCCCCCCGGGGATGGCGAGCTCTTCGAGTATCGTGATCTTCTTGCCCGGCATGTGACCATCGCGTATCAGAAAAGCTGCTCCAGCCAAGGAGGCGAGACCCGACCCGATAAACCATGCCGTCTTGTCGTCGACGTCTTTTGGCTTGCGTGGCCGAGCGAAGGCTTCATAGTTGCCGCTGCTGTAGTACATGATTGCTGAGCAAAATGTCAGCGTCACCGCGTTTGCCTCAGTTGCAGCGGCCGTGCTTTTGAAAAAATGGGTTTCGACGCGCTGGATCTCCAGAGTAGGGGGACGGTCAGAGTGACTGCTGGCGGTATTCTTAGAAGAGGCTAAATATTGCTCATGATGATGGCGTCGAGTGGCCAAGTGGTGTGATCATCCACCTTTTTGAACTCTTACAAAGTAACAAGTATACGTAATAGTGGGCCATATTGTAAGAGCACTGAGAAAGCGCTGTCAACCGAAGCATTACATTACGACACGCTAGTCCTAAAACCCAGAGATGGCGAGATCTAGAAAAGATAGTTAGGCTTGGGAGAGTGCTTCTACCTATCGATTAATCTCTTATTTAGACGTCAACAAACGCCTCAGAGAGATCCTACAGAGAGAGTGAAATCCGTGCAATCGCCGCAAAGTTGGTAGTTCAACAAATGTTTCAGTTGCAGTTCCCTCTGTACCATGAAAAAAGTTATCAGAGGCAGAAATGCGAGGACATGGACAGCTCGTGATCACGCCACATTTCAAGCATGAGTCGGTAGGGTAGCAACAAGGCCAAAATCTTTCTTGCTTGCCGCTCTGCGGAGTGACGAGCAGACAAAACTATAACAGAAAAGACGGGGGACATCGCAGAACCTTGCATTGAGTCACCCTCGCCGTCGATGTTCACTGCAGATACGCTCAACAACACTAAGGTCATCGCACAGAAGCGAAACCAGGCGGAATCGTGGTGACATGGCTTGGGCGCTGGAGAATACGCCAACTTTAGGCGCAAACCTGACTCGCACATATTACGAGGTACGCCGATTCGTTTATCGATATCCCACGGCCGACAACACCCGCTTGGATCTGTGATATATGGGATGGCGAGCAGCCGGTGTTGAAAAATTGAACTTTGCAACGCTGCATGGGAGCCAGAAGTAATACCACGGGAACAAAGGCGACCCAGAAAAGGCGGCTTGACTTTTCCACATTGTCCATATCTTACTGTAGTTTGCGACCAGTCGTCTTTGCTTGGACACCCACTTGCTAGTTAGTGTTTTGCAACCAGAAAGGCGCTGCTGCTGACGGTAGAGGGGTCAGAGGGGCCAAAATAGGTTCAGGTCTATCGTACCTACAGCAATGAGGTATGTAAATAGCTGATTTCTCTAAGAACGTGCAGTTAGAAGGCACCCCGCCAGACATATTTGTCAATATACGGTTCTCCGACAAGATAGAAAACAGCAACTCTGCAAGACAAAAAGTGAGATGACAGCCCAGCGCAAATTTAGAATGTGCGGAAATATTGGAGGGTCTTGGAGGACGCAATGAGTGACCGATCTCCGCCAGTGTAACAGAGATCTTAGGGGCTTCGTCGCCTGGACCAGGGTCACCGGTTCCTTAACACCCGCCTGAAATAGATGTCTACAGTACATAGCTGATCGTTTAGGGGGCCAGATTAGGCTAGTGAAGCCTTTTGGCGTGTTTGCTCAGGGAGGGTTCAGGGAGGGCTCTGTGATGTTTAGCTAAAGGCTTAGTTAAAGCCTAGGTTGAATAAAACGACCTTTTGCCCACCAACTAGCACCAAATCGTAGAGAGTACCCAATAAGTAATTAGGTCTTTCGCTGGCGAGTAATCCAGGTACTCGGTACTTTCTGCGCGCCCTTTGACAGCCAACTCCCAGAGAAGCAGGCCCCGGGAAATACTATACAAAGTGCTTCTATCCAGTCTTTTGACTCCAACATCACTGCCGGCTGTTCCAAATCCACCCCTTCAAGGACGACAACTGACGAGGACAATGTCCGAAACCACCACGATCGAACTCGCACCCCCGGCTTCGGCCCTGCTTACACCACAAGCACCAACCGTCCAAGATGATGGCAATTTGTCTCAAACACTCCCTCGAACCATGGCGGAGCAGCCTCCCCTGTTGAAAGGCTCTACTGCGGTAATCTTTGTGTCTGTCACCGGCGTCACTGGTATCAGCAGTCTCCTCGCAGGCCTGATAACCGTGATTCTACCTACGTTGGCCAAAGACTTAAATCTTCCTGCTTCTGTCCTTCTATGGTACTCTTCAGTTCGCCATTTGCTCGGCACGATCATGGACTAATTCTGTCTCAAAGGCCCTCGTCCATCTATGCGCTAACATGCGGTTGCTCGCTGATTCTCTCAGGGGCCGTTGCCGACGTGGTAGGCAATCGCTTCATGTATCTCCTAGGATGCCTGCTTCAAAGTGCATTTACATTGGCATGCGGCCTGGCGCAGAACAGCTTGCAGCTGCTCTTCTTCCGCGCTCTTGCCGGCGTCGCAATTGCCTTCTGCCTGCCCTCTGCAGTGAGTCTCATCACTTCATATTTCCCTCATGGGCGGCGACGCAATTTTGCGTTCGCAATGATGGGCGCTGGTCAGCCAGTAGGCTTCTCCATCGGTCTTGTCGTGGGCGGCATTTTGACTGATGGGCCTGGGTGGCGGGCCGGCTTCTACATTGCTGCCGCCATTAATACTGTCCTTTTTGCTCTGGCTGTCATGGGTCTGCCGAAACCAGTACAACCAACGCGGCTGTCGGTCAACAGACTGGCGACAGACATTGACTGGCCGGGAGCCCTGATTCTCAGCACCGCGCTAGGGCTCCTCTCATACGTTTTTGCGTAAGTGTTCATGGACAACCCCATGATGAAGCGCCGAGCTAAGCGGTTCCAGCGTCTTGACCGGCAATGTTTCAAGCATCAAGTCACCCACGAATATAGCATGTTTGTCAACGGCCGCGGCGCTGATCCCATCATTCGTCCTTTGGGTCGGTCGGCAAGAGAAGCTCAACCGCCCAGCAATCATCCCAAACTCGCTGTGGCGCAACAGAATCTTTACGGGCGTTTGTATCGACGTCTTTCTTGCCTGGGGAGCATTTAATGCAACCGAAACCCTTCTCACCTTCTTCTTTCAGGACGTACAGCGACTCAGCGCCACCCAGACCTCTCTGCGCTTCTTACCATCTCCGGCTTCTGGCATTGTCACAAATATTCTCATGGGCCTGGCCGTGCACAAAGTCCGTGCAGACTGGGCCGTCATCTTTTCCATGGCCATTTCCTGTCTTTCACCCCTCCTCGTTGCCATCATGAAAGTCCGCGCTCCTTATTGGGAGTACATTTTCCCAGCTTTAACGTTAAATGCAATCGGACCAGATGTTCTCTTTACTGTATCCAATCTGGTTATCACTGCTGCATTTCCAGAGAGGACCCAGGCATTGGCAGGAGGGGTCTTCAACACTGTCGCACAAATCGGCAAAAGCGTCGGTCTGGCGCTCTCCGCTGTTATCGCAGGAAGCATCACGATGCAATCAGACCACCCAGACAAACATGCAACAAAAGCACTAATGGATGGATATAGAGCCGCGTTCTGGTTCTGCATGGCTCTCACGTCAAGCACCCTTGTAGTGAGTCTTTGGGGTTTGAGGAGCATCGGAAAGATCGGGCTGAAGCGAGAATGAATCTTCCCGAGTTCAAATCTCAGTACAAGCCCGCCTCATGTCTGCCACGTACACACATATATATATACATACCGAAAGTGCCATGGCATGGGGGGTCGAGGCCAGCCGACCGCTTCATACACACTAACCGTCCTAATACATGGTCTATCGGGCCTTCAGACGGTTGTGACACGATTCTGGCATATGCCGACAGATATCCCACGTACCTTTCAGAGGCGGACTACGTCTGCTTTGGAGATGATTGGCTTGCTAGGTCTTGGGACATGTTCTTTTTTGCCCGGACAACCACGGCTCCGGATCGTCTTGAATTCGGCAAGCTTCGTGTCATGTGTTGGACCCCAGCTGCTACACGTGGGTTCCTGACGGACAAGCATTGGCATCTCTAGGCATACATTTCTTATCTGGTTTCATCGTCTACATCACCCTGCAGCCGGCCCGCCATCTCTGGGAATTGGCCGGTCATCCTGCGCGAATCGATGAAGGTGCCCCTATTTCTGGCATCGCCATCCCGTCTCTGGCATTCGCCAAGCGGGGTCGAGGGGTAGGAGATCCGGATAATAGGCTCGCTCCCACCTATAACAACGAGAGACGCAGAGAGATCGAGGAAGAAGTGGCGAAGCCCAGCAGCATACATAACTCAAGTCACTCGCCAAAAGTGCTAAATGTGGTGTGATCACGACGCAGACGTCAATTTCTTAATCAACATTGCTGTCCTCCAACACGCCCGTTGTATATCTTCTAAAAATTGACGAGCTGGTTGTCGTACCTCCGCAGCTCATCAAGCAAGACCGCTATCCCTCCCAGTCTTTTGCGGCCTTTCTCCATCATGTCGATCAAGGAGCCAGGGTCAGCCTTTGACCGCAACCCTCAATTACAGTCGTCACGACCTGCGAGCATTTTCTCGGCGCAATCTATCGACACACTTGTCGCTGACCAGAGCTACCGAGGATTCCCATCCGAGCAAGCGTACCTTGATGCTCTAAAAGAATGGGCACAATCAAAAATGTACTATGAGTCTGATGAACAACTAGAAGGCTTTTACGGCGCCAAAACTCTGGATGACATCCTAAGCAAGCAGGGGACTCCCCGGGGTGCGAAGAAGAATACTAGAGACCAGAGAAGAGCATCGGTAGCTCCTCAGCTTGCGACCGTTACCGAGCACAATGGCAGTGCCACAACCCTTTCCAGGGAGAGTTCCGTTGCTGCAGCCACAAACCCAACGAATACGCAAACAGAAGGCAAAGGCAGCAAGCTGAGAAGAGTCTTCACACGGCGCAAGTCTACTGTATGAAGCAGAACCAAGGCAACGGCGACCACAAATGCCATGTCATGTACTTTACAGGGATCTACACACCCGGAGGTTGGGGCAGACATCATTCACTCATTAGAACAGAGAAGGACAGAACGAGCATTCGCAAGGTATATTTTTGTGAGCCAATTTATACATACTTGGTATACTTTCACATGCTATGGTGTCTCGTATCACCCTGATCTCAATGCAGCTACCTCCCTGGCCCCATGAGAAGGGATGTCTGCAGAAGAACTCACTCTCCCAACTGACCGATGGCCACTGCTTTGTTAGGTGTTGAAATAATTTTGGAGAGCTTGTTTACCGAGTATGCTAAACCTACCTAGGTTGCTGCGCCGCCGGAGTGCAGGCACCATCGTACAAGCTTACTAGGAGTTTCATTACTGCCGAGCTTGGGGGACTCCGGTTTGGGGGAACCCAAGGGGACCTCTCTCGACGCCAACCTAATATCGAGTGCATCTCCTGACTTTTCCGCTTAGCCAAACTTGGGATCCTTGTGGCTTATCACGGTGATCCTTTCGAGGACAAGCACCGACAAGGGTGCGGAGTTCTCGGTGGCGTTATCATTGCCTGTAGGCCCCCCTGCTGGGCGGAAACACTGTACCTCGAGGGCTCGGCGCTGAGACAGCTTTCACGTGTTCTTCCACAGCTTCGAGGTGATGGATTAACCCTGTCGGTGAATGCCTAGGCTCGATTCTTCGCGTGTGCTGAATAACGGATGATAACAACCGGGGAATTGGAGCGGGAAATTTCCCTGCAAACCTGCGTTGACCTGTAAAGCCTTTCGAGTAACTACCAGTCCATACAATGAAACTTCCACCATGGCTGCGACTTCTACATCCAAGCCCGGCTATCCGGCTGATCTTCTGTGGGTCAATCATGATGCCCAGAACATGAAAGCGCAGCCCCACCGGCAACGTGTCTTCAGTCATATTCAACAACGGTACCGACCCTGGCAGAGACGCGATTCAGCCCAGAAATTAAGAAAAAGCGTGCAAATACCAACGACAGGCTCTCGAGAGCAGTCTTCCGAGAGTGACGAAGACCGCTTCGAGTCGTGGGTGAGGACAAATCGTGACATGCACCTAGAGTGATACTGATGCGATATATAGGGCACTTCTCCAGCCTCGTCATGCACGTCTTACAGCTCGGACCGTGTGACAAGTCCAGACGGAAGTCCTGGGCTGCTTGCGCATGAGGTAAAGTTATTTCGAGGAAATTCTGATCCATTCAACGCCTATCCTATCACAATATCCCCGAGGGTAAACGACATTCTTCGGTTCTACCGAGACATCGTCATACCTTCACAATATCACACCAGCACGGATGGTTGGAGAACGCTAGACGCCGCTGCCGACGACTGGAAGGATGTCGTCCGCTCACTGCACGAAAAGGGTGGCGCGCTAGGATTTCTTGCGCGATGGGCACAGGTCGCGTCCAATGTCACGGAAAACTCCGAGCTCGCTGTGCAGAGCTTGCGCTTTCGATCTGAGAGCACCTCGATGCTGCTACGGAAATTACAGCAGGGCTCTGGAATCGTTTCGCGGACGTCTTACTGGCACATCATCGCATTATATATGGCTGAGGCACAAGCTGGAAATGCTGACGGGGCGTGGCTCCATGCAACAATGCTGTGTCGGGCATTGAAGTACGAGAGTCAACATGGGCAAGTGGACATCACGTCTCTGCGATCCTTCATGTACAACGAAGCCTGCGCCTGTTGCATGTTCCTCAGGAAGCCTGTCTTGGATTATGACGGTTGGGTCCAGGATGTGTTCCAGACAGCTTGGGCAAAAGCCAGGAAGGAACTACCGGCCATGCAGCTATCGTTCCCGACATCTCTGGATCCGTCGATTGAAGATGAGTTCCTTGTGGAAATGTTCATCCAGGAGCGCGAAAGTCTCGCCGTCTGGCAACATGGCTCCAAAAGAGCGGATGGACTATCCCCTGCTGTGTTTACGTGGTGGTGTTCCAGCCACCTGGTCAAGCACACAAGGCTCGTAAAGTATGCACTGGACCGTATTGACGACGCAAAAGAAGGTAGGGGCCCACAGTCGCATCTTCACAAGAAGAACGCCTACCTTGCTTTGACTGCGATCTATTGGACGCGCCTCATTGCTGGGGACGAGACACTCCTGGGAAAGGAGATTTACCAAACGAAGAAACCCTTGCGAAGTCTGGCCCGACAGCTTCTTGAAAAAGAGCAAGTGGTTGTTGAATTTACTGGATCGATGAAATATGCACACGCACGCCTGTGGGCTCTTTACGTCGGTGCGCAAGCAGAGCATGACCGGTTGGGAGTTCGACATGCCAGCGAGTGCTGGTTCAGCGACCAGTTCTCTCTCCTGGCTTCTCGGATGAATCTGTCCTCTTGGAACTCCGTGCGCTTGATTCTAGACGGTTTCTTAGACTGCGATGTCGTTGAGCCACGTGGTTCTCAGTTTGTGCCGGCACTGTTGTCGCGTCGTCCCTCAGCGCTAAAAGGAGACAGTCCACCATCTTCCAAGGCACCATGACCGAACCCGGGAGGTAATCGATGGATATTTCTCTCACCCGGGTGCGAGCAACCAATCAACGAGAAACATTCACTATCCGCGAAGCAACGCAGCGTCAACGGAGACCAGAGATGACTTGGTGTCCGGCAACGGCCCAGACCCATAGTGTTGCCCGTGCAGGAAATTGAGATGACACCCACCCTCGAGCTCGAAGGCAAGCTCCTTCAGAAGACGATTGGTACTGGAAGTCCTCATGCCGAACCTATTCCTGGAGACAATAGAGAAGGAAAAGCAATGGCCCATCTTTTGCTGCGCTCGATCAACGTGGAAGTCGTGCGAAACAAAGCGTGAATGCAGAATCAGGCGGCCGGCCGGCACGACACAAGAGAGACCTGCGAACCAAAAATGGCTTTTTGGAGGCTCCGCGGACAAGGCAGGATATGTCACATACTACAAGGCCGTTCCAGCAATCAAGGCTGGAGACGGAGAGCTCAATCGTCTTCCCAAAATACCGGTGCAACGGATCGGGTCGACCAAGAAAAGACCCGGCGGACTTCGCAAATGCTCTCTGTCCGTGGGACATTCAACGGCCAGTTCGATGGGAATGGAACAACAAGGGAATCATCATGGGGAGATTTGAATACAAGAGGCAAATTCGTGCCATGACCACTCAATTGGCAAGGTCCCGCTTGAAGCCGGAGATAAACAGCAGAATTCTCCCAATTTGGCAATTATGTGCCATATCTCCAGAAGGATCGTTGGCCGGGTTCGGTCGGGAGCAATAACTGTAAGTATCCCGCACCGACAAAGGGTCCAACAATTGACATTGCAACGTTCTTTTCCAGGGAGAGCGAAGCATATGACAGCGCCGAATGAGCCAGCATACTACTTGCTTATCTTATACACAATCCAGCTCTCCAATGATGCATGTCATCGCACCACTACCGACAACAATTCCAGTTTTCTAGACTCGGCGAGGCTTCAACGAGAGTTACGAATGCCGAATTGTCAGATCCCCAGTGACAACTAACAGACCCGTTGATATAAAGAGGCGAGATGGTACTGCCATTGACCGATATCCTGGAATTGGGCGCGGACAGCATCGCCTTCTCTCATCTGTGGCTGTAAATGCTTTAGACCCGTTCAGGATGAGTTCGGACGGCGAGAACCAGGTCCTCCTTTATGACCCTAAACCGGTGCCGACATTGCACATCCCGCCAGGCGCTGCAGCCAAGGTTCAAATTATTGACACGACCTCCCGCCTCGACGTGCCCTTACAGGTCTTCATGGGCCCAACACAATTTGGGCATGAGATTCTCAAGGTGCCATCCTTCTCTTTCCTCATCGAACAAGTGTCTTCGGGCAGGAAAATTCTTTTTGACCTCGGGTGCAGGAAGGACTGGCAAAGACTTCCGCCTCCTGTGTTGGGGCTCGTAACTCAGCCGGGTTGGAAGATTGAGGTCAAGAAAGACTCAGTTGCTCAGATCTTGCAAGAGAACGACGTCGATGTTGCTGGCGGTGCTATTGAAGCCATCATCTGGAGTCACTGGCACTATGACCACACTGGAGACCCCAGCACCTTTCCAGGGCGTACAACCTTGATTGTTGGACCCGGTGTGAAGGAGACGTTGCTTCCGCCATATCCCGAGAACGAAAATTCGCCGCTCCTGGACACTGATTTTGCAGGCCGAGAGCTGAAAATCATCGACTTCGAGAACCAAACCACTCTTCATATTGGCCGCTTCCTCGCAGTCGATTATTTCAACGACGGATCCTTCTATCTCCTCGACGCGCCAGGCCACGCGATCGGCCACATGTGTGGCCTTGCACGCGTGACATCGACGCAGGATGGTGACGCGGAAGACACATTCGTCCTCATGGGTGCCGACGCGGCACATCACGGCGCTGAACTGAGACCTTCAGAGTATCTCCCGCTTCCAAAGACCCTCGATCCTACACCCTACGCTGCTCAATACCCAACCGTCTGCCCCGGCCACATCTTTGAAACAATCCATCCGCGGAAGAAAGGGACCGAGCCATTTTACCACATCCACGACGGTGTCGCCCATGACCCGAAGCAAGCGCAGGAGATTGTCGGCATTTTGCAGGAATTTGACGCCATGGACAATGTCTTTGTCGTGATCGCTCATGACGGCAGCTTGTTGGACGAGAGGGTCGAAACTGACTGGTTTCCGCGAGGGACATTGCGGAACTGGAAGCAGAAGGACTGTGCGCGCAAGGCTAGATGGGGTTTCTTGGAGGATTTGACCAAGGCCGTCGAGCATGCAACTGCAGCCGATCATTGAGACGATGGGGTTTTGGCTCTTTTTTTGCTGGGGGGAGGGAGGGAGGGAGGGCAGATGAAAGCATCCCGTTATGAAGGAGGAAAATGAGAATGGACGAAATGGAATCCACCGCATTCACGCAATGCCGCCAACCCGGCCCGAATCAATGGTCGTTGGTTCCGTCTAAAGAAGAACTACTTGTATCATTATTGCTCGTGGGCTGAGCCAACTATGTTCGAATCTCATCTCATCTCAACTCATCGCAATCCAACGGACACAAACTCCTCGGTACCATGACGATACAGAGGAGGAAAGTCGAATTCATCCGAGGATTGTCATATAAGAGTCGTTCAAGCCATTTCAATGAAGAGGGACGGGGTAAGTATATATTTGACCACTCGTCCATGGTTCATGGTGGTACGGTCACCCGAGTCAAACCCTCTCCTCTTTTTGATTCTACTTCGCCGGAGATGTGTGTTACGAAGACTCTTACCTGTTCGTTCCCCCCCGGAAATCGATACTCCGAACTCCGTCCTCCATATTATATCCAGGTAGTCGATCAAGCCCTATCTCGACAGACGATGGAGAACGGCTTCAGAAAGTTGGTCCACTTGTCCAGTGGCTCGAGACGGTAAGTCGGGTCTTCGAGGGAGATCTATATCCGCGGTTTAGCAGTGGGAATGTCAGCGAGGTTCTCTCAACGTGGTCTTCTCCATCGTGCAGGATCGGAGGGATCACTCACGTTGAACTCGAGCAGCATTCTCGGAATCACCTTCTTCATCTCCAGCTCTGCAATGTGTCTGCCGATGCAGACGCGCTTGCCGGCCCCAAAGCCCAGCACCGACCTCTCCATCACGAGCCGGCGGTGGTGATCGGCCTCTAGCCAGCGGTCGGGTCTGAATTCGTCGGCGTCCTTGCCGAAGACAGCGGGATTGAAATGCGCGTTCCACACGGACACGCCCACTGTCGTGCCGCCGGGGAGGAACGTGCTGGCGATCTCGGCGCCCTCGGGAGGCACCTGTCGCTCCAGCAGAACGCGGACAAACGGCTGCAGACGCATGGTCTCCTTGATGACGGCGCCGAGATAGTCAAGCCGGTCCGTCTCGACGAATCTGGGCTGCGGGGCGGCGGAAAGGCGTCCTGCGTCGAGCGCCTCGTCGATCTCGGTCCGCAGCTTCTGCATCGCCACGGGGCTCTTGAGGAGGTTGTAGAGGATGGTCGTCATGGTGTAGGCCGACGTGTCGAACCCAGCGGCGATGGTGCTCGAGATCATCCGCAGGATGCTCTCGTCCGAGACGCTGTCCTTGTGCCGGTTTCGTCCCGTGAGGTATTTGGCCATGAGATCGGGCCTGTCATCACAGCCGTCATCACTGACGTAGCCCTCGGCCGTCTTGTTCTGTCGCTTGTTGAACTCTTCAAGGGCCATGGCCGTCCATGCCTGGGGTTTCCCTCCCGACGCGCCGTACCATGCCGCACAGAGCGGAGACTTGAAGAGCAGTTTCTCTAGGGCGGGCATGCTCTGCCAGCGGCCCCAGTGGACCAGTCGCGCATAGGCCGAGACCGGCGCGGTTGGCCGTCCACTGGTCAGATAGTCCGTGTGTTTGCTGAAGGCCGCCTTCATCAAGAAGTCGACTTGGAACTGCTGCATGAGGTCGAAAAGTGGCACCGTCCGGGTCTTGCGGATGATCTGGATGAGGGTTTCGACCGTGTGGTCGACGTCGGGCTCATAGTCCAGCAAATTCTTGGTGGCGAATGCGCTTCCCACGGCGCGCTTGAGGGTCGACACTTCGTTCTCGTCCAGGATGTCGATTACGGTGCCGAAGATTTTGCCGTTCACAAGCGCTCTCAGTGTTTTATAAGACTCGGCCTTATCCACAGACGCGGCCGGCTGTCAGTCGAAAGCTGGCTATGGATCATGGGATTGGAGGGAACTTGCGCATACATACGCACCTTTTTGAACTCTCCGTGCATGGAATGGATCACAGGGACCGCGGCAGGGTCGGCGACGCTCACGGTATTGGGACCAATGCGTACCAATGGCCCATATTTGTCGTGGAGTTCTTTGAGCGTCTGTGAAAATCCTCCAGATTGCGTAACAGAAAACCTCCACAGGTCTGTGACGGATGCGAGGAGAGGCCCAGGTATTGAGGACAGCCGTCGGTATCTGACTAGGCCCGCCGCCAACAAGAAAATGGCGACCGACCACAGCGAGAACGACAGCGAACAAAGCATATTTGAAGCGGCTTTTTGAAACAGGGGCTCTGGATTGATGAAGACAAGTGTGCAGATTGAAGAATCGGTCTCACGTTTCGAGGGTGATCTTGACGTTACCTTTTATCATCCGTGGCAGTTTAGCACTGATCCCCCAAAGGTCATGTCTGGTGGTCAGACTCGCCTTGCATGGACAAGGGAAAGGGTTGACGGCCGTCGATCAAACCCACTCTCACACACTGTCTTCCATGACTGACTCCATGGGGCCTTACATAAGATTCCAAGAGTTTGTCCCTTTTTCTTTCCAGGCGGGATATGCCATATCAAGTCCACTCCTGGCTGACCAAGAGGAGACCCAGCGACATATATAAAGTGCGGCAGACATTGCCTTAGGAGGGCGACTATGGGGGTCATGCGAGGCGAAGATTGGACCTGTCCTGCTCGACCTTGACCTCGAGGGGAACATGTTGGCAGCAGAGCAACTTGTCGATCCACTGTCCTTTCCGCTGAAGTTGATGCAAGATATAATAGCCACCTTTTTCTCTGAGATACCGGCAATGATTGGCGCGTGGGCATACCACTTGAGCAGTTCCCCTGGGGTCTTGTGCTCCTCAGCGAAGTCTCCCTGACTAAGCTCTGGCAGGAGGCGGATATCTTTTTTATGGGGGCCCGGGGGGTATATGACCTGATTCGTGCCATGATTACGGGGTTGCCTTGCACATCGTACAATCGTACGTGCACATAAAGTCGAATGAATCATGGCTCGTCAGACACCAGTAAACCAATCGGCATTTTTGCCTAGGGGCTCAGGCACACGGACAGCTGCAGGTGTTAAATGCTAGTAATCTATATTCAGTCGAAAGGGATGAGGAATAGAGTGGCCACCCAGGGGGTTTTCCCGGGCAGCCTATGGCAGCCTTATGTATATCAAAGGCACTGCGTGAGTCGATCGTTTCCCCCCTGTTCGCAAATCTCCAGTCAGTCAACAGCTTTTGCATTCACCCCCAGGAACAATAGTTGACACTCATGATGACACAAGTGTGATAGACTCAGCCGCACAATTCCGTGCCATTCATAATATTTGATTTCACGGCATTCTGTCCTTTATGGGGCCATTGGGTGGGGACTAAGCAAGCACTGACTCCACGGGAGGCATGATCTTGTCCTCTTCGAGAGAGAGACGGTAAGGTAACCACACCGGCTATTCTACGAGAGATACGAGCAGGTACTTCAACGCAAATGACGTCTTCTATGCCTGGCACAAAATCCATTCATTTGCATTTATTCACTGTGGCTACTCGTAGATGTAACCGCATTTTCGTCCCATCTTGTCCATGAAATGTATCTCAGCCCTCCTTCGCCTTCTTCTGCTTCAACGTCTTGGCCGGACTATCTCTGGGATCGCGATACTCGTTCGCCGGATTCCCCTGCCGTCTCGCCTGCGTCATCTCTGCGTTGCCAGACGCCGAGGGCTTGGTGCTGTGAAAAAGGTAGTAGAAGGGCAAAAAGGCCAGGATGCCTCCGGTTGCGATTCTGCAGGTTTGCCACACTGTTGCGTTAAAATTTCTTGTTCGGGTAAGGGTGAAACATGTATAATGTGGAGATATACGTATACAGACAAAAACATTTTCGTGAGGGCTGGTAGATGGCTGGGATCTTACAGTGGTATGCTGCTGCTCATGTCGCGGGGGGCGTCGGGGCGCGTGGGAGCTGCTTTCTCTGCGTAGGCTCTTCTGGCCGTCTGCCTTGCCCCAGCCTGGATGAATTGGATGGATGCAAGGGCAGGCTTGTATGCCTGGGCTGCACGAGTTCGAGGCGACATGGTGGTGATAGTGGTGGTCGATATGTAGATTGGGACGTTGGTGGAACAACAACAACAATAACAACGCCAACGAATCTTGCAAAATCAAGGGCCGTCTGTTTTTGTATATTCCACCTCTCTGCGTCTTTGTTCTTACCTTTTCGCCACACGAAACATCACTGCGATTACTGCGTCATGAAGGGGACATTTTCTCGGCGGCTCTTCTCTGTCTGTCTCTGTTTCGACTTGAACGTCATGACTTTGGGTCGTTTACATCATGACACCTTGACACCGAGAGTGCCGGTGACAATGACACGTGGAATTTGCGTCCCCGCCATGATCAGAGGGAAAGAGAAACAGAAAGAGGGATGGCCCGAGTGTTTTTAATCTTCAAATCTTAACAATCCTTCAATCGACGGTGCCACGCCACGCCACGCCACACCACGCCATTTCCCCCGGATCGACACCAAGAAGGGGGAGGGAGGGAGGGTCGAGACTTTGAGACTCGAGGGAGAAGGCGGAGGAGACGGGAGAACGACGACTCCCCACATGAACCACCTACTTGCCTAAGTACATTACTTGCGAGGAAGTAACTAGCTGTCTCGTATCGAGCTAGATACGGAGTAAGTACTCGTGCTACAGCCGAAGGTGTCTACGTGGCTCGCTAGGCAATCGACCTAAAAACTCGTTTCGAGTACAAAGCGGGATAGGTCTAAGTGGGTAATAGGTAGGTCCTCCATGTTGATCAACCAGCTAGACCCGTAGGTAGGTAGACTGCAGGCAAAACGCCGGAGTCCTTCTACCCAAGTAAGTAGAGTCAGTCAGTTGGTTGCCGCGAGCACTACTCCGTACCGAGGCGGATACCTCCCTAGGTACTCCTAACTAAGACTCCCTCCAGCGGACGAATGCCTGAGCCACGAGTCTCGGGGTCTTGTGTGTTGGGGCGGGCTGGGGGGCCTGGAATACTTCGAATCTCGCCTATACACCGCCCGTACTTCGTACCGTCGTTATTATTGCTCGTCAAACCAGATGCAGATCAGTTCAGCCAGCCATCTATTAAGCTAGCCCATGAAAGGGGAAAAAGGAAAAGAAATTGCTTCAGACCTGTGCACGCGACCAGCAGCCTTGCTTAGACACTTGCCTCTTCCCGGGAATGACTTTCTTGTAGTAACGGCAATGTTCGCCTATGAATATTCGACTGTGATACAACAATGGACAAAGAACTTCTCCAAGTGACAAAAGAAATGGTGATACAACACATCAAATCACGCAAAAAAGATTACCTCCCAAAGGTCATCCAGTCAATCCGAGAGTCTTCATCCATCCATCACCATCCATCACCATCCATCATCAAACACTGGATGGACTCCCGCCTCGACGACCAAGCAAGATGTTCACCGCCTCATCCCAGCCCCGCCCGTTCACAATATCCATCACTGTCCTGCCTGACTCATCTTTAGCTTCCAGGTCAACGCCACCACCCCTCTCGACGAGAAGCTTCAGAACCTTGGCGTCCCCATTTTCCACCGCCTGGAGCACTGCGTTCCAGCCACGGTACATGAGATTGATATCGGCTCCCCGAGCCAGCAACATCTCAATGATGTCGGTGTCCCCGTTGCGGCACCTGCGGATGGCCTTGATGATGGGTAGATGCTCGCCGGGGGCATTGACATCGGCACCGGCTTCGTCGAGGAGGAACCGAACAATCTCTTTTCTGTCCTCCCGAATAGCCGTTGTCAGAGGGGAGAAGACACCGCCGTTCTTGTCCTCGACGTGGACGCCGGCTTTCAGCAACAACTTGATGCTCTCGAGCTGGTTTGCAACAACTGCCATCTCCAGCACTCCCTTGACAGCTCTTGGATTCGAGAGCGAGGGCAGCAGCTTGCGAAGCATCTCGGGTCTCTTCACTGCCATACAGATGGGCCAGTCCTGGCCTCTGATCCCAGGGTCGGCCCCGTGAGCTAGAAGGATGTCGACAAGTTCAACACGGTCGTCACGGATTGCGGTTGTCAAGGGTGTATAGCCTTCGGCGCCCCGGTCATTGGGGCTGACATGCTGGTCGAGCAAGTACATGAGTGCGTCTTTGTTGTTGTGTGCCACGGCTTTCTCGATGATGCCTTTGGGCTTGTGCAGATTGGCGCCGGCAGCAACAAGCTGTGGAAGCAGATGCGTGCGGTCATGAGTCACACATTTGAAGGCCGGGTATTCCGATGCCATCACGTTTGCATCGGCGCCATTGGCGAGGAGAAGGGAAACAAGCTCGCCGCGGTTATCACGAATGGCAGAACAGAGGGGTGTGTAAACCCCGTCTTTCTTAGCGTTAGGGTCAACACCCGCTTTCAGCAGGATCGTTACCGACTCCAGGTTGTTGATGCTCGTGGCGAGTTCCAGAATTCCCGGGCACTTCTTGAAATCTGCTCCCCGCGAGAGCAGTAGCTGGAGCGCCCTCGGTTGGTAGGTTGAAGGCCACAATAGGTGCTTGGGGCCAGGCAAGTTGGGGTCCGCTCCATGATCGAGGAGAAAGATCATGATATCAACTCTTTTCGCTTGGATCGCAGTGAAGAGTGGCGTCTCTCCCTCGCCATTTTTGCCGTTCACGTCGCTCCCGTAGTCGACCAGAAGCTCCGCCAGCTTCTTCGGATTGGTCTTATTGATAGCCTTGATGAGGAGTGTGTTGCCATCCGCGGTGTTCAGATTGGTGTCTCCACCGTACGTGAGATAGAGTTGCAAGAACTCGAGCTTGTTTTCGATGACGGCCATAGCGAGGGGGCACTCTCCATCAGGGCCAGCTGGAAGATTAGGATCTGCCCCATATTTCAGAAGCAACTTTGCGGCATCAAGGAACGACAGCTCTGTTGCGGACAGAAGGGGACTGAACTTGATCTTGTCGAGACCATTGGGATCGGCTCCGAAGAGGAGCAAGAGTCGGACCGTCTCAACATCTTGGTGAAGGACTGCTTCTCGGAGAAGGTTGACCCCGTTCTCGCCGTCAGGAGGGACGCCACAATCAAGCAGTTGCTCCACCATCTTGTGCTTCTTCTGTTGGACAGCATTCAACAGGGTCGACTTGAGAGCAGCAGAGTTGGCCCCAGAAGTCTGCTTGGGTGTCCATCTTGGGACTGTAGCAGGGTCGGCTTTCACGCGAGCAATTGTGGAATTCTTGTCCAGTCCGATCTCGTGTATCATATCTTCAATCTGACCAAATGAATCCGCCGTTTTGACGGAGAGGTGGTCTTCAACGGCAACCTCGGTTCGAGAGCTCTCACTACTCATCATTTGCAGGTCCCTGGTGGCGGAATTGACAGTCAATTTGCTGGATCTGGTACTGGGCGCTGGCCTGCTGAAGCTTTGTCTCTGAGGAATCGCGGTCAGGATATCAGGATCCTCGCCGAAGGGTGACATAAAGTTGGAGTCCGACGTTCTCTCCGTCTGCGGAATGGCCGGTAGTGGTGGCAGAAGATGGCCTCCCTCCGAAACGGGAGGTAGAAGAGCAGGCTTAACAACGGTCGGCGAGCTTTGCTTGATACTCGGGTTCATGCGCTCGAGGACAGCTGCGAGGCCAGTGTATCCGATACCGACAGAGGCATCCGCCTTTGCGTCGCCGAGATACCATCTAAATACCATTGCGCTCATACCCAGCGCATCGCGGCTCCTGGCGAGCGAGTCCTTCATCTTGTGGATATCTGTGTCGGCGAACATCATGTGCCATCCTTTCTTGAGCTTTCCCAAGCTTCCCTTCCTCTCGTACTCCAAGAACTTGATAAGCATCTGGTTCAGGACAATGAAGTCATCGTTGGTCTGACGAAACTTCTTGTCCAGTTCCTGTTGCATGTCATTTGGGAACTGACTGTGTGTCCGCGAAGCTTCGGATAGACCTGCTTCGATCGAACACAGGACGCGACAGATGTCGAGGAAGTTGGTCGCCAGCTCACGAAACCCATGTGGAGGCTCCTTGACAGTGCTGAGGTACTCCAACATGCGAACCGATATGCTGTTTCCCAGTGTGGTTGCTTTGCCACAGAGGTCCAAAAGGGACTCTTTACCCTTCCTGGGCGCCATGTTTGGAAAAGTGAGGGTGGCGCGGTGAGTCTTTCGATCTCTGACGGGACAGGTGTGCACCTGTCGGCTGAAAAGAAAACACCCCGGCGAGAAACGGCCTGAGGTTGATCAAATTCTTGGGGAGGAAGAAGCGGAGCTCCAGGTTCAAGATGAGCTGCCACGTTTTTATCTCTCCTTTCTCCCCTCTAATAAATGCTCGAGACGGACCAGAACATTCGACACGGGAAGGAAGCTTTCATCCACTCCTCATACGAACCATCGATGGCGGCCTCCTGGTACCGCAACGCCATCCATTCTTCAGGCCAATGCCATTGTTAGCATGTGCCGTTGTACCACGTAGTACCAAGGCTTCTGTCCCACCAGAAAACTAAACAAGGTCGGTAGATCCTTGAACTTAGTACGAGCACACTTGCCTTGAGACGATTCCTGAGGCAACTAGCCAGAGTCCCTCGTATCTTGCCTTCCACCTAGGCCTACCTCTTGCCCATTTTTGGGACTGGGCAGGGATGGAACCGGCTCAGAATTTGTTGCGTTGCCGGCTTCATCTGCTTGAGCTTGCTTCAATCGTCGAAGGAAGGATCGTCGATGCCTCCTGACCAGCAGGATTCATTTCCACCCGATTCGTAAGTCAGGATCTGTTGACTTTCGGGAGCGCGGGACGCAACCAGATGAACTGCCAGGCTGTACACGGGCCAGACGAAGACATGCAGGTACTGTGCCTACCTACTCCAGAATCGAAACGTGGTTGGCAGGTTGGAGTCTCGAACCGGGGCCTGAGGAATCTGCGAGCCCGCTCGGGCTGGTCATGAATTAGCCCTTGGGGGGAGAGACGAATTCGACGCCAACCTGCTGCCCCTGACCCTGCCAGCCTTCCACCAACGACGACGACAACAGCTGCTTTGTGCCAGGAGAATTAAGTTTCCCATCACTCATTCTTCAGGTGAATCTCGCTGGGCGATTCCACTTTCCATCTTTTACGTACAGCGGATCCGGGAGCCAAAGCTACCGCCCTCGAATCGAGCTCGATTGCGACTCTTCTATTTGCTGGTTTCAAGGGGCAGCAGAAGTCAAGCGAAACAAGCAGCCCCGAATGGAAGCTGGTTCAACTGTCCACACCCCCTCTATCTCGCGGGAATCTGCGGCCGGATACGAGATTCCTTCTTGCCTAGAACTGGTTTGGGTCAATGGCGCGAAAATTCTATGCACAGCCGAGGCAACTTCTGGGCAATCCATAGCTGCCCGGTACCCAGTACTCTGTTCCTATGTGCCACAGGATTCACTAGTTCACCGACCAGAGGCCTGGAGTATTGACATTGTATTGACATTGCTAGCCTCGTTGGATGCGTGCTGGTCTCTAAATGGAACAGGTTTCCAGCAGCCACTATTTAAACCACATTTGACCACCCGCCTTGCAGGGAACGCTCGGCTTAACTATCCTGGAGCAATATCCTCAACCACGGCAATCCAGCCACCCCTCATCAAGTGTGCCTGAGCTAATAAAGTCAATTCAAGACTAAATATTCTTCTCAAAGCATGGAATACCCCCACCGATCCGGGGACTTCCCATGTTTCTGTGCTGGCTTTCACAATGCCAGGATTCTCCCCCTTTCAGGGTGATCAGTGGCGTTTTGGCCCGATCTTTTCGAGCCGTCTGCTCCGGACGCCCAATGGACGAATGCAAGGCACAGAAAGCTGGCCATCCTCGCCAGCGACAAGGAAATGCGGCACGCTTTGATATCGACCGCCCCGACTCTGCTCGATCCGCAGAGTACTGGTAGCACCGGTATGGATGACTTCCCCGAAGGGAAACGATGAGACCTCGCCTCTTAACTTTTTGTTTCGGGCAGAAATTGAGAGAGGAGTCCAGTTTTGCAACTTCTTGGGCGAAAATTCTTCTCTTGAAGCTCCCGTCTGGGCTCTTCATCGCACAGGCCAGGCATCCTGGCGCCGCTCCACCCTGAGCGATTCTCTTTCTTCAGGCAGACATAGGGCTTCAACTCCTGGGCAGCTGAAGAATTGCCTTATCTCTAACCCCATTAGACTGAGGCCCTTTTCTCACCTATCAGCCAAGCCGCGATCTCAGAAGCACCCCGCCTTCACGGCATTCTTTTTATGGGCGGCATGCGATCTCGGGTTGAAAAGTTGCCCTGCAAGGTATTCGCGCTATCTCCAGATCGCTCTTTCTCCTATCGAGCTGAAATTTTCTCGGTGGATTCATTGATCCACAAGCAGGGAAACTTTTCGTAGGTACCTCTGGCTCCGATCGACAATGCCCGCATTGGTTGATCCAAGATTATTCTTCCCGTGACTGAGCTTGTATGCCATGTGAACATTAGGGCGGGACCGCCTTCTCTCAACCCTGGAGCATGGTTTGTTTGGAAGTTAAAGACGCGGGAAATGCATCCACTCTGGGACACTCTTTGCGGGGCTCGTTTGCTGCCAGGTCATTGGTATGCCTACGAGGTAAAGTACCTAGTTTGTGTCTAAAACCTCGAAGCTAGCACCTCCCACTTGGACTAGGTGGACAAGACTTCCCAACTGTCTGGCTCTTTTTCTCCTCCACCTAGCCTTTTTGGGGCAGTCCCCCTTTGGAAACGGAGCCTGTATCGAGGGCAAGCTTGCCGTTGAGTTGGATACAAGTAGGTGGAGATGACTACTGTACCTGCCTAGTTTTCACGTAGATGCGAAGTTCAACTGCGTTGCATGCCAGATTCTATTTACCTGAAAGAAAAGCGTTGAATTGCTTTGGACAGCAAATATGGGATTCCTTTCGCACGTCCGAGGTACAAGTATTAGTTCAGTGTACCTCAAGAGACAATATAGAAATAAATCCATATCGACCACGTGGCAATGCCCGGAGAAGACGATTCTCCTGGGGAGGAGGAGGCTGATCCAGCAGCTCTTGACGTGCACTGCCCCATCGTAATTCCGCTCCAGGAGATCTGGGCCCCTCTCCGCCTCCCTCCCTCCCGCTCTTTTTTTTTCTCTCTCTCAATATTTTCCTCGCCATTTGAACCTGACAATGACGCCGGACTGCTTCCAGAACCAGACGGCCTCGGTCTTCCACTCGGGCTCGCTCGACGCCCACTCGATGTGGAAGTGGCGCAGGATCTGCGGGATGAACTTGCCCATCTCGAGGATGGAGATGTTCTTGCCGATGCACGTGCGCGCTCCGGCGCCGAACTGGGTTCCATGCGTCAGGGTGGATGGTGGGAAACGAGAACAAGAAAGGAAGAGTAAAAACGGACAAAACAAAAGATGAAGAGAAGACATGAGAATATGTTACGGAGGATGGAAGTTGGGGTCGTGGCTCGTAGGTCAGGTCAGTAACATACCGCGAGGAAGCTCCGATCCATGAGTTTCAGTTGCTCAGCCGACGCTTCGAGCCAGCGTTCAGGGCGGAATGCGTCGACGTCGCTGCCGTAGATGGCCCTGTCCATCTGCACGACGGGCGCTGTGATGCTGACGTTGGTGCCGCCGGGGAGGTCGACGCCGCAGATGGTTGCGCCTTCTGGGGGCACGTACCGCTCCAGCGGCAGGGCGACGCCCGGGTGCAAGCGCATGGCCTCTTTCATCACGGCTTGTCTGTGATGCACGTTACTTCAGCTCTTCCAACAAGGGCGCGGAGCATGGGCTGGGGCCGACCAAGCGGCGCGCGATTGAACGTACAGGTACGGAAGCTTCAGACATTCCTCATACGATATGTAAGTCGACAGCTGTCCGTTTTTCTCCGCTTCGTCGATCTCTGCCACGAGCTTCTCGAACGCCCGTGGCGTCTTGGTGAGGTAGTAAAAGCACGCGCGCAGCGAGACCGCCGTGGTATCGGAGCCGGCAATCTATTGTATTCCCGAGTCAGCGAAGAAATGCACGGCCTGTATTCCACCCATTCATCACCAATGTGAGGGAAACTCAACGATATTGTTGGACAGATGGTTCATCATGTCCCTGAATGGGATTTTCCCGTCTTTGGCCTCTTTCTCCCTCAGCTGCGCCAGAAAATCTGTCCGCCCCGTCTTCTCTCCTCCTCCTTGGGTGTCGTACCGAACGATCTCGTCTTCGGTGACCTGGCGGTTTTCGCGATTTTCTGTCAGCTTTGGAAGAAGAAAAACACCCTCGGCCCGTTGTTCGTGGAACTGGGGGCTTCCGTACCTTCAGAAACCTGTACAGCGCATCAGGGATTTGCGGGAAAAGCCACTTCAAGGTTCCCACAACTGTCCGATTCCCAAGCAGCCATGGGTGGAGTTCTGGATATTGGCCGATGATCTTGACATAATGCAGGCCTCCGTCACTGAGGGTTGTTTATTAGCCACTCTTGCAATGGCTATGTCAGACTTAAGAAGACGGGCCGGAAAGGTCAACTCACAGGTCTCCGATCATGTTGTTAATGTCGCGGCGTTCCTCGAGGAAGCCAAAGCGTCGTTGGAAAGTCATGCTCGCAATGACATCAAAGGCGTACCACTGAACCCAGGCTGAAAGATCAACGGGCTGACCCTCCAGATCACGCATGGCGTCAATGAATATGCCGGTGCATTCGTCCGCGTACGGCTCGTAGTTTCGCATGTTTGTCATCCCGAATAACTGAGCAACGGGTCTCTTTAAGTTCCGGTGGGCTATGGGATCGCGCTCGGTGAAGACGCTGGGCATGGGCTTGCCCTGGTACGAGGGACTCATCGTGTTATAGAAATCAGTCTGCGTCGAATATTAGAGAACTGTTTCCCTCCTCAACTGTGCTGGGTAGGAAGCACCTTGAGAAATTTGCTCCCGATTCCGTAGATCAGAGGGATCTCAGACGGGTCTGCGATCGAGACGTGATTCGGACCCACGCGAACAATCGGTCCGTACACCTCATGGACCTTCCTGTACTCCGCAGGAGCTTTACCTCCAGCGACCAGGGACAAACGGTATAAACGAGAGAATCGGGCAGACAAGGGACCCGGCAGGCTTCGAAGGCCCGGTCGAAAAGCTATCCGTATGCAATTGATGCAGTACGCGATGAAAAGGACACCGCCCAAATAGATGATGACGGGAGAGAACTCCATCTCCAATGATATCAGGGATATACTGTACCAGTCAGGGGTCAGATAGGATGATGACCTTTGTAGTCTCCAGTCATTTTTCTCTCTCCGACCTTCTAGAACTCTACGAGTTGCTTCGCACTCACTCTTTATATGTTCGCTGCACAGCCTTACCACGCTTAAGCTTACCCCACAACAGGCCCGCGAGAACCGCCTTGTCCCACATCATAAAGCGGGCTGGAATGCGGGAATGGAGTCGTGGGGAAACCTCTGCAAGCGGTCAAAGATCGACATTTCACGGACATGTCAGTCGTGTTGTAAGTGGTGAGTGTGGTGCAGTGTGTAGGTGGCGTAGGGGTTGATGATGTATGGCCAGCAAGCACGAGCACTCGGAAGCGGAAGCGGAGGCTGAAGCTGAACGGCCTGAGGCGGCAAACCGAGTGCGAGCCGATCACATGGGTCTGCAGCCTGGTCCAGCCATTTATCGGTCGAGAAGCCTTGGTCGCGTGGCACTCTGGCACTCTGGCACTCTGGCACTCTGCAAGGCAACCTGTCCCTCCATTCTCCCCTCAGCACATTCTCCAGGATCTTCAATAGACGGGAGCACCCATCTCCCTGCTGTTGATTGACACATTTGATCATTCTAGGAACCTGGAGGGACCCTGTCTTTGTGGTTTGATACGCTTAGGTGCGATGCGCACTTATTGTGGTATCCCTCCCAAGGCTTCAATTTTAACATTGCCCGGCAAAGGGGTGGGTGACGCACCAGTTGCCTTCAAGTAAGCGTCCTTAGCCTGCTCGCGTCGGTCTTTCACCTTACTTGACCACCTCTTAGAGAAGAGACAGAGATTTGTGTCTGCCAGCGGATATAGTTCGTGACCAAAGGTTTGATCTTAGTTCTGGCGTTGGAAACGACAGGCAATGGCTACCTCGATCGCGCGACCAACGAAGACTCCGCGCTATTGGGGCTCAAGACTTTTTTGCTAAGGCCTGGTATGCTGCGAGATCGTCGTTGAGGCCTGGACAAGGAAAAAGGGGAGCAGATGCCGCCCCTGAAATTAAGCTAGACGTGTATCAAGCCTGTAAGTTATATATCTGGGCTGCAAAATGATTTGTACTGTTCGGCTATCACGATGACATCTTTCCCAATGTAGTCGTGGCTTCCATACATCCTATATATGGCTGTTCCGTGCTTCATTCGAATCTGCGCCCGAGACCAGGGACAAAAGGAGCCTCAGCAAACCTGGGTCGCCTCGTGATTGAACAGGGGGGAGCTTTAGGTTACCCTCCAACATTTGCCGAAGCTCTGCTTTCTTCAATGTCAAGTCGACGTCACTGGCATCGTCGGGCTGCCTTCGATATGTAAGAGCGCCATTGCTCATGATCAACTTCCACTTTTCCTCTGTATCGACGACATGTAAGCCGAACGCGAAATTTTGTCGTACGGCTCTAGGCCCATCAATTCGAACAGAGAACCCCGCTAGCCATTGCTCGACAGAGAGTTGTGGATTCACTGCATCCATAGCAGTAAGACTTCTTTCCGTGTTCCAGCCAGATCGCAGTTCCTGGGCCGAGGTGAGATAGAAGTTGCGCCAGGTGGCATTTTCTGCACCGAATCCGAGCTTTTCAAATACCAATGCCAGAGCGGCCCTTGCCTTTCCGTGAGCAGGCTCTGCGGCAACGGCGTGACCAAGTAGCGTCGCCGCGAAGCGGAGATCACCCTCTTTCGCAAAGGTCTCGGCCTTTCGGACAACTTCATCCACACTACCCATGCAAGACAGATAACGCTTTCCTTCCTCGGCAGGAGGATATTGCCACAGATGTGCTGGATTCCCATCAAACCAGGTCATGTACTTTTGATAGATACCCTTGATGTTGTGGCTCAGCGATCCATAGTAGCCCTGAGCGTGCCAAGCCTGCTGCAATGCGGGTGGCAATGTCATGATTTCCGCGATTTCAATACCTGTCAAACCAGCATTCATCAGCCGCACAGTTTGGTCGTGCATGTATCCATACAGGTCTCGTTGTTCCGACACAAGCTCGATGATGTTGGCTGAGCCCCAAGTCGGCCAGTTGTGCCCGGCAAATAAGACATCTGAAACCTCACCGAAGAGGACGATGGTCTCGTCCAAATATCGTGACCAGGCTTTCGCATCTCGCACCTCAGCGCCACGAAGCGTGACGATGTTATGCATGCCGTGAGTAGCGCACTCTGCAATGCATAGGGCCCGGCGGTCCGGAAAGTAAAAATTCATTTCCGCCGGAGCTTCCGTCTCTGGTACCACCTGAAACACGATTCTGACTCCGTCCACGACATGTTCTTCACCGGTGTTCTTGATCAAAACAGTTGGTGGGACCATAGAAATAGCCCCAGCTGAAGTTGTCATACCAAGTCCACATCCGATTTGACCTGTTGGCCCTTTTGGGATCTTGTTTCCATACATGAAAGCGGCCCGTCTGCGCATTGATGGTCCAGCGAAAATGTTTTCATTTAGGGCAGCGCCCATGAAGCCTTCGGGAGCAAGAATGGGCACATTTATTGAGGAATCGTCAAGCAGAACACCTTGAGCACCACCGAAATGATCCACATGAGAGTGTGAATAGATCAATCCAGTGACTTTCCTGGCACCTCGATGGCTTTGGTAGAGGTTCAGCGCTGCTTGTGCACATTCCACCGAAATAAGAGGATCAATAACAATAACTCCAGTCTGACCTTCCACGATCGTCATATTGGAGATATCGAAACCACGAACCTGGTAGATGCCATCGTTAACCTTGAACAGGCCTTGGATCGAATTCAGTTGGCCTTGCCGCCAGAGCTTAGGGTCTGCAGTTGCAGGACAGTCATCTTTTAGGAAAGCATATGCATCGTTGTCCCACAACACGCGACCATTTCGAGCTCTGATAACGCATGGGTCTTGAGACGCGATCAACCCGCGTGTGGCGTTCTCAAAGTCGTCGCGGTCAGCGAAAGAGGGTGAGAATTGGACAGATGTCATTTTGGAAAGTGCTATCCTGGCAAATCAAACACGTGGATCGTTTGAGATCGGCTAAGCCCAGCCTTCAGAGACAGCAGCAAGACCTTCGGTCTCTCTACTCGGTAGAGAAGATGTGCTTGTTGGTCACGTTTCCGGAACTCCTGCACCGCGAACTCGCATCAACTTTCCATGTCACGCCAAGGGTAGTCGTTCGCAGTTCGGTAATGGCGACACAACCTAGGTTGAGTTGAGTTTACGCTGACGCTGCCGAACAGAACCGATTCATCCTTTGCCGAAGAAAGGCGCTAAGCCCGCCGGTAGTGGGAACTTAATGCCCAGCTCAATGATTCCTCGTGGTGGAATTTGATGCGCACAAAGCATTCTCGGGCAAGGCCTGAAGGGGCCTTGAGCTTTACGAAGCCGCATCTGCGCGGCTGGAATGGCCGCCAGCATTTGGGGGAGCATGTATGGAGTACGGTGGACGGAGTAATGAGATGAATTTTGATGCCTCGTAGTGAATTAACAATGAATTGGTACGCGTCGCGTTGCGCGAGCCACGAAGGACGCGTCGAAGACTGACGTCAGACCAAAACAAGAGACAACAGACCCAGCAACGAGTCTCAGCCTTTTCCATACATCCGTACCACTCAGACCACTTCCGATCACCAACCTCAGCCTTGATCAACCCTTGATCAACCCTCACACGACCCTAGTCCTTCTTATCAAAATTGACGCCTCTTCTTTTGAGCTCTGCCTCCAACTTGTTCGTCATGATGTACTCTGCGCCTTCATCTCCCCATTCAGGCTGCTTTCTGTAATGGATCTTGTCGATACTACATTCGGCTGCTTGCCCCGTGAGAGAGTCATCCTCCACAAACCCCATTACTGCTCGCACAATGGTCGACTTCGGTGTCACGTATTCGGGCGGAGCGACAGACATCAACACTCCGGTCAACCCGGTGTCGACAAGTCCGGGACAGATACAGTTCACCGTGATTGGCTCGCCGAGCGTCGTCAACCGTCTGGCCATGGCGCGAACCAGGCCCACAATTCCATGTTTCGCTGCAGTGTATAGAGGTATAGTGTCTCCTGGATATAGCCTGCGCGGAAACGGTAAGTGGTTGTATTTGACCGAGACGAGAAAAAGAAAGATTCAAAGGATATGGTCGGCTGACGAATGCTAACATCGCTGACGTACCCGCACATGGAAGAGGTGAAAACTATCTTGCCCGCCTTAGAAGGGTTCTGCCGGAAGAAGTGCATAGCCAAATAGGCACTGTACACCATTGCATTTAGGCAAACATCGATAACCAGTTCGTCCGGCTTCGCTGGCACCCCTGGCAGGTTTGGCAGAAACTCGGTGGCGGGCGCATAGAAGCTGATTCTATCACCAATGCCAGCGTTCGCAAACACCAAGTCCAGTCTGTGCCACTTGTCCCAAGTCTGAGCGAAGGCTTTCGCCTGCGATTCATAGTCTGTTACATCGGCCTGGACGAACATGGTTCTCTTTGGGTCAAAGTCGGATTCCACAGATGATATCGACTTTTCATTGAGATCGACGATTGTCAAGTTCCAGCCTTTGGCAGCCAGCTCTCGGGCAACTGCCAACCCCATCCCGCTCGCACCGCCGGTGATATAGGCCACAGGCGCAGAAGACCCCGCTGTATCGCCGTTTGCACCCATGTTGCTTATGTCCAAACGAACGGTGGATTAGATAAATCGTCGGGTCGGGTCTGACTCTTGCTGATGCCGCTCTGCTTACTTGCCCTTCTTATATCACATCTGCGACAAATATTCGGCCCGAAGAGAATGAAATCGCGATTGCCAGCACTGGCAAGACCCCGCAGAAGCAGCGATCTTGGATTGTTGCACGACCGTTTTCGTATGTATTCTACTGCCGAGGCAGGCCGTTTTGGGTAACCAGTGCGAGGCCAATACAGCATCCGTATTCGGTTCGAAAGCCAATCTCGAACAACACCACGAGGTCAAAGACGTGATCTTTTTCGCAACGCATTCCCCATTCACACGCTTCAGACCTCGGTATCTGAATGGCTATGCAACCCGAGAGACAAATGCGGGGGATTGAGATAACCGCCAATCGTCCGCGGTTCACTTTGCGAATCTATACTGTTGTCTCACTCTGAGAACTGTGGTTGCAACCTTTTCGGCATTGATGCGGTAACACAGTTCGGGCCCGAGAGTCAACAGCCAGAATCCCATATATCTCAGCAGAAAGATCAGGCTCTTCCATCTACCTTCCTGTCCTGCCGAGGTCACCTCACTGACAGATCGTGAATAGATTGAAGGTTACCCTACTGTTATTGACAGTGACAGGCGCATCAGCAAAGGCGTCCAAAGAAACTTCTTGTTTTCTAAATACCCCAAAGCTTGGCTGAAACCGGTGTGACTGCATTGATCAGATTAAGATGGGCTCAGTCGAGGTCCTTGTTCCGTCTGATCTCTTGGGTCCAAAGCCCCCAAAGGCGACGCTCGAGTCTAATATTTCTCTGGCCTCTAAACCCAATGACCTTCCCTTCGACCCTGACGCGTTGAAGCGGAAGTACCTGGAGGAACGTGATAAAAGGTTAAAGTACGGCCAAGAGAAAGGTGGTATCAACCAATATCGTCTTGTCGAGCACGATGGCCCTTTTGCCCACTACCTCAAGGATCCATGGGTAGAGCCTGGTTTCCAACGAGATCCGATCGACGAGGAAGTCGACGCTGTTATTATCGGCGGCGGATATGGCGCTCAGCTCGTGGCCGTTCGGCTCATTGAAGCTGGCGTCACCAACTTACGCATCATTGAGAAAGCAGGTGACTTTGGAGGGACCTGGTGAGCCTAGTCCCACTTAACAATCGCCTGAAGTGGCTCGAAGAGAGCTGCTCTTAACACGTCAATAGGTATTGGAATCGATATCCGGGTGCTCAATGCGATATTGAATCGTACATATACATGCCTCTGCTCGAAGAGCTAAACTACATGCCGACGGAGAAGTACGCCAGAGCCAACGAACTCTTGAAACACGCTGAAATGATCGGCCGTCGCTGGGGTTTGTATGACAAAGCATTGTTCCAGACCGAGACGCATAGTCTGGAGTGGGACGAGAAGACTTCGCTATGGACGGCAAAGACCAATTGGGGCGATACAATCCGGACAAAGTACGTCATTCCAGCTGCTGGACCTCTACATCGTCCAAAGCTTCCCGGCCTCGAGGGGATCGAGTCTTTCAAAGGTCACTCTTTCCATTCTTCTAGGTGGGATTACAACTACACCGGCGGTGACACTACAGGTAACCTCCATAAGCTTTCCGACAAACGTGTAGGCATCATCGGCACCGGTGCAACTGCCGTTCAAATTGTGCCTCATTTAGGAAAATGGGCCAAGGAGGTATATGTCTTCCAACGGACGCCGTCCTCGATCGACGTTCGCGGAAACCGGCCAACTGACCCCGAGTGGGCCGCATCGCTCAAGCCAGGCTGGCAAAAGGAGCGCATGGACAACTTTAACATTATCGTCAACGGCGGCATCGCGCCCGTCGACCTCGTCAACGACGGCTGGACGGACATCTTACATAAGCTGCTCGCACGTTGGCAGCCTACAGTAGACAATGAGCCCGCTGACCCGGCCAAAGCCGCAGCGCAGCGCCAGATCGCAGACTATGAGAAAATGGAGTCTGTTCGGGCACGCTGCGACGAGGTAGTCAAGGATCCTGTGACCGCAGCAGCCTTGAAGCCGTGGTACAACCAGCTGTGCAAACGACCATGCTTTCACGATGAATACCTGGATGCATTCAATCGGCCCAACGTGCACTTGATCGACACGGCGGGCAAGGGCGTCGACGCCATCACTGAAACGGGGGTCGTAGCCAATGGTCAACTCTACGAACTCGACACCCTCATCTACGCGACAGGCTTCGAGCTGGCGACTGAATGGAGCCATCGCTCCAACATGGAAGTAACGGGGCGCAACGGCCAGACCATCACCGAATGCTGGAAAGACGGCTCGCGCACCCTGCACGGCTGGACAACGCGCGACTTCCCCAACTGCTTCTGGGTGCAGATTGTACAGGCCGCACTGTCTCCCAACTTCCTGCACGTGACGGGGGAGCAGGCTGAACATATTGCGTACGTGATCTCCGAGTGTCAAAAGCGCGGCGTCAGGACGGTCGAACCGACCGCGGAGGCCGAGGAGGATTGGATCAACACGATCCTGAAGATGGCCATGCTGCGCGCCGAATTCCTCTCTGGGTGCACACCGGGTTACTATAACAACGAGGGCACGAGCATTCCGGGGGCTGCCAGGAATGCCAGTTACGGGGGTGGTGCGCCGGCCTTTCTGAACTTGTTGAAGGAGTGGAGGACCAAGGGAGACTTAGAGGGCCTAGACTTGAAGTTCAACGAGGAAGCGACCACATCATGATGGCGTTGGTGATCGTGATGATGACTGATGGAAAGAAATGTAAGATTCATCCCCCGTTTGCATTCGACCGACTGAGTGAATGATCGATTGATTGTTCAGTGTTGTCCAGCATCCATCCATATACATACTTTGCCTTCGGCGAGAATAAACCAGTTAGGTCGTCAGATGTAGTAACATGGCACTTTTCCCAGCCTCATGCCTCATGTTTCTCCGCCCCTTGAACCCTATGCTCTATAGCTTGTACCTCAAGCCTCACGTCTCCCGCCAAAGGGAACGAGCCTGATCCCTCCCCTATTTGACCTGTCTGATCTGCACGCAGAATCCACTGTCCAAAGTGCAAGGTACAGCGCACCACGCACAGAGCAATGGGCACTCAGCAGCGAGTAGCTCCATACGTAAAACACAGAAATCTCGACCGGAATGGGCCCTATGCCTCGTATGGCGCATGATGGTACCTACATACATACCATACCCCAGCATGAACAGAATCGCGCATCAAACATCCCCAGAAAACCCGACCAGGCCCACGCGAGCGCTTTGCAAAAAAAACCGTTGATCACCTCGTCTATAACGCTGTGCAAATGTACCCCAATGTGTTACAGATATATGCATGTTCGTTGATGAGTAACAACACCGCAACGGGCTTCCGGGACATCACATAATTACCTAGCAGGTGTAGAGAACTCCGTAAGTTCGCGGGGTATGAGCTTGGATGGTGGTCGGACAATTCTCGCATCTCGCTCGTCGTTTCTCCTGCACGATGATGTAGGGTCCTGCATCGCTGCTCAAGAACAAAAGGCAGCAGATGACGACAGAGGCCGAGTTTGCGCCGAACTTGTCACTTGTCTGATTGGCCGTGTAGGAGCGCGAATATTGAGTGTGTGCGTGGGTGCGTGCTCACCCCACGGGGGCAGCGTGTATAAAGGATAGGCAAGGACCAAGGGATTTGGCTACCAGTATCTGTGTGGAAGTCCAACACAAAAGCCACCGAGCGAACAAAACACATAACACAATAAGAACGGTTTGACCATACATACCGTATCCAACACCATCCATCACACTGTACCGTAGCGGAACACGCGACAACCTTTCCTTAATGAATTCCGTCAGTACGGAGAACGCATCGGCCCATTGCAGGTCGCCATCAAGCTCCAGTCTGCCGGCTCCGCTGCAGAACCTCGTTGACAAGGCCGAGAAGGAAAGAGATCTGTACGAAGATCCGTGGAGTCGAGTGTAAGTTCCCGTTGACAATAGCCTCTCCCCGCCTGCCCATGGGTCCCACAATCTGACATGACACGAGGAACAATAGTCCAGGTCCACAGACTTCGGAACAAGTCCAACCACAACAATCAAAGCAGTCCAGCAAAGTCGAGCAAGGCAACAACAAGAAATCATTTCTCAGGAAGCCTCGTCTGCCAGGGTCGCTGCAACGTCTTATTGACAGGGCAGAGGTGGACAGAGAGGTGTATGAAGACCCCTGGTCGCGAATGTGAGCAAGCACTGACACTCGCCTCTTCTGTGTGGGTGGTGAAGCAAATTGCTGACAAAACTTTTGCAGTCCTAGAGCCCTGGGTTTGGGAAAGTCGAGCAAAAAGCAAGACACGAAGAAGCCCGCGACAAAGGCTTGAGAAGAAGGCCAGCTGAGGGACACAGAACTCGAGGATGCTGCCTTCATGACTCCATTAACCACTTCTCTTTGCCATGACGAAATCATCAATCGTCACAAGCCCCAACTTCGATAGAGCCAAACGAATTCACACGAATCAACCCAAGGAAGGATGTGATCCTTGCTTGGAGCCAGCACGCCGAGATGGCAAATCGCTGGTGCACATAATATGTATCATTACCAATGGATTGGAGACGCGATGCGATATCGTGGCTGATATCCCGGATCGAGTATGTTGTCAAGATTTTGTCCATTATGCCGGGATGCGAGTACCAGATAGAACAAGGTAAAAGACCTCGAATGTAGACTAGAACCGGGGCTGTCCTTTGGGTGGGCTCCCAGGTTTGATATTAATGACCCAGAATTCGCTTCAATGATTCTTGCTCTGTATCCTCATCGTTACTGTTTTCACAATTCGAAACGTGATAAGGCTAATACGCCCTACGCGATTGGGGAGTAGTGGATGGCGGCGCCACACGTCGGGTGCGCAGGGAAGTGGCGTTGTATTTGTACCTGGTAGTCTTGGTCACGGCGCTTGTGACTTACCTATCAAGGTAGTGGCACCAGTGGTGAGAGATCAGTTGGGGCCCCTCTCCTGTCATCAGACTCGTCATGTCCAGCATTAACGTCTTGTTATTCGCACTGAACGCAATCACCAGAAGCTCTTGTCCTTCTTGAAAGTGTTCTTTGCCCATCTTCAAGTCAGCTGGAGGCGTGGCCAGGATGTATTTTCTAAGAGAAATACTTGTAGATGCCTGATCTTTCCCAGAAGACTAGTGTGACGCTCTTCTCCTGGAGCTCACGCGCTTTCTTGAGCCTTGCTCGCAGCAAACATCGAATCACGTTTCTCTCTCGAGATTGGTCATGTCACGACATGGATAGCACGAGGGAAGGGGTTCAAACACACACCTTTAATGATTGCATCTGGTGCAGCTGAGAAGTAGCGTCTCCAGCCTAGACTTGCATCTTTGAGGGACCACCCACCACTACCAAAATGCAGGCAGTTCTCACGACAGTTCTTTCCAAGCTGATCAGGTGTAACACGCCATTTCACACAAGTTTCTGACCGGCGGACGCACCCTGTCTGCCAATATTCTGGGCTTTCTGGGCGTTTGAATTGAACAAGGCAAAGGTCCTATCGGCAGTCGGTTGTTGTTCATCAACTTGCGGCACTTGAGATTTGATACGGTTTGGCTTCCCACTCGCATCACCACACCAATTCCCCATACCCCGTGTATGCACCTGTGACAGTGTCAGATGTCAAAAGGCAAGCTGATGGTGCCGCGAATCCGAGAAAATTTTGTCGTTCGGCCTGGAAGGCGTATCGAACTCCGCAAAACGTCGATCGATCCGAGCCCAGTTAAGCATTCTAAGCCGTGTCTCCTCCTGACATAAAACTTCGCAGCAACTCGCGTGGCCTTGAGAGTCGAGATGCTTATCATGCGTCAAGATCCCCAAGGCTTCGTGTCAACAGCTTTGGCTCGCGTAAGCGGAAAGCATGGATGATAAAGGGTGGAGGACAGAATTTTTTTTCGCTGAGGCGAGTAGGGAATTGGATCACAGTCCAATCAGGCATCCGTAGTAGCCGGTTCGACCCATGACAGGAACTGGCCCCCTCGCTGCCAACAACCCTCAAGATAGCACAGGCAGACATTCCTGCCGTGTGTGAAGCCAACTTGATTCCAAGTAATTGCCCATTCGCCCTCGTGACACACAGCCGAAGTCTCCAGGACGGACTCTTTACCAAGGACTGCCTGCCAAAGTACCAAGACCATCGGCATGCATTAACTTACGACCATGCCATGGACAAGCGAGATTTCGACTGCCAGGCCGTGCGGGAGGCGGGCGGCCGTGGGGAGGAGGTTCCCTCTCCGGAGTCGGAGTGTGCTTGGGGTGGTGCTTGGGCGGACATGTTTGGCTCTCGCGGCAACCCAAAGCCGCCTCAAGGATTCCGGATCCACAGGGCGAAGACAGAAGAAAGTTGCTGCAAGATGAAGAGGCTGCAAAGAGTCCTGAAGGAAGCGCTCACGCAGCGGAGGTCCTGCTTATCCCGACATGTCCCGTGCCATTGGCCCAGCAGGGAGAGATATGGGGCTTGGCACATATCTTGGCGAGGCTCCACTGATAAGAGAGCAAGGCTCGCTAATCTTAATCTTACAACCTCAGCAGTCAACCACGAGGCGTATTCAGGGGCCTTACCAACCCATTTGTTCCAGGTATTTGCAGCGTCTTTGCTACTGGCCAATCTCCTCTGTCCATCTATCTCTATCAACTCAGGCTTAGTCTCAGGACCGCCATTACCAAGTCGGCTGTCCGGTCCCATTCGAGACAAGGCCCGCAAGTCTCCCGTGTCTGGGGACCCAGAATAAAGAAAAAAAATTCTCGTGCTCCTCGCTTCGAGGCCAAACATAGTACTACACCTGTGGGTGTGTCGACGAGAACAAGAGCAACGGATACCTTTTGGACTGGCCTCTAGCGTGGAGGTGGTCTGGTAATGAAAAGATTTGCCACTCTCGTTCTCGCCATGCTGGACCTTGCTTCCGATATCCGTTGACAGGTACAAGTATATAGTATGTAGGTCTGTCCCCCCGTCTCCACAACTCTCTGCGTCAAACTCTTGTCCCGCAGCAGGGTGTTCATTCCAAGACTCTACACCCAGTATTGTTTGAATCTACGGCCATGGCGTCAGTACCAGTTCCGGTCGCTGTATGTTTCCTCGTCTTCACCAATTCTTCTGAGGCCTCTATGCTAACCCCAGACCTAGCCGGAGTTCAACTCCAGCATGGCGAATGGAGGCAACCCGCAGGAGATAGACGTCAACTTGCCCTACACGGGCCTGGAGTACGAGTATGTCTACCAGATGCTTATGGGATGTCTCGTCTTTGTGATTGTCCCCGGTATCGGTCTTCTCTACGGTGGCATGACGCGCAGAAAGTCTGCCTTGGCCATGGTGTTCCAGTCCCTGACCGTTATGGCCGTGTGCACCTTTCAATGGGCCTTTTGGGGCTTCTCCCTCGCCTTCTCACGAACTGGTGGTCCCTTCATTGGCGACCTGAAGAATTTCGGAATGATTGATGTAAGGAAGCCTGAAGAGTCGACCACGAAATTCCGAGGCAAAACAGGACTGACTTATTATTTCTAGGTCATGGCCGCGCCGTCATGGGGCTCTGCTGTTATCCCCGACATCGTCTTCGCTTTCTATGAGTTAATGTTCTGCGCCTGCGCGACCATGATCGTTGTGGGTGGCTCATTCGAACGCGGTCGCATCCTTCCGTCCATCATCTTCGGCTTCTGCTGGGCCACCATCTGCTACTGCCCGATCTCCTACTGGACCTGGAATGCAAATGGCTGGCTATTCACTTTTGGCGCCCTTGACTTCGCTGGGGGTGGCCCGGTCCACATCTCTAGCGGTACCGCCGGTTTGGCATACGCACTTGTCCTCGGCAAGCGAAGTCGATATGGGGAGAAGCACGTCTACAAGCCTCACAACGTCACCATTGTCTTCCTCGGAACAGTCCTCATCTGGTTCGGGTGGTTTGGCTTCAACGGCGGTTCTGCTCTGAACGCCAGCGTTCGAGCAATGATGGCCGTCTGGAACACCAACATGGCCGCCTCAACTGGTGTCGCTGGTTGGGTCTTGATGGATTACATCAAGCACCGGAAATTCTCTGTTGTCGGCGCCTGCGAGGGGGTTATTGCCGGTCTCGTTGGTATTACACCGGCCGCTGGTTACGTGTCTGTCTGGTGTGGAGCTGCCATTGGTTTCATCACCGCCATTGTGGTCAACTTGAGCGAGCCTATTAACGATTGGCTCCACATTGATGATGGCCTGGAAGTCTTGTGAGTACTGGCTGTAACATGATGGTTGATCGAAGCACTGACTCGGGGGTTAATAGCAAATTGCACGGAATCGGTGGCATGTGCGGAGCATTCCTGACGGGTATCTTTGCCTCTGCCTCCGTCTCATCTCTCGATGGCTTCACCATCGCTCAAGGAGCCATCGACGGCCACGGCGTCCAGATTGCCAAACAACTGGCTGAAATCGCTGCCATCGCTGGCTGGTCTTTCACTCTTTCCGTCATCATGCTGTTGATTCTCAAATACATCCCTGGCCTGCACCTCAGAGTGACAGATGAGGTGGAAATCATTGGTCTGGATCTCGACCAGTTCTCTGACGAGCTTATTGGCGAGTGGTCATTGTTCCAGGACGACGCGACGAACCGTCGAAGTTCGATTGCCCAGATCAACGCTCAGATCACCCAAGGTATCAACCCGCATGGATCATCTACACCACAGTCTGAGAGTGTTGCTGCGGAAAAGGAGGCGGCCAAGACCACCACCGAGGGCCAACAGTGATTGTCTCTACAATATGCTGACTTCAATATTGTCATGCATTGCCGCGCTCCATTCAGCCTTGTCACTTTAATACCCAGATGTGTAGAAGTTTCCCATAGTTTCAGCGAGGTGTGAGATCAAAAAAATCGTCACTATTTTAATGTCAAGCATTTGTTCTGTCACTTGGTGCTATTGTAGTGAAGTTGGTGTATTTACTGACCCGGTTATTGACAAGGCTGCAAAGGCGCGAAAAGGGGCGAAGTGGGATGGACAAGATGGCCACTATTACTTGGTTAGGCTCATCATGTTCGCGGGGTGACTTCGGTACCGTTTCTCCGATGGTTCGTAGTTCGTTCATCGCCCCCAAACTGTCCATTTCGCTTCGTGACGTACCGATCCAACCAACATTCTACACTGTGTACACTGCCACCTACAAAACGCATAGGAGTTTAGGAGAACATCTATCTTTGCTTTCAGGTTTCCTGGCCGCCTTTCGCGGACCTTTTACTTCCTCTTGCCTTTGCCCAAACATACATACGTCGTCTCCTTCCGCTTCAAGACTTCAGCTCGTCCGGTCCAGCCTTGTTCCCGCACCTGGGTGCCTGCGCTGCCCAGATCGACTTCCTCCCACATCACCCTGTCCCCCTCCACACCATGTTCGCGGCAAAGAGACTAGGAAAAGTAAGTGACTCGGATCCAGATACCGTGTGTCTTTCAAGGATGGCTGGCTAACTGCCCCCATAACCGTCGCAGGAACTGGTGAAGGTAATCACATGCAACTCCGCTCCCCCCTCTACAAGCCAGGCTTCTCCCTCTTGTACCGGTCTCTCGATTTATCAGATACAGGTCTGACCCATGATACCACGCTAGGCAAAACAAAAACTCCCTCCGGGCATCGAACTGGTCAAAGCAGACGACTTCCGAGAATGGCTGGTCGACATACGAGTCTTGGATGCGAATCCTCTCTACATGAACCAAGTCTTCCGTCTCAGTTTTCTTTTCTCAAACTCTTACCCCATCGGTACGTGCGGCGTCTGCAGAGATAAGCAGCAAAGAAGGAAACCCACTATGAGAGGATGGGACAACGTTGGCTAACATGGGAGCCATGACATAATATATAGAAGCGCCCGAAGTCGTCTTCATCAAAGTGCCGCCCTCCGCGACCGACCCCGCAAAACCACAACAGCAATCACAGTCCGAGACACCCTTTGCAGGCCGGCCCATCCCCATCCACCCACACATCTACTCCAACGGCATCATCTGCCTCGACCTCCTGGGCACAGCGGGGTGGTCGCCTGTTCAGTCCGTGGAGTCCGTCTGCATGAGCCTGCAGAGCATGCTGACGGGGAATACGAAGAATGAGAGACCGCAGGGTGATGAGCAGTTTTGCCAGAGCATGGGTGTCCGAGGGCCAGACGGGTGGAGTGGATACAGGGGCGGCGGTCGCGGGCGAGGCTTGAAGGATGTACGATTCGCTTATGACGACGATACGGTCTGAATGGTAACGACAAATAAACGAGCACGAGGCGTTTGGAGGAAGCGAGATGACGTGCCTGGCTGGCTGGCTGGCTGGTTTGGTGGTCGGCGTCTGGATAGGAATTCATCATCATCATCACCATCACCATCAATATTCAGTGTTCCAAGTTGGGAATCGACCGGACCATGCAAAGCCGCGTACGGGCTACGAGACCTGGGGAAAGAAACTCCTGTGACTATATACCCATCTCTCTCTCTCTCTCGTTTTTCTCTCTTGGTCGTGGCTTTGGAAAATAAGAGGCTCAGAGGTAAAAGGGTCCCAAGGCCAACGGAGCTATTTATTTCGCCATTATCATGGTATGGCGTGGCATGACATGGCGCCGTACGGCGTAGGGCTTACGACACGGTATGACATAGGATGGGGTGGGATAGCATGGGATGGGAAGGGAGGAGGATGGAATGAAATGGGATGATGAGGGCGGCCTGGCTTTGATATGTTATGCATGCTATGCTAAAGCGATGCTACCACAACCACCAAGGTATGCGGCATATCATACATATGCGAGCGGCCAAGTTTCATAGGCTACATACCCGGGTATGTTACATATGTTACTTATGCTACTAACCCCTAGACATACTATGAGATAGTTGAAACGAGGTTATGACGTGCTCACCAACGCTCTTATATACTACACTACGGCATAACAACGCAGCGAGCTGAGTGCATCAGGGCATACTAAGCAAAACATACGGGAGGGGCGCATACGGTGTATATGGGGGACAAAGCACATAGAACCTGAAATCATACAAAATAAAATGGGATAATGAAACAAATTAGGGAGGCGAATGAATGAATGAATGAATGTATGAGATGGGAAGATGTATGTCCCTCCCGCCGACCGTAACTAATGGTGGAGCGTCGCTGACGAGACAAGAGACACACACATCCCTTTCTCCCCAAGCTGCTTGGTCGCCTTTTTTTGCTTAGGAATCATGTTGTTCCATAATTGACAATGCCCGGTATGTCCACTTTCTCGTTCCTTGACGCTCTGCAACCACTCCTTCTTCCCACCATCTACATCTTGTCCACCAACTAGTCAAAATCCGCGGCCCTCGCTCTTCCATCGCCACCTCTCCTATTCGGGCTCGGCGACCATCTCCTCGCTCCTCCCTTGCCCTGCTTCCCTCGTGCAGGTAGTGGTGACCTCGACCTGGACGCTGATCGTCCACTAACACTAGACGAATTCCTTCTCCTCGGCAGAGGTGCTCTTCGTCGCGGTGGGGCCACACTTCGACTCCTGCTCCTGCTGGGCGAATATCGGTCGGCCCTACGCCTGGGGGGTGGAGACCGCGATGGCGACCGCGACAGGCTGCGATTTGGACTTCTCCTTGCTGCTGTCCGACGGTTGAACCGCGGTGGCGTACGCGATCTGGATTTTGGTCTTGAAGGTGGGAAGTTGCGCCGTCGAGATGGATGTACAACAGGACTGGCTTGGCGTGATGGCGGAGAGCGGGATCTAGACCGTGACGTTGAGTGATCGCCCTGGCGCCAGGCTGGAAGCCGTCGCGGAGAGGGGGAGCGCGAATCGTCCAAGGAGCTACTATCAGACTCTGATCGTGTACGTGCTCGTCCGCGCGGAGGGCTAGTGTCTCGTCTTCGTTTTGGCGGAGGACTTCGAGAGGCTGAAAAGGAGCGTGATCCTCTTCTCGGTAGCGCACGTCGCCGAGCCGAGCGAGAGCGGGATCGCGACAGTGATGAGCTGTAGCTTTCTCCTCGTCTTTTTGCACCTCGGGCTGGAGGTGGGGATCTCGATCGTGAATCGGAGGCACGCCGGCCACGTGCTTTGCCTTTCGCCCGATCATCTGGAGTTGACGACCGAGGCCTTCTATCGGCCCGGCGAGGAGGATTTCTTGTGGATGACCTGCTCGTCGTGTAGCTAGAATAGCTCGAATATGAACTGACGCTCTCTGAATCCAAGATTTCGTCTTTTGGTGCCGGGAGAGCGGGGGGCTCCGGTTTAGGCAAACTCTTGAGATGTTCACGCATTTCCTCTGTGAGGGCGCCCATGCCGATGGACGTAAAATAATTGATGGCGAATCGTGTGTTGCGGGGTGTGTCTGTCGGGAAAATTCCGGAATAGCTGGGTCGAAGAATTTCATCCTTCATCCTCTTCTGAAGCTCAGGCAGTCCCATGGCTTCAGCCAGATCCTGGAACAGTATCTTAATGAAGATACGGCTGCTGGAAGTGGTCTCTTCCTCATTGAGATGCACCACAGAAAACACGTGCCAGCCAATAGCATCGGTGGCCAACAGATGTCCAAAAAATCGAGCGATGTTCCGCAGCCGGTTTGTCTCATATCGGTGAATTGTGTCGTAGTACTTGGCAAAGGCTTGTTCAAACAAGTCTGTCCAGAGTCGATTTAGTTTCGCAAATCTTTCACCGACAAGGCCAAAGAACTTCGAGTATGTCTTCTCCTGAGAGCAGCATTCTATGATCATGGAAGGCAACTCGGATTCCTGCCCCGCCGGGAGTTGAATTTTCATCAGCTTGTGACAAGCTTCTTCGAAATCGAGACTGGACATGATTGTCAAGTAAATTGTCCTTCGCAAATTGACCAGGTCTGTGTTTGTTTGATCTTTGATTTCCAATGCACGCTCTTGCTGGGCCTCTTCATCCTCGGAACTCTCATCAGAGCCACTCTCATCACCCTCTTCCTCATCATCACTCTCTTCCCCGAGGATTTCGGCTTTCAACTTCCTATACGCCTCTTCATGTTCTTCCCACTGTGGGTCGTACTTGAAAATGTTCAACGAATCTTGGACATCAATATCATCATCAAGGTCGACTTGGTGCGTAATTTGATCTTCTTCCTCTACGAGATCGAGGTCTTCCCGAATCGCCGGATTGTCTTTGTACCGATCCTTTCTGACCTGGAACAGAACTTCTATCATGTATTGGACTCGTTTGTCGATATCAGCCTCATGCAGAATGCTTCGAAATTGATCAAAAACAGCCAGTGCGATCGGTGGGCTCATCTCCTCCAAATGTTGGCCCACTTCTCTCGTCAAGCCAACCGCAATCTCCACAGAGTCGTCGGTCGGCTTGTGTAGAAGCAATAGAAGCAGTTGTGCAGCCAGAGTCTCGTGAGCGACTTGCTGGTTACACAGATGAGCGATGAAGGTGGTGGAAGAGAGGCAGACAGCTTTGTCGTTGCGCTTGAAGGCCTTGCGAAATTGAACGACCAGCCGGTTGAGGAGCAGCTCCCCGACTTGAGGCAGTTTTGTGTTGACAATAGCGGCCATCGCTGCATAGATAGGGGTGAAGGGCAAGGAAGCGGCCTGGGCCTTCATGATGCTGCGGCAGAACAATCCTCGACCGCGGACCAAGTTTTCACCAAACAATTCAGGGACGATGTGCTTGATATTGGAGACATTGACCTTGTTAATGAGGCCGTTGATTGATTTCTTTAGGGCCTCCCAAGCCATCCGCTGATACTCCTTGCTTGACTTGTCGGTGATTTGTGACTGCAAGGCACGCAGTTTCGCTGGAGGTATATAGGTGCCACCTGAGCGCATGGTGAGTAACTTCTCGTACTCGGCTTTCGCGGCCGCTTGTTTTTCTTCCGCAGTCAAGGGTTTCCGTCTTGCTTCATCTGATTCTCTAGGTTTGAACCTGGCGAGCAATTGTCTCTCCCGCTCGTCCATCTCGCGCTCCGGTTCTGCCCCCCTCGTTTTCCGCTCGTCATTGTCTTCAACGGGCGCAGGTCGGCGACGTTTAGGAGAAGGTGAGCGTGAAGGAGGGGATCTCTTTCTGGGTGCTGAAGGGCCTGGTGAATAGGAACCACCTGGGGGTGGGGTGGGGAGACGGACGGCGGACGACAGCAACATCGTGTCCGCCATGCTGGTTTTGCTCAAACGCTGGAAATCGATGGACAGAGTGATGCTAGATTCATATCTTCAGGTTTCGCCTTGTTCGTGAAGGCGAAGATATCTCGTGTTGAGGGTTGACTCGAAGGTAGTGGCAGGCAAACACATCGAAAGTTGATTTTCAAAAATCGGAATCCGGAAAAACTCTTCCGAGACCATTCCCCTTTTGGACTGTCCAGCGAAAGTGACATTTTCTGAGAACGCGACTGCGTGTCCAATTCTGCCCGCGTGTCCAACATTTCAGCAGTGGTTCTTCGAGCCTTCTTTCACAAGACTTGAGTTCCAAAGGGCGGAACCCGCAATCAGGAAGCAAATCGTGGCGTGATGGTATTTGCTCACTCCCCAGACCACGCGTTCAATCACAATACTAATCGTTCCCCTGCCACAGCTGGACAAAATTGTGGGCATGGCGACGCTCGTGGTGGCAACCACAGTCTTCTTATATTACACATTATGGACCTTGTTCATGGTATGGTACATCCCACCGTCATTGTGGGTTTCAACTAAGTTTGTTGCAGCCGTTCGTGGACGACGACCACCCGCTTCAGAGCCTTTTCCCGCCTCGCGTCTGGGCAATCCGAATCCCGGTCATCCTCACTCTTCTTGGGTCGGCGGTTGTAGGGACGTTCCTCGCCATGGTGATGATCAGAAGCAATAGAAAGAAGGCGGCAAAGGCTAGAGCCGCTGCGGCCAAGAAGTCAAAATGAAAGATTGGAAAGAAGAACAACAGTTCATACCGGGTCTCAGCAGCATTCACGCTGTGAGCAATTTGCAGCAACCATGTGCTTCGGTGACATCAACAAGGGGACACTGACACCCCGAGAGACCTCTCACTTCCTACCACAGGGCGACCCAGTCTTGCGTGGATGCAGCTTCCCCTCTGCTCAGTGAGAAGTCAGGTATATTATTGCAACATCGTCTGCGATCCTCTAGGACTCGATTATGGTTTCGTTCACTCATGTTTCTGAAAAGCGAGAAGGGATCTTGTACCTATATGCCATCGATGCAGCAAATACCTTGGATGAATGAAAGCTTTTCACCCAAGCTCTGGAACCCGATTCGGAGAATGCCTCTTTTTGCATGAACAAATCAGTCTGGCCCTGCCGCCCCAGAGACGTCATTGCGCCCTGTTGCAGTCCCAACTTCCGCTGGGAGCGGCCGTTTGTGGTCACTATGAGTGGGGAGAAATCAAGGCATTGGAGGAATTTGGAATGTGAGTCAGGCGCAGAGGACCAACCAAACGAGATTTCCTCCCTCTACACCTCGTCGAGTCCCCGCCACGAACCTGGTACCTCAAGAGGACTTCGTAACGCCTGTGAAGCGAGAGAAGGAACGTGGCGGACAATTGATCTTCTGGCAGCTGCCACAGAGTGAAGGGACTGCTCTTGTGAGACGATGTTCCTGTGGCCGGGCCCTGTACTGGGCACAGCGGACGCTGCGAACCGCCTTACTATTTTAGTGACTCGTGACCCGGCCAGCCACATCGTAATATCCCATGCAGCCCATGCCGTGGCCGTGGGAATGGCTCCCCCGCACGGTGCTGCAAGTGACCGCCCCGAGTGCCTGAGACTTGCTGAGGCCCGGCGACCATTCACACGCCCGTGCAGCGCCCCGTTGCCGATAAGCAGGTCACTAAAATCACCTGGGAGTCCTCCTGACTCAACCACTATTAGATTGCCGAGTGCCTCTTGTGTCCTCCATACGTAGCTGCTCTCAGCAAAGTACATATAAGTGATGCCACCTGACTGACTCTGACTACCACTACTCCTTCATCTGTGCAAGACAAAGAACAAGTATAATCCGCCAGTCCTTCGTTGCACACCACCCACCTGTCCCTCCTTCATTCGGCTAGTTACACACCGGTGCAAGCTGATCTGCCGCTCGAGACCACTCCTCACCCTTCTCTCTCCAACCGACGCGTCGAATAACCCCGCGCCGGTCCCTCTCGAGTACTGCACGGCGTCCCTACGTATCTTACAGACCTGGCTCCTCGTACAGGGTCGACTCTACTGCTCGCATCGAGTAGTTAGCTACAGCCTTACACGGTATCTCACCCCAAGTCTTGAATGCCAGCGTCCAACAAAGCAGCCTTCGCCGAGTCCAGGAATCTAGAAAGAGAAGGCTTCCAAACCGTGGCGGACCCAGATACTTCCTCCTCAAGAGTAGGAAAGCGAAAGACAAAGAATGCTGCTGTCAAACAGCTGTCCAGCCTCGATCATGCCGAAAAGACTGTCGAGTCAATGGGTCAATCTCAACACCCTATTCCCTCGAACCCTCCTCCTTCCATCCTGGGCCAACTTCCCCAGGCATTTCCTTCGAACAGAAAGAGCAGTCCATTCGACGTCTTGAACGATGTGAATGCCTCTCAGAAGGTGTCCGATGAGCACACTCCCCCAGTTGACAACTGGGCCCGAAGTGCTATCCATGGTAAAACTCCCCCGGTCGAACCCATTCCAGGCCTAAATACGGGTGGTTCCCCCCCTTATGAGCCAGGCTTCAGTAGCCGAGGCGTCTTCAATAGCAGAAGCCCTCCCATTTCTCCTCCGTTGCGGAAGGCTCGTCCAGTTAGCTACAGCAGTGCCATTCCTCCGCTTCCGACTCACTCAAGAATTTCGACCTCACCCTATGGCTACGGCATGACCGCCTATGGATCCCCCCCTGCACCGCCTCATCTGCCTCAACACCACTTTTACGGCCCTCACGATGTTGACTTGGGTCTGCATCCTCCCCATACACCTCTACCGGAACCTGTCCCTTTAAAGTTCACTCGCCTCCCAGGATCAGGACAAGAGGCTCGGGAGGCTGCCTTTCTGGCTATAGACGGTGAATTGCACATCGTCAGCTACAATGGTGAGAAGGTGGAACATGTAGGAGCGCTCAGTGGTGTGCAAGGTACCATACTTGATGCCGTACTACTCACATGGAATACCGGTGAAACCCCCTTTGCGGACTACAGACCTCTGTTGGCGCTCACGATCTTTGGGCCGGGAGAGCCTTCTCCTGCACAAGATGGCCGAACCTTTCCAGGGAGTCATCATAAAGTTTTCGAGACGAAGGTGGTGATATTCTCTCTGAGCAAGGGTTGCCAGGTCGCCGAGCTGCTGAGAGTGCAAACACTCATGGAGAGCTTCCCAGGGGTAGGGGCCCCTTCAAGCGTCAATCATGCGGCAAACCTCAAAGTCCATTCGAGCGGCAACTTTCTTGTTGTGGCATCCGGTGACAGCGGAGAAATCTTTGTCTTTTCCATCCGACAAGGCAAGGATTCCGCGGTATTTGAATGCCTAGGCAAGTACTGGACTACGATACAACCTCAGCTTCACAGGAGGGACTCCTCCTCTCATGGACCAGGATCAGATGCGGATGTTTCACCCGCCGATCTTGGTCGTAGCCCGGATAGCCAGAACCTTCCGATTTTTAGCCTCAACGGACGATGGCTCGCCTTTTGCCCTGCAAGCACACCGTCTCGGAGATCTATTGGGGCTGTCTTGGGCGATTTTGTGGTTCATACTAAAAACTCCAACATCACAGCTGGAACGGCTCCTTCACGGCCTTTGCCCAACTGCGACGTTGAGTCTCCCGATGTCGACACATTCTTCAGCAAAGTGGCGAAAGGATTCGCCCAGGAGGCGGTAAGGGGTGCGAAATGGATCAGCGAAAAAGGCATGCAGACCTGGCAAAGCTATTGGAAACGAGATACAGCCAGCACTAACGTGCCAGCTGCTCCGTCCTCCAGTCCTCCAGTGTACTCTCCTCAGCTCGCTCTGGCACAATTTCCGCCTACTCACGCCATTGACCAGCAAGGCATATCTAAGGATCCAGATCTTGTAACGGTAATTGACTTGAGGCTGCTTCAAGACAATCAAAACCGGAAAGTCACCTCCGAGCCTAGCCCAATGATCACCTTCCAACCACCGGGAGGGTGTAGCTTTCTGTCGTTCATGCCAACCGGTCTCGGCATTCTAACAGCCAATCGGAAAGGCGATGTGCAGTACATCTGGGATCTGATGCAGATGAAACACGTCAAAGTTTCGACAACTTCAAACTCGGCTGAAAGCGTTCGTGTGCGGCAAATTGCTCGCTACGAACGTCTAAGTCCTTCCTCAATCGTGGATGTTGCCTGGGATGGTCCAACTGGCTGCAGGTTCGCCATCCTGACGAAGAATCGAACAATTCACATTTTTGACCTGCCAAAAGCTGCCTTTCAATGGCCGCCACCTCCTACCAAGAAAATTCGACCGACTTCTGCCCCGGTTGATCCTTCTCAAGTAAATGCAGACCACGATCCTGCCCCTCCCGGAGGATTCTTGGCCTCTGCTATGAGCATTGCCGGGAGAACACAGCCGATGCTTGCAAGCTTGCGGGGCAGGGCGCCAAGTATCAGCAGCGGGATGACTGGGATGGCCCCGTCAGGGATCGGGTTTGCCTCTACGACCAGCATCAAAAGTGGTAGCAGGGCAGTAGCGGCTGGGCTTAGCAAGTCCCTAGGTGCTGCCACTGAGACTGTTACCAGCATACGACATGCCAATCAGAGCAGGCTTCATTTGAAGATTCCTGCCCGAGTCGGGATATTCTGTTGGCTGAGGCGTGATGGGAAATCAGTATTATCTATTCTGGACGAAAGCAACATCAAGAACTACTACGTTCGAATGACGAAGCCCAGGGAGAATCGTCAGATGGACACGGTATCGGTATTTGATGCACGAAGAGCTGTCGCAGTCAAGCTCCCTAAGGCTGCAGAACTAGTTGCTGATCTTCCCTCCAAGAACTTACCAGATGAAGCACAGGAAGACAGTAGTGAGAGCTTTGCACTACTCAGCTTCTGGAAAGTCCGACTTACCAGAGAAGGAGGCTTAAGAACGCCACATCCGCTCGCTTCAGCCGAAATCGAAACCAACGCGCCGTATCAGCCATTCCACTCTGACCGCAGAGTCACCATCTCTCTATTTCCAGACGAGGTAACGCTAGTGGAAACCCAGCTTGGAGGCACCCCGGTTGCGAAGTCTGGCCGGGCTACTGTCTCGGAGACTCGTAGTTCACTATCCCAGCAAAAATGGGTTTTCGGTGATGAAGTTCTCTCTTATGCACAGAATATCGCCAGCCAACAAGTTGTAGACGAGGGCTCCGTCATCTATCGAGAAACGACAGTTTTCTCTGGAAGCGCATCAGTGGCCACAGGCCCTACCGGAATGTTTGTTGAAGACGAAACTCCCCAAGCCGTCAGTAACACAAAGAAGAAGAAGGCCAAGAAAAGAATGCAGGTCCGATTACTTGAAAATGATAATGCAAGCGAAAGTATGATGGACTTTGCGGCAAGGGATGTCCCTTTTGAGCCGGACGAAGACTTACTGGGAGGCGAGAGCCCCCCTTGAACATACCAGGTTAAGGGCGCGGATGTTGTTTCAACCGTTTCTGCCGTTGAGTTGCTCGTTGACAATCTGTTTGAAGAGCTAACTCTAGCTAGTCGGAATAGATGCTGTCACAGACGGTTCTTTTCATGGCCTTGGGCTCAGCCTCGCGGTCTCTCCACGCTAAGACAGTGACGTGGAGTGTCAGTTTCATCTGCTCATTACCAGGCCATACGAGCATCCCGAATCTACTTCAACACTGAATAGCATCAGAATTTGAATACTTGGCTCTGTTGAATGTACAAGCACTTTCCAGTCTCGCCACATTGAAGACGACTACTTTCTCCAGTTTTCTTGCTATGCAAGGAGATGCCAAAGGGAATAGTTTTCCATTAGTCTTCCTGATGCTAGCCATTATCATCCAGTGTTGGACTAAATGCACGATTCTTGATTCAAATGGGCAGTAACCCGAACCTGCAATCCTTCGTTCCTCGATGACCTCAACCAACGCCGAAGCTTGTCATAAATGTCTCATTTTCCTTGCGCCTCAACAAATCATGCAATATTAGTCAAGACCACGAGCTGTCAACCCCAGCCTCCTGCCAGACATTTACATTCTGACGACTTCCAAGCCTTGGATTTCTCTCGTTGCAAACCCCTAAGGTCTTTGTGCCAAAGGACTGCCCGAGCGGCTAGGGGCGACAGATGTGAATGCTTCTCCAAGGGGTCCAGGCGGCTTGCCGTACTCAGCAAGCCAATTTGTGTCGTTTGGCCGACCACTAAGGATGTCGATTATACCTTTGACCGGTCGCCAGTATTCGGTTATTTGTCGACGCATTGCCCAGTCCGCCTGCGTCGCCTCCAAGCCTAGATCACTGCCCATGGGACTGAAGACGGCATCGGATCCCTGAATACCGATGATGGCGGCGTTGAGAGGATTAGCGTTGATCTCATCTCGACTCTTTCCAGCAAAGTTATCTTCAAGGAATTGCATGCATTTAATCGCCAATTTAAAGGATCGGATGCGGTCGATCGGCGAAGGCTTCATTCCCTGTTGATAATGGCCAGGAACTGCGACGCGTGCATCGAATCTGCCTTGTGCCTCCACATTGATCACGTCGGCGATCATTTGTGTCGTGTAAATTTCACTTGCACGCTCGTTTCGGAGGATGATCTTCCCTGCCCTTGCAGCGCCTTTGTCGTCCTGAAAATCTTCGCGAATAAAGTCGATATCTCGTAACAACATGCGCATGTTGATGCCATCTTCTGGGGTATAAACAGCCAGAGCGCCAACGGCTAGTCCTGTCATGGTAGCGAGATAACCAGACTTACCGCCCTGTGTTTCGACCACAAAAACCCTTCTCCTCGACGCCGACGCCGATTGCCGAATCACATCACAGAAGCCTACTAGGGTGTTGAGGCAAGTGTCACTGCCCAGCGAATATTCGGTTCCCGGGACGTTGTTCGAGATGGTCGCTGGGAGGACGAGGAGTGGAATGCGAAAAGAGGGATATTTGTCCCGGTTGTTCCTGATTTGGCTGGCGGAGGTAAAGGCCTCGAAGCCACCGATCAGGAAGAGGGCGTCGAATTTGTATAGCCTGAAGCAATCGGCGGTCGTGGGCACATCCTCACTCGGTAAACTTCTATTTGTGCCCAGCTCTGAGCCACCTTGGTTCACCCAGTCGTCCACATCAATCCACTTGAGCTCTCGGACTGAGCCGACAGGTTTATCAGCGTGGTGTCTCTGTAACCCTGGAAAGCCGTTGTATATGGCCAAGGGCGTATGGCCGCGAGAAAGACAATACGCAACGGCGGCTCGCACTGCCGGATTCATACCTGCGCAGGGGGCACCGACATGGATGATGGCAATACGCATGTGCTTTTCCTTTGGGAGGCGCAGACGCGGATTTTCTTCCGTGGTGGACGTGGTGAGCTTGTAGCTGTCGAAGTAGTCCTTGAATTCGATGTCGCGGAGGTTCATGGCCTTTTTGAAGTCCTTTCCCTTGAGGGCCGCGCCCGCGGACTTTGTCAGCCGCACGCATTCCTGCAGATCGGACCGTAGGATCTTGTTCTCGCGCACCGTGATCACGGGCGATGGGGTCTCCGGCGTCGCCTCTAGGAGCGCCTTGACGGCCTCGACGCCCTGCAGGGTCGCCAGCCAGCGGTCATAGTAGGACGGGAGGCCGCCCCTCTGGATGTGTCCTAGAACGGTTTTGCGGGTGTCGAGTTTGAGTTTCTCGGTCAGGACCTTGACGACTTGGTCCGCGGTGATCTTCTGGAGCTCGGTGTTCTGGGCGCCCTCGGAGATGATGATAATGGTTCGGCGCTTGCCCAGCTTCCGGTGGCTGATCACGATCTCGCACATCTCCTCCTCCCAGTCCTGGCCGGGCGGCTTCTCTGGGATGAAAACGTAGTCGGCGCCCGTCGCGATTGAGGCCATCAGCGCCAGCCAGCCGCAGTTCCTGCCCATGACCTCGATGACGAAACCGCGCATGTGCGACGCCGCCGTGTCATCCACGGCGTCCACCATCTCGCAAATCCGCTGGAGCGACGAGTAGCAGCCGATCGTGGCGTCGGTGCCCGAGAAGTCATTGTCGATAGATCCGACGAGACCACAGATATTAAGGTGTCGGTGCGGTTCAATCTGTTCGGGCGTGAGCTGTTTCGTCTGCACCAACTCGTCCAGCAAGCTGGGCCACTCGGATCTGAATATGTCGGCACCGGTTAGACTACCGTCGCCCCCACAGACTATCAAACCGGAAATGCCCTTCATGACCAAGTTCTTCGCGGCCTCCATCCTGCCAGACCGTGCCTTGAACTCCTGGCACCGTTTCGTCCCGATCAATGTACCCCCTATGGACAGGTAGCCCCGGACATCCTCCCAGTACATGCGCTTGATTGCGTCTCCTCCTCGAACTAGTCCTTCGTACCCTTCGAGAATAGCATACGCTTCACAGCCCATGTGGATCGACATACGTACGACGGCCCTGACTACGCCGTTCATGCCCTGCGAATCTCCTCCACTGGTCATGATGGCGACTCGCCTCGCATTGGCGGACGGGGTGTAAACGCTGGGCGTCATGATGGATGTGGCTTAACGTGTACGCAACACGTTTTAAGCTTGTAGCAGGTGTGTGTTAGATATCACCCAGAAGTCGGCGTGTCAGAGGGAAGCTCATTTACGGAAATGCTGGTGGGTAAGATAGGCTTGCGTTGCTAAAATGTGGGTTAGAAAGGATACAGTAAATATTGAGTTATATATACTCGGCAGAGAAGAGAGGAAAGAATAAGAAAAGAGAGGGAGAAGAGCACAATCTGGCCAGAGCCACGACATAAAATTGTGTCTGAGTTGGTTCTTGGCCTTTGGTAACCATATCATCACACCACTGCCTGTCCTTTTGTCGAGTCCTTTTCCGGTCCTTTGCTTGTTCCGTTTGTTGGAGTAATGGTGATGTTTGATATCGAGCACATTTGTCATGATGGGGAGTTACTTGGTAGAGAGGAGCTCAGAATGCCTTTGTGCTCTCCTCTGCCTACGTATCTGTGACATCAACTTTGAACACTAGTACGAAGGAACTAGGTATAGCTCGGCTTGCTGGTCTCCCCGCCAGGGGACAAACCGCGAAAAGATGAGGGCGCCGTCCTCATCTTGCCGAGTCTGCTGGATCTGATCATGTTTGTATCCATTCAACAGCATGATTAGTTCGAGGAAACATGCGGCGTCGTCTGATCTTTAGTTGTTGGGGCGCCATCATAATACGTGGCTGGCTTGTGGTGTGACTGTACTTTCGTAATACAGCCTGAAGGAGGTGGGTGGGAGGTGCCTCGCTAAGGTTGTTGCCCTGCCTAGCAAGTACAAGTCGATACACCCGGGAAGAAGGTTGGCCGATGGCGCTACAGTAGTTCTTTTCTATCCTTGCCAGGTACATAATCTTACTTGTACTGTAGACAATCAATGTTGGACGTCATGTCCTACAGGCGCGAAGAATCAACCTCTGGTTAGGGCAGCAGCCGCACTATACTCTATACCCCCGTCCCTCAAGAGATGCATCACAGTCCCAACACACCGAGTCTCCTGCCTGCAAGATTGACAAGGTTTTCGCCTGCCCGTGCGGCTTTGTCTTCTCACCAAGCCGGAGAGCAAACATATTCGCTTGCAATCAAGTCAATAAGAGGAATATGTTTGTCATGGTACGGTTTGTTGGAGTGTTTCCTTGTATACTTCAACCTTATCCACTTACTAAGAAAAACCATCTTCTTGTCGTTGAACAAGTGGCAGGGTCCAGGAGAACAGCCAATTGGTTATCGCAATGGTATGCATATATGAATACGCGCAATGTCATTGATATACCCGAGTACATAGGTACCTACTCGAGCATCATCAATACTCAGGGGGCGGTAGAAGCACACCGGAACAGCGGACACCATGCACTACCCAGACCCTTCAAAGTCTTCCACATGATGCTTCCCCACTAGCTCTAGTCTATCATCCACCACGATGACTGGCACTCGCTCTGCTCTCCGGCTCCCTCTGGCGCTTTGCTCCCAGTGGGATGATGAAGCCAGGCTTCGACAAGACCTTTCACGTCCGCAAGGCTAAACTACTGGACGTCTGTCTACCTTTGCGACTTCGAGCAAGCAAGGTGATCTCGGACGGTCGAGCAAATAAATTCTTTCAACGCCGATGACGTGGACCTTGTCAGGATTCCCTTAGAGTAGGAGAGACATAGTAGATTGCGCGGGTCAATCCCGACCCGTTCAATCACGGTGCAAGCGGTGGAAAAGACCAATATCACCTTGCATCACCCAGCCCGTGATTCCGTTGAGGCGGGGCATTTTCACCTAATGAGCAAGGGTTGAAGAGGGGTAGATGTTTAGCCAAAGACACAAACGTGCATTCTATCTAGCTGCAAAAGCAAACCAGACCGAGGCCGACACGATCGTCTGCTCCATGTTCGCCATTTATATCTACTGGGACGAACGCTAGCTCCGCCGGGAGAGAAAGCAGAAGCGCAAGGAGGAGTGCCAGGGCCTGTGCGACTTCGAGCGCGACCATCACCAAAACGCCGGAAGCGAAGTCGAAACCGAGATCGGGACATCTTCGACACCACACAAGCGAAGAAAAGGAACAGGGTCGGTCGACCCAATCGCAGACCAGAATGCAAATGCAACTGCAATTGTCCTGCAGCTCTAATGCTAGAACCCGAACTCTCACTCCCCTGCGGCGATCCGGCCTACAAGTAACAAGCCGGCAGCAAAAGCGCCCAAGCGCAGCTGAAGGGGAGATTGGCTCGTATCGTTAAGGTCCCCCCCCTTCCCGGTAGGTGCAGACGAAGCAATCTCGGAAGAATCATTTTTATCGAGCATCGATGAGCTACCCGAGCTGGATGACTCTGGCGGCTATGTCCTCTAAGCATCCATTGATGTGGTTGATGGATCAACCCTGAGCTTAAGGAGCGAGCAACTCGACAACTATTGGGCATCAAGGAAACGTTGAGGCAGGCAGTCGATCTGACGCCAGGTGCCATATTGGTGCTGGATAGGTGTCTGCCTATCACTTTACGTGGAACTTGAATTGTTGGAGATTGTTGCTGTTGCTCGTGTGGTAGTCGTACCGCCGCTGACTTACCTCCGCCGTAATCTCGAGTACCATAACCCGCTGGTGGTGGTGGCAAATGGGACACTTAGGCGGGATGAAGAGCAGCATGATCTGCCATCTCCCATTTGGTGCCAGACCCAGCTCTTCTAACAGTAGAAGACGACAAGGATCGGAGGACCTTCGAAGATAGTCTTGAAGATGTCTGCAGCAGCTGCTGCGGATGGAGAAGAGAAAGTCTCACCAACCCAGCATCTATGATTTCTGTGGCAGGGTCTTCGAAGGTGAAGCTAGTTGGAACGAGCGAATAGGGTATGTCGGAGGCCCTTTCTTATCGGACTTGGAGTCATCAAGCCACTGCAAGAGCGACAGCGAAAGACTGAGTTCCGGCCGATTGCAGCGACGATCGTGTTATTGTCCACCATCACTTTGCTGCTCAAATTTCTTGCTATCAGCCTCGTTGAAGACGTCAACATGAACAGGGAAATTGACTTGGCTGGTATTGAGATCATCTCGAGCTGCAAGACTGCTTCGAGCGTCGGCCCCTGGACCAAAGCCGGTGGCTGTGATTGCAATCCTCGATGGGACAAGTCTCAATACGCTCCTTGAGCAAGACCGGCCAGACTCCTCGGGATTGAAACCCTCGACTCAGCCGTCAGCCACACTTTCGGAGGAAGATCAAGAACAATACTCGGCATTTGATCGAGGAGACTGGCCCACCACCATGGCATTGTCGAGATTCACCTGCCCCTTCGACAGCGATGCTAACAAGTACGCTTTTGAGGGATTTGTCAAACGGTTGCGCCAAAGGTGTAACAAGAGGAACCAGTCAAAAGACCAGACTCGAGAGAAACAGGCTCGAGTTGCAGAGAACGGCGACGTAACCATGACAGGGGCAATTTTGCCGGGTTTCTCGATAATTTTGGCCATGAGTATGACCCAGACCAAACAGAGACAAGATGTCGTGAGACTTTGTGGCTGGCAAGCTTGAGCCAGCGCCACGGGCTTTGCGATGTTAAGGATATCTTCTTCGAGAACTCTAGCCGCCTGGTCTAGATGAATTACAACTGGAGATGGCCATGACACGGCCAAGGGAAAAAGACAACTTCCACCAACACACTCCAGACATTCGAAGACGAGGAAACACTGCGCGGGCTGAAGCCTCCGCAAACCTCATGGTGATGCCCTGCCTTGGGTAGCTTGATCGCTTGTCGGCTGGGTTCAAGAAGACATAGTATATACCTAACCGCGCTGCGCTGTATTGTGCTATGCTGTGCTGACTACAATGCCAATCCATCTTTTCAGCCATCAGATCACTACTTTGTGCAGTAGTAAACCAAGTATTCCGTACACAGTCTCTACTTCCCGTTTTCAAGTCTTTATCATCGGACAGAGAAGTCACGCAGAGAAGGGAGGCGATACGACATTTCTCGAGTGTGCTGAGTTAGTAGCCAATCCTACTTTTCCCACCAGCTTTATGTCCCGAGCATCGTGGAGCGACTGAGATTGAACCCACCTTCCTTCCATGCCACACCTCTCCGCCGACCCATCTTCTCCCTCCCTCCGTCCCTACTCCTCGCCCCCTTCATAATTCTCTCCAGTCAATTAGAACCCCAGCGTAGTACCAGTAATCATGGCCAAATCAGCTCGGACCTCCCACACAGACCCGCCCGCCTTGTCGGCACTGTTGACGCGCTGCTGTGTGCTCGTCTCCCACCATCTCCTCACCAAGTCGCCGTCGATCACGCCGCGACCTCCAATGCCGTCGGTCTCCACCTGGCGATATGCCCGCGGGTTGAGGCTGGCGGGTTGATGGTCAAGGGTGGCAACGAGAGTGTTCTGCAGCGTTGAGAGGCGGCGGTAGGTGCTCTCGCGGAGAGGGGTGAGGAGAGCCAGAGAGCCAGATTGCGTAGTTATGAGAATCTGATGAGGTTGCGGCTGGACATTGTTGTCGTCCTCGAGGTCCATCTCGTCAGAGTCTCTGGTGCTGTGAGACGCTCTTCGTAATGACGGCGGTATCAATGCCATGGCAGTCGGAACTGCTCCGGTGTGGAACGTGCTTCTCAACAGTAACTTTATTCCGCGCTCCGTCTTTGGATTTTCCGGGTCATACTGCAACACCCTCAACATGCCATCCTCGACTGAGGAGACAATGTATAATTGTTTCCCGTCTGGCAAGAACTCAGCCGCAAGCACTGCCGGGTTTTCCAGGTCGCGGCCCAGAATCTGCAGTTTGTAGGGTTCCTCTGAGTATCCTACTAACCATAATCCCGAAAATGCGTCTCCCAAAATGCATAGACCTGTACCTGGAAGTTCCTTAGCTACGTGCACATAGTATCGCATATCCAAGAACGCGACCGGTAGAATGGACATATCCTCCTTCAAGCCTCTGACCATGCATTTCTGACCCTGCGCAGCCAGGAGGAACCCTTGGGATCCCACACCCGAGATTGCAGAGACGGCACCACGCACATCTTCTCTTGTGATGAGCTTGAGTTTTAGATCTGTTTCAGGCACGTCTGGTTCGGGAACAACGTCCACAACATCGAAGATATATAAGTTCCCTCGTGTGGTGACATTTTCGCCCTTCACCAGAGCTGTGCCTACGACGATGAGGTCTTTGCGTTCGTGCGTTTCCTCGGAAATTTCGAGATTGAGCGCTTTCACGGAGAGGATTCTTTCAGAAGAGTCGAAATGATAGTGGCTTATGATTCGACGTGTTTTGGAGCTAAGCAGCCTAAGGGTAGACTGAAGCGTGGTGGGTAAGAAGGTGGTGGCCTCATTCTGCCATTCAGGATGCCATTCATCGTCTTGGGGAAGTTGGAAGTCTACCGTCTGATTTGTCGCAAGGACGTAGGAATCAGTAGGCGAAAAATACGCCAGGGAGGGGATATCTTCTCCGATAGGGACGCGCTTGATGACCCAGTCCGACTGCCCCAGCATTAATGACTGGGGAAGCTGAGAGAAACAGATGTAATCGGATTCGTCGATGAATACGAAGCCATGGCGGCAGCTTCCGATGTGGATCGCATTCATCGATTTAATATTTTGCAACCCCAACTCGTAAACGCGAGGCATCGTGGAAGCTTCGCGTAGTATTAGCATTGGTTGAAGTCCAGGGATGAACACTGAAGCGCGGCCGGCGAGATTCGTGATAACTTGCATCGGCCGCAGTGAAGATTCTTCACCTTCCTCCTCGATTTGATCTTCGGGCGCTTCGGCTGGCTTGGTGGACACTTTCTTGAATTTGAAGCTTCCCACCACTTCAGGATCTGCGAAGGGCTCATAAAGAATGATGTCTCCAGCCGTGTTGTGCACGACCAAGTATGGACGAGAATCTGTCGCATCCCCTAGATCGACGAGCAGTGCTTCGGCCAAATCGTCCTTGTTTCTCCAATGTTTCGGTAGTTGAAGCCCTTGCATTAGATATGTGGGAAGGAACGGGAGACTATCACATTGAAACACCTCCAAGGCGATGTTTGGTAATGACAGTAGGCAAAAGTGCCCCTCAGATGTCAACATTGCTAGGACCGGCCCTTGCGATACTCCGGCACTCTCATAAAATCTTGATGTCTGGAAGAAGTCGCTGGTGTCATGATAGAGCGAAGCTGATAGGACAGACTTGTCCTTGAGCGATGCAGGAAGCTCAACCTCATCGAGTTCACCGGCTTTATCGGCTTTGAGTAGGGTCATGTTTCCGTCGTCTCTGATGAGGATCAGATACGGTTCAGCAAAAGTTGTCTTGACCGCTCTGGCTGTCTGGCCTTCTTCTTCATCCACAACAGGGAATATTTGGGAGAGGCCGAAGTTGACATCATATACACGTACTTCGGTTGGGAGAACTTGGACCGTGTGGTTCGTCGTATCCAGTCTGAAGACAGATATGGTAGAGCCGGCCGACTCATCGAAATCCGAGTCTGTCATTGGAACCAGGTTGTCGTCAACCAGTGAAAATAAGGAAGACCTCCCGGCGCCGTCGGGGGTCACCTGCGAGACCAAAACGAGGTTGTCGAATCGAGATTCGGCATGCTTCTCGGTGTCATTCTGACTCTTTCCACTCGAACTGATACACCAAACTCCAATTGCATCCTCGTACTTTATTCGTCGTGTTACCTTTGGCTCCAGCTGTCGACGAATAAAGGCAATCCCACCGGCTTTGCCTCGACCATACGCACAGACAAGTTCGCGCTCCCGTGGACCAGCCTGGTCTAATTCATCGGCATCATCACGTTTTCGTTTGCCTAGATTCCCCAAGGCGATGTCATTGATTGGTGCTAAACATGCAAGACGATCGAGTGGCCGAAAGTTGTGGCCGCTCAGATCACTTGACAAATGGCCATTATGTCCGCCGATGATTTCGGCATAGAGATCGTCTTCATCATCTTCACCGTCTTCTTCATCATCTTCCTCTTGAGTGTCGATTTCATTGGCTTGTATCTGTGCCCGGGAGCGGATTCTCTTCAATTGGGGGGCCTTCTTGTCTGTCGACAGTAAAATTGAGTCGGCTTCTTCGCTCCCAATAAAGAGACGATTTGTTCCGAGATTCGCTGTGCAAGACGCTGCACCCATAAACAGACTCTGTGTTTGTGCCTCTCCGAGTCTGCGAAGGGTCATTCCCGAGACCGAACGGCCATCCATTCGAAACGTCAAGTGAGCAAGCTCTCCGGACTTCAAAATGATCATCATGTCACCATTTGCGTTTCCCAGGTGCTCGACCTGGCAGCCTTCCAGTTTCAGGCGCGCCTCGGAATGATCAGCCATGGGGAAAGCAGATGCCTCTTTCGCAAATTCATTCACAGCCATGGCGCTAGACTTGCCTCCTTGGTCTATATGGATCAATTCGTTGCCGCCGACCAATAAAGCGCCGCCAACAGGTAATGGAAGAGCAATGATCCGATAGAGGTCATTGGGAAGCTTCTGGACTGACTGCAAAGTAGTTGACGCCTTTTGATCGAGGTCCAGGGCATAGACTGCATAGATCGTGACATCTCGCCGTTCTGGACTCATATTTGAGGAGCGGGCAGCGGTAGAGTACAGTATACCGATGGTAGGGTCGCGATACTCGTAGAGGAAAGCAGTGTCGACGGGATGCAATAAGCCAGGATCAAGAACAGTCAGAGGCAGAACAAATGATGGACCGTAAGGCGTTTGACGCCCATGAGCGTGCCCGTCAATTTGCTCTGGATGTAGAGACTTTTCCTTATCTTCTCCGTCGAGGTCATCCAAGTCGTCGATTGCCAGATCATCCCCGGCTTGATGGAAAGGGATAATGGCAAGATTACTGACACCAAAGTTGAAGGCGGCACATCTACTCGATGGGTCGATCGTCAGACGACTGACACAATCAGCGAGATCAGGTTCCCACGGAGCAGACTGTAGATCATGATGCTCGTAGAAATGTATTGACAGAGTAGATATGCTATGCAATTCGGCATCCCATTCGACAAGGCTCAACTTAGCATCGCGAAGTGCAATGAGGAGGACATCCCCTCCACTTTTCGAGTCGGCAATCTTGAGTCTGCCTAATGCGGTGACTGTCCCCGCCAAGCTGTACTCAGCAATCAAGACCAGTCTTGTCTCTTGACCGGCACTGACTGGCTTGCATTGGAAAACTTGGAGCAGGGACGTCCGCGCAATGATCAGATTGTCGGCATTGGGTGAAGTGAACGAGAGTGAGAGGGCATGAGTGACGCCAGAAGGAGGGATGAGCTCGGAGTAGCACTGCATCCTGTGGTTGCGGTTGAAGAAAGGGAGGTGGTGGGCGGCGGTCGATTGACTGCCAGGAGCACTATCCCCTTCCCGACATCATCATTGAGGTTTCTTGAGTGCTGGATTTATAGCCGCATCACCTGAAATCGGTAGGCTAGAAGAGGGATGTAGAGATTGACATATCTCACAGAGCGGATGGAGGGGACAAAAGGGCCAAGTCACAACTGGGGGTTGATATTTTGGTGTGTCACGTGAACAGCTTCCAATATCACACTAGTCAACCACTAGTCCGGATCTAGAAAGACAAACACAAAGTGGGCAGCTATGACGACGGAGTCCATCTTCCTCGCTTCCTCGCTTCCATCAGGCGACGGCCGAGTTGCGCTGCGCTGCCCTGCGACAACTCCTCCCACTCTGAGGTCACAATTGCGCACTTCTCTTACTTTCTCGCCTTCTCATCCTTTTCACTCTGTCCCCATTCACATTCATCCAGCTGGCCTGAGATGCAGATGCTGTGCCATTGTGTGCAGCCATAGCCTCGCTGAAGCTCTCAGAACGCCATCATGCAGCTCCTCCCATTGACAATGACTGAGCTCGCTGACCCGGGTTTCTCGACCATGGCAACGGCCGGTTACATACAAATCACCTTGATTTGGGTCGTCTACGCCATCGCCGTGGTCATTCTCCTCTCCGTCGCATGTCTCTTCGTCTACCTCTACCAGACACATCGGGACCGATCTATGTTCGTCACCACTGTCTGCATATTTACCATCACAAGTCTCCTAGCAACCGTCCTCTTGCTCCCAGTCGATGTCGCGCTGGTCTCTAGTACCACAAGCTCAAAGCTGGGCAGACGGAAGGACTGGGCAAGTCAAGGAAAGGTTGACAACATCACTCTTACCCTCCGGATCGTCTACTACCTTCTCTACTCGCTCGATGCGCTTCTCTGCCTCCTCGTCATTCCCTTCACCTATTTCTGGTACGAAGAATACGATGAAGTCGCCCAAGAGGAGGGTACCCAAACAATCGGCTCCAGATTCTGGGCTGCTTTCAAATACACTCTGGCCTTCGTCTTCCTTTGCGTCGCGCTTTTCCTCGTCGGCTTCTTCGTCCCCGTCGCCCGCCATAGGGAAGGAGCTCACTTCGACCTTGACTTCTTCAAGAAACTGCTGGCCGAAAACCACGGAGAACGCGCCTTGACCTTTGCGCTAGGTCTCTTAATCACAATTGGCATCCTCATTTACTGCTTCTATACTGCGGCGGGCCTTGCACTTCTTCCCCTCACCCTCATCAAGTCTGCGCCGAGTATTTCGGCGCCAGCGTTGAGCGAATCCACTGCCTCCCAATTAGAAAGCAATCTCGAGAGGCAGAGACAGCTGGAAGGCCGCGCTCAGGGCAATCCCGATGGGTTGTCCTCTAAAGACCAAAGAGAACTGGACGCTCTTGTCCGTGAAGAACGTACTCTTCGTCGTCACCAGCGGCTCGCTGAAGAAGCCTCGGGAAAAGACCAGAACATTTTTTGGAAAATTTGGATCAAGCTGGGCGCGACTCTTCGACCTATCAAGCTCATACTCGGAATCCTGCTGGTGATCATTGTGCTGTTGATTTTCGCCAGCATGCTCATCACCGGCATTGACAAGGCTAAGAACTCGATCTGCAAACAACACTGCGGCTACCTGCTTGCTCACATCAACATCTTCCAGCCGGTCAACTGGATCCTCGTCATGTCGGCCAAGGTGTTCCCCATTGACTATGTCATCTTCTTGCTGATTGTGATGCTTTTCTTCAGCGCGAGCATCCTCGGCATCGCCACCATCGGGATCCGTGTCCTGTGGATTACAATCTTCAGGATCCGTAAAGCTCACACGTCGCCCCAGGCATTACTGGTGGCCACGGTCATGCTCACTCTCATGACGCTGGCTATCAACTACTCAATCGCTATGATGGTGGCACCACAATACGCCACCTTTGGCCCTCAAACCTTCTGCGACTACCCATTGAAACACCCGGGGGAACAACCTGACTGTAGTGATCATCCGCAGCATATTGTGCCGTGCACAGAGTCGACCGACAATCCGGCCGCAATGAATGTCTGCACCCCCTCTGTGGTCTCGACGTTCCTCAACCGAGTCACAGTCAATTTCCCCTTCTTCGGTGTTGTGGACTTCTGGGCCCAGTTCGTCTTCTTGGGAGTGTTCTTGCTCGCCTTCATCATTCTGCTGTTCCGTACACCCAAGCTATCAGACGCAGATACTGAGGAAGACGAGCTCGAGGAGGAAGAGGAAGGCCTGTTGGCAAGCACTGGTAGAAGATTCGATGCGACATGGCAAGACATCACGGGCAGGGTCAGCCATTCGGGTAGGAGAAACCAGCAAGGAAGAGGGACGAGGGAAGGTCCCAGTCATTGATTCGGCAAGTCATGGATTGGAGGCGATAAGTTCTATTCATTGGTATGGGATCGGAAGCACATGATGTTGCTGGCATCGGGTTATACGTAGCGTCAGCTGCTGTTGACACGGCGATTGGACGGCTGGACTCAGGTTTAACGCGGTCAATGACGGGTGCGCATAATGTTGGTGCGCCCATCTCAATTGTATCCTTTGCTATTCCGATGACTCTTTTGCAACTGCGCGAGTAACGATGTGCAAAGACTCTGTCGCCCTTTTCATCGGTGCAGAAATAACAGTGAAGTGCAGCCTTGTCACTTCGGTCTATCCCCGGCCATTTTTCCATTTTGAAACCACGGTGAAACAGCGTCCTTTTGATCAAGTGATGGATCATGATTTTCATCCAGATACCGAGTAGTCACGTCGTAACGTCATGCAGAATCTCGATCTGACAGCTTCGAAATGGGCGAGTCCCGATGTGCGTCGCGAACGAGAATCGCAGGTGCCGGCCTGGACACGAAGAGCGCCCTCGCCACAGACACACGACATAGCCTCCTCCAATTCATTGCAGCAGCCGCAACAACAAAATCAACCATTGTCGGCGAAGCCGCTCAGCTCTGCGCAACGAAGATACTTGTCCCGCCAGGCTGAACTGCAGCGATTCCGCCGGCTGTTTCGGCGACTGGCCTGGAAAGCAAATAGTTTGACACACTGGTCTCATCGTGCGCTGAATCTGGCTCAAGGACACCAGAACCAACGCCATCAAAATAGCAATGGCCCCTCTAATGAGCAGCTCGAGCAACAATGGGCCGCCGGTCCACGGGCTACACTCGGACCGTACGACTTGATCATTGACCCGGTCGACGCGGAACGACAATTCAAGATCGACTTTTACGAGTTCTACGCCTTACTCGAGCGTGGACTCGTCTGCCTCCTGGGTGTTTGGGGGATTGTAATTACAGCCTCCGCCGCTGCTGCAGGTCCAATGGTGGAGGGCGACGACACGGGCACAGTGTCTTCTTCCTCGAAAACACAAGCCAATGGCGGTGAGATGGTATCAGGGTCAGGAACATCACAGCCCCCCGCCATCATCGGCGACTCGCTGTACTTCCAAGGCGCCGCGCACCGCTTCCACGCCAACGTCCTCGCCGCCCTCGACCACCCTTCAAACCCTCTGCACTCGATCCTCGGAACAGGCCCCGTGAGAGAGTACATCGGGGTAGCCAAGGAATTCCGCAACAAATGGAAAGACGTTGAGTCGCGGCCCGAGGATTCCTTCCGCGGTCCTGAGAGGGTAGAAGAAGAGTGGGATCCGGCCAAGACGAGGCGCTACGAGAAAGTGCTCCGGGATCTCAAGTTGGAGGAGTTGCTGGGGAGTGTGCTCCGGGCGCTGGAAGAGGCTGGGCGGAAGGCCGAAGCAGAGATTGAAAGACTGAGAAGTTCGTTACTGGGAGGAGGAGGAGGAGGAGGAACCAGCAAGCATAACATCGTCGGTGGTGCTCCTCCCGATGTAGTGGATTTTGATATGCAAGATGCCCCGTTTGAAGTCATGGACAGATCAGGAGGCGAGTGGGACTATGAGATGGAGTGCTGACCAGGTACCTCTTTTTCGGTTTCTTTTTCTTTATTTTTCCAGAGCTCAGAGATACTCCGATCGTCCAGATCCCTGACTGCCCAGGGCGCACATGCCTCGTATTTTGACATCCTCCAAGAATCCATCTAGATAGACCCTAGCTATGTAGACTCCTCATCTTTGTCCTCTCATTATCACTCCTGCCCTCCATCTATCCTCGATCTGCATTCTTTCTTGAAAACCCCTCGAGTCGCGGACCATGGACTTTGATTTCGCTACGTACCTGAGCCAGCTTGATGCTACATATATCTACCGAGTGGAGAAGCTCGCTGGGGGAGTCGTGAACGTGACTGTGCGAGCCAGCAAATCCCGCATCGCTACAGCAGCAACTATTACTGCCTCGCCATCACCGACGATGTGGGAATCGAGAAATGACAATGACGGACTGGACTGTGACGATGACTGTGACTGTGGACGAGGAAGATTCCCTGGCGAGAAGTCGTTGATACTGAAGCATGCTCCGCCGTTTATTGCGGGAATCGGCGAGAGTGCTCCCATGTCACAGAGTCGCCAGGTATGTCGCTCACATCGTCTGTACTGCCATTGATTGCTGCCGTGGCCCAAGGGGGTTTACAATGTGTCGCAGGAAGTTGAGGCAGCCTCTTTGGCGTTGTTCTCGCCTGACCCTCTCACTGAAGGGGACCGATCAAGCAGCCTGTCGTCGCCGTCGACTCGGGGAGTCCTTCACCACGTATCAACAGAGTCAGGAGTTATGGTGCCCAGATTGCTTTACCACGATCCTGCCAACCATGTTCTCATTCTCTCTGACCTTGGACCACTTCCAGACCTCTCCAAAGTCTTCATAGAGCTAGGCGGATCCACGCCGGACTCGGCCGGCGGAGCATCATGGCAGACCCCTACTCCATCTTCGCCACGCCTGGGTTTTCCGCTTGAAGCTCACGAAATCTCAACTTATCGGAGGATAGGGGAGAAATTGGGGATGTTCTTTGCACGGTTGCATGACACTAGCAGTATTCGATCCATTCTTGGAGCAGCACGCCATGAACAAGGCGAGGTGTTACTGCGTGATCGATCGGGTCAGCAATCTCCTCAAGCCGATGTATTCCCATCGGTGCCAGAAATGAAGACCGTCATTCACGAGCACGTCATAAAGCCCATCCGATCTCACCTGCTTAAATTTCCCTCGCTGTTGGACGAAGCAGAGGCAGAGATCCTCTTCGCAGCGGTGGAGGCCGACTTTCTCCGCCCAACCCCTCCGGAGGAACAGTGCGTCGTCCTAGGCGACTGCTGGACCGGCACAGTGTTGGTCGACCTGAGGCCCGCGGCCGGTGGTGATACGGACGTGGGCGTAGGTGTGATCGATTGGGAGTTTTCGAAACTTCGCGGTCGCGGCGTCAACGGGGACGTCAGCCAATTCCTCGCTCACCTCGAGTTGTTACGGGTTGCTGCCCATGCTCGCCCCAACGGACAGGCTAGCGGTCACCTGTCAGCCATCAATGCCATCATAGAGGGCTTCGTACGCAAGTACAAGCTCGGTCAAACGAAGAGTTCTGATGGTGACAGCGGCCTCCTGCGGTCCGCATGCCTGTCGCACGGCGCGGAGATCATAAATGGCGCCTTCTGGAAGACATGGACATGCCACGATCCTGAGTGTCCATCATGCACAAAGACTTCTCAACCTCCTTCTTCTTCTGCTTCCTCCTCCTCCTCCTCCTCCTCCTCCGCCGCCGCCGCTGGTCAATCTGGGACAATGCAATGCAGCATCATCACGAAGCTGGTCAGCCGGGGAATCTCTTTCTTGAGGTGCGCCGTCGCCACAGAACCACCTCGGCTGGGGACAGCCACGTTGAGGCAAAATATCGCGGCCAACAACCTGGAAGCGGAATATGACAATACGAAGACAAAGGGGTTGTATGACCTGTTCGATTAGTCCGGTCTCGAGTTGAAGACATCGGGCCGCATTTGCGGAAAGCGTGCAATGGCTTGCTCTCTCAATACCCTCACACTTTCCCTGGTCGCAAGCGGGCGCAAGGGGTAATTTAAGGGCCTGCTACTGTACGGTTGACGAATTGCTCGGAACATGCATTTTGTTCGAGTTGGGATTTCAAAGGATCTTCGATCTGACTTTAGAGGACGGCGCATGGAGCTACGATGATCTCCGATGATCTCCGGGGATGTATTTTCCACACTAGAAGAGAGAGAGAGAGAGCCAGATGGCACAGAAGGAGGAGGGATGAGAAAGGGGAAGGAGAAAGCAGGAGAAATGTGAGATAATCTTCTTGATTTTTTTTTTGGCTTCAGCACAACGGTGAGGATTATGCTTGCGCACCAAACCGTATAGTTTTTAGTTATTCCATTTCTTCAGCTGTAATATTCTGGTCCCGCCATAACCCCATACCCAGTAAACCCCTTGCATGGTTGGTAAAATACAAGCAACTTATTCGTGAGTCGAAGAATGTCTGTCTGGGATCCAGTTATTTCTCCAGGTGTCATATAATGCGCATTTGGCATAGTTAGTAGGCGCTCGTACGCCGATGCTCTCGTCCACCTCGGCGCCATTGAGGGTCTGGTGACTGCAGTGCAGGACGTGGTCGTAAGAGAGCAGTTCCTGGCTGATCGGTGCATTGTTGCGCAGCGCACGCACGGTTTTGTCCCAGGAGAAGATGCAGTGGGCTTTGTGGTAGCTAGAGGACATCCATGCGTCGCCGTGTTCGCCCTTGCGCATCTCCTCGTCGGATATGATGATCTTGCCGTCGCCGTCGGCGTACCACGTCCAGTTCCCCTGGGCGAGGTATCGCTCTGTCAAGATGCTGTCGTAGCATGGTTCGGGCACCCAGTCCTGCATCATAACGTCGTAGACACAGCCCTTGGCACGCGCTTCCTCGGGGCTATATCCACAGTCGAGAATCTTGCCGTCCAGACTGTCAGGATCTTCAACTTTGTCCTCCACCGCAGAATCGACGGATGTACTAGGAGTAGGAAGTGGCAGGTCTGCGGGTAAGGCACTGGATGATGCAGTAACAACACTGGCGGCTGCTGCATTGCCGCTGGATTTGGCCGACAAGGGACCAAGCACAACTGCGAGGGTGGCACCGACACCGGCGCTAAATGCGAGGATGAGACCGAGCAGAATTTTCCACCATGCTATGTTGACTGGTGTTATTTTATCCTGTGGGGCCCTGGGCACCAGAGGCTCGTCCTGACGCTCGTCCTTGATATCATCGTCGTCGTCTTGAACAAGGTCGTAGCGGTGACTGGGGGCCATGACCTCTGTTGATGAAAATTGGCTTCAAGGTAAATCAGGACGGAAACGGAGAGCTTGGATGCGAGTTGAGAGGAACGAAGGCCCGAGTCTCGCAACCCTCGTGATGTATCACCAGTCGACAACGCGGGAACCTGGTTCTGGGCATGAAATTCAAACAAGTGTAGAGTAATAGTGAGCAATCACAACGACTTCTGGTAAACCCCGCGCCCGGATCTGTATCCTGGGGACCTGTACTGATTGAATCCCCTATGTACTCCGTATGATGAATGAATGGCGGACTTGGGTTTGGGGAGAGATGGAATGCGGTCTCGGTTGAGATGAATGCCGCTACAAATAAAGCTAAGGCCCTGATAGGCATTGCTTCGGCTTACCTGGGCCAAGAGTTGTAGACGGTGGCAACCAGGTGGTAACTGGTGGTGACTGGTGGTGACTGGTGGTGATGGTGGTGAGTATTCCGTCAGCTGACGCCATATACAACCCTTCGTATTGGATCGCATACAAACCCCTCGAAACCTGCCTCGCGAGCTAGTTTTACCACTATTGTCGTCGACATTCTTGGCTCGAAATCGGCATTGGCACGCAGGCCATCGACTCCTGTTTCCTTCCAGGCCTCGACGGCCAAGGACGGCCAGCCGAGATTGCCACTTCGCTAACTTGAGAAGCTATTGCAGCCACGTCACGTGTCATATCTTGCCAACTCGCCAACTTCTCCATTGTTGTTGCGAAGCGAAAGGAGGCAACAGCGCAAGAGTTGGCTCGATGAGTCGATAGGTAAGTATGGAGAAGCCACACACTTACCTCGTAGTATACCTGGTATTCTTCAGTCATTAGGAGGGTGATGTGGCTGCATTGGCGACGAAATTGTAGTGGCAATTGGCATGATTTTTGTGATGGAAGCGCAACCGCTGGCGTGGGCGAGAGACACTGTACAAGTATGTGCTCCGTACAAGTCCGTCGAAATCTTCCAATGGACGTCGACTTGAACACTCTTCGATTCTGAGACATGGCCCACGGTTTAATGTGGATGGGTTGGCCCAGCCAGGCTAATAATATACGGAGGGGCGATTGAGATTTTGTGAGGCTTTCGTCCAAAATCTACTGGTACTTGTACCTTATGCCAAGACGAAATGGGCCCTCAGGCTCAGAAGGAAGTCAAAAGCGGCATAGTTGGCGATGTGGCTTACGGATGTTGTTACTGTGGAGTGGCTTTTGTTGCTGGATTTGCTTGTGTGGCTGGGATTCGCACGAGCTGCATGATCTATTACTTCGGTCAAACTTCGGAAAATAAGGGGTTTTGTATCGAATGATATACTGTTTGTCCTGGCAACGAGAAAGGATTCTTAGGCTGAGCTCGATAGATGAGGTGAAGAAAAAATATGGCAGAAGAAAGAGTACGGGGCAGACTCATTGAAATGATTACGTGCGAGACGCTACATGGTACATGACACATAGTCCATGGACAGATGTTTACATCCACAGACACAGTTTCCCGCTCGATGTGCCCCCGGCAATCCAGTCCTTTGAAGGGTGGAAGACGGCGACAGCAGGCACGGCGGTGATGCCTTCGCCCCCGAGCTGGGCGAGCTGGTCGCCATTGGCCGCGTAGACGTCGACGAACCTGGGCGCGCGGTCAGCAAGGAAAGAGAGGAGGTAATGTAAGCAAAAGGTGAAGGAAGGAAAAGAGCAAAACCAAAAGAACAGGCAGGATGGTCCTGGTCTTTCCGAAGAGAAAGAAATGAACGTGTGAAGGAATGCGACAAAAGCGGAAGGGAGAGGACAAAATGCTTACCGATTCATGTTCCCCACGACCAGCTTCTGGATGTTGTCTTCGGGATAAATTTGCCAGCGCGGTTTGAGAATCGTGGTCCATCGGCCCCTGGAATGGCAAGCATTAAGTCAATACTAAGCGGCATTCAAACAAGAGAGGCTCACATTTTGCCTCAAAAAGGGCTCGAAACTCACGTCTGGTTATTATGTCTCACCACGACCTCTGGCTTCATGGCCTCTTCGTCCAGCTTAAAGCCCGCCGCCCAAGAACTCATGCTCTCCAGCGTCTGCGTCCCCTTTGGGGCATGCTTGCCAACGCCAAATGAGTGGATTTTGATCGTGTCATCATAGCTCGTCGTTGCCACTTGTCCCGCTGTATTAAACGCTGCGTGACTCACGCTCAGTCTCGATTCATGTTCGCCCACCAGTGTGGGCAACTTCTTTGTTACTTTGCGTAGATCCCAAAGTCGCATGTATCTGTCGAGGGACGCCGTGGACACATAGTGCGGGAGCAGAGGGTGTAAGCTGAATCCACCAATCTTCTTCTCCGAGAGTTGGAACAATTCGCATGCTGCAGGCGGTTGACGCGTGTCGTGCCGTCCGAAAGCGCCGTTCAACGTGGTGAAATACAATGTGTAAGGGTCGGTGGCGGACATATCTACGCCTGAGATGGGCTCATCGTCTTCTCGATCAGAAGGGCCATACACTTCCACGGCAACGGATTGGGAGAGGTCGGTCGCTCGGATTGATGAGTCATAGGACGATGTGAATAGTGTCTGGGGTTTCGATGGATGACTGTGCATCGCGCTTATAGTGCGGGTATGAGGTTTTATGTGAGTGATGTGAGGGTCCGGATGTGCCTCTTCTTCATCCTCGTCGCCTGCTTCTTCCTGTTTGAGGTTCGTGTCTGGTCGTTGTGAAGCATCTATGATCCCAAGTGACCCGAATTTGTCGCCCGCAAAGACAATGGGTTTCGAAGTTGTCGGGTGAAATGCCATACTGTATATCCTCTCCGGCGTGAGCTTGATACGATTCGGCTCCCATTGATCCCACAGCTCTAAGGAGCTCATCTTTTCCCTTAGCGCCTTCAGGTCCTTGTCTGTCGTCTCGCGAATATCTTGCTCATCAAAGGTGCGCTCGTACGGTTTGGCAACACCCTTGAGTATCACGTCCGTCCCGATCAGACTTATTCCATCAGCGGCGAAGTTGAGGTCGCCAGTGACACGCTGTCTCCTCTGCCTCTCTACTTCTTTTTGCTTTTCGTATTCAACCTCCGCTTTCTGCCTGGCGACTTCGCTATCCGCTTGCAGGCCCGCCAGTCGCGAGGATGTTCGACGAGGGACGACTTCTACAGGCTCCCTTTTCACACGCTTTGCAGGTGGCCCCTTAGGTTTCGAGGCTCGCTTCTGGCCATGTTGCGTGCCAGCGGAAGGCGCATTAGAATAGAGGCCCGCTTGCTGCGCTTCTTGGGTTAACTTTTTGAGGAGGGCGTCTCGCTCGGCGATATTAGCAAGCCGTTGCTTTTCAAAGTCGGATTGTGCCGCAGGCTGCTGTCCTCCCCGGGCCATTGTGGGAGTTAAGTGCAAAAAGAAAGGGCTACGATAAGAAGAATAATGAGGTTGAGATTCCAGTTCATCGCACAGTCATGACGCGACAGATGTACGCGTGGAAATCCAAAGGGTGGAGTGAGGAGGACGAGGTGCACAGTTCGCGGGTGAAGCGCGTAAAGTGGCTCTTAGTCAGCGACAGCGCATAAGGAGGCGCCCCTGAGGGTCAATCGAAAACTGTTCGGTTTCTCCTGAGCAACACACGATATTCCTTCATACAAATTCGGTGGTGTCATGATACTAGTATAGAGAGATCATCTCAGACCATATAACATCTTCCACCTGGTCCCAGAACTCCTCCCGAATGTCCAGCAATGTCTGGGCTTGGGGAATCACAGTTTGGATCTTCTCACTGATCGACTCGTACGACAAGATTCCATGCCTCCAGCAAAGCTGCGCGACTTGATCCGTAAACCATATCCGGTTCTTTACGTCGCTTTGTGATCCACGCCAACCGAGATAAAGCGACCACAAGAGAATAGCGAGCCCGCTTTCGCCCAGAAAATCATCAACCAGGAGCTGATCCTCATTTCGAGCCGGCTCCGTGTGTTTTTGAGGTCTTCGCGGAGGTGTCATCATTGTTGATAGATAAGCTCTCAGACGTCTACTCAGCCTGACATAGAGAATGGGAGCTGCAAGATCTCGAAGAGTCAGATATGAGAATATCAGCGTAGCGATGCCAACCACATTTGGCATCAGCTTATGCTCAGGAAGTGTACCACGTTGATTGTGAACAGCGACAGTCGCTGATTTCTGCCGAGGATCCAATATTGAATACTCGAGCTTCCAAAGTAGATTGCTAAAGGTCCGACACAAGTGCTGTTGGCGATCTCGGAGTAAGACGGTCTTCAGAGAGGATAAAATGCGGAGCTGTCGAAGCCAATCGCCAACGCTTCGGGTGAGATCTTGTAGGACAATGCCCGGTGATAAATTTTGCTTCTCTTTACTGTCAATGTTCGGAACCAAGTCCTCGGTTGATGCTTCCTCTACCGCGGTTGGCATCTGGACTCGAAGTTTTGTACCGTGCATCGCGGATTGCAGCAAGTCTGCCCATCCGACCACTCTCTGGATGTGTCTGTTCGAGTTTAAAGTCTCCATGCCACCACGCATGGCAATCAAATGGCCTAGTCCTTGTGAATGCGTGGTTTGAGCCTCTGATGGCCAGTCAAAGTGGTTGTCAGAACTAGAAAGAAGTGCAACTGCCCCAATGGTCTCATCGCTCAGAGATTTTTGCAGATTGCTCAGTCTTTGCGCAACAATCTGCATGGCTTCGCCTCGGTGCTTGAAGTAAACCTTATTCAGATCGATCGAGAAACAGTCTCTTCTATGGATTGCTACTAAACTAAGTGTCGCGTGGATGATTGCTGGATCCATTAGTGCCACTGAAATCCATCTCGCCTCGGGATTGCAGGCAAATGAGTTGGCCCAGAAAGAAGTCTGATAGTACTGAAGAAGACTTTGTGTTTGCGGTTCCGCAAGATCAACGTTCAGCGTACCGAAAGGATCCAGCGCGTCCAGATCGTGGAGCCGTGAAACCGTTGAGAGTTCATCGTTCGAACCAGGAAATGCTGGGATAAGTAACCGTTGACTTCTGGGCTTTGCCCCGGACCTGCGATCATGAGTTGCTACCATTCTCCGCTTCCTGGGCTTCGCTGCTGAAGAAGGTCTGGCGGATCGAAATCGTGATATGTGGGAAGTGATGCGATCGCCAACGTTTGCAGGGGTAAACTTGGATGTGGGATCGCTCTTTTGTCTCAGATAATCTCGCATCACGAAGGCGCGCACCGAGCTGCGCTCCTTCTTGTCCGTAGTCGGATGAGACTTCTGGCCACTGACAGTAACAAAGCGAAGCTCACGGATGGTGGAATGGGTCATTTGCGCCATGGCGAGGGAGGAAGAACGGGTCAGCTGCGAGAACAAGTACTGGCAGAAATCGAACCACCTAAAAAGCAACTTGATCGCGTCAATAGATCATGGCACAGGGCAAGCGCAAATATAGAGTAATGGCGTTGCCCAGAGTGCGAAAAGGACAGAATTCGCATTGTGTACAATCGAGCGGGGTGAAAGCGGTTCATTTTGCTGCTCAAGTTCAAGTCCTGCAAAGTTTTGAGGGTGAAATGGCTCGAGGTGGTAACGGCCGCAAATGGAGGAAGGATGCTGTAACCATCCATTCTGAGATTGGGCGATGCGGTGTTTTTGGTGTAAAAGACCCTTGTGGCTTACCTGATGCAGAGGAGCGGGCGATTACTCAACTACTGCATCGTGCCTCAAATGCCATGCCATGCCATCCTTGACTGACGTTTGGTATCAAGCCTTCTTCTCGAACTACTACCGTATCCGGATCTCTCATTAGTCAGTCGTTAGGTGATGAAAGGGGCTGGATCGCACCCCAACGAGCGTATCCTCGCTACCATCAAGCGTAATTGCTGTGACCTATCACGAGGGTGTTTTGGCGGACTCGAAATGGCTAGTCTCAAAAGCTCTCATCCCAAGCTTTCCCGCTTTGAATTGCATCCTGCGGACATAGACCACCACCGGCTGTGATGGGTCCGTTTTGGTCGCCGAAAGGCTTCTTTGAATGCTTGTCCCAATGTCGGTTTCTTCACTGCAAGAACCCATGGTTGAGGTTTGATTTTGAGACCAACTCAGTCCTCGCGGGTAATTTGTCTGGCTTCAGATCTGGCCGACCTAGGGCAGTTGCGTGGTAAGGGTCGTACAAGGGTCATACTTCCTTCTGACTTTCCAGGTTGCTGACATGGGCCAGGAGGAACTTGCAACAAGTCAAGGCATATTTACAAGCTTTGGTGAAGTTTTCATCCTGGTGGAAACCGACCCCGAGCTTGATCGAAACGTCCCCAATTTTGTCACCCTGTATCGCATACGGTAACACCCTTTTGGATGGTGGGTTCCATAGTGTCGCATTCCTCATGGATGGTTTCGAATTGAGATCGACGCTTGAAGTCCTCTCGACATATTTCCCAAGCTGAGCTAAGCAGTCGAGAAACGCCACCATTCCACCGTCAAACCGCCGATGGTTCAAAAGGCGTCCGATGGCCATATCGCCGCTGCTGAACAGTTCCAGAGGGGTGACCTTGGGTTCAGGGTTTGCCGCAGCAGAGTGTAGACCTCCGTCGCGGCCCGTTGTCTGCTGTCTTTGCACGTCAGGAGGTTGTTGGAGATACTCAAGCTTTTCTATTCGGGATGTGCTGCCTTGAGGTCGCAGACGGTAGCCCTGGAACGTGAATTTAAGTCTTTCTGCGACAGTGGCTAGAAGCAACAAGGTTTGACCCCATGCAGCGTTGATCTCAGACCAGTCAACATTTTGATTAGGTAGACGACCCAGACGTAGGCCGTTTATCGTGCCAAAGTAGCCGTCATGGCCGATACAAAAGGTGTCGTTGTAAACATTTGTGCGCTGAAGACGCTCAAGCTGGCGAAAATCATGGAGTTGTTTCTCTCTTAGGAATGATAAGTGCGTCGTAGTGTGGTATAAACTGTCATCGACTGAGTTTCGGGAATTCCAGTACGCTTGTTGCTCCAATTCCTCATGTTGCAACTGTTCCTCCAAAGCCGCAATCTCGGTATTGGCTTTGCTAATTTCGGCTTCGGTGGATTGGAGTTGCTCGTAGATAGTCCCACCAGCCTTTTTTGCGTCCGAGGGCCTCCGAACTTCAGAAGAGATATTTTGGGTGGATTTGAGAAAGCCAGCGTAGGCGTCTCTTTCTCTGTTAGCGCTGCCTAGGCGTGTGGTATATTGGGACAGCATCAGGGAAGTGCATTCTTGACACATGGGATGATCGATATCTGAATGGGACGAGAGGATAGCAAAGAGGTCTTCGACCTGATTCTTCCTGGCGGACATCCGGGTGTCTTTCACAGGAACAACATCAGAACCATTTGTTTTCACATTCTGGCTTTGGCTTTTTCGGTTGTTGTGCTCCTTGTCGGTCAGAGCGACTTGTGACTGTGTGATTTCAATGAAAGACATGTCGGTGTTGCCGTTTAGTAGGTCATGGCGACGGGAAAGAAGGGTCTCGTCCTTTGGCGCTACAATAGATCTCTTGTAGACCGGGGAGTTCGCTTGGGTAGAGACGCGGTGATAGAGATCTTTCCTTTCCTGCGGATAGTTCATGCGAGAAATGGTAGAGGTCAAACTGCTCAATTGAGACTTGCCCGTAGATGCTGTGTGACAGTCAGTATTAGGCAGACGAGAAGCGGGAGCTGACGGACCAACGAGCAGGTCAAACGAGGCCGGATTGATATTCTCCAAAGAGCTATCAAAGCGAACGGGCTGTCGACATTTCTGGCAATACATCTCTGCTGTTACTGTTACGGCGGCGATGTGGAAATCGTGAGTGGCAGTGAAACCGAGAATAAGTTGAAGCGCAAGATGACGTTGCTGGCACTGGTTGAAAACACGCGACGCGACTGCGGAATTTCCATTTTACTTTTGGCGACGCAATACCCCTCCCAGCCCTCCTCCCAACACCACCATCATCCACCTTTAATGCCTGCTCTGACCTCACTGTTGAACACATACCCTCATGATGGACGAACCATTTCGCAAAAGACCGCGTCTCTCCCTGTTCGCCAGCCGATCCTCCGGCCCTAGCCTTGACAACGAGCTGAACAACAGACGGCTAACTAATGACCTCTTACTGAAATCGCGTTTCGAATCGATCTTCGAAAAGTACTCTCACGACTTTTCTGGTGTCGGTGACGAAATAGATATGGAGACTATGTCAATAGTAGTCAATAACGGCCATGTGCAGTCAATGGAAAATGAGACAGATCCAGGGGGCGCGCACAATACCAAAGGAAAATCGTTGTTGAGAGCAATGTCCAAGGTTGAAGAGGGTGAAGGCGGCTACTTTGACGAAGGCGCTGACGATGTCATCATGAGCATCGAGGAAATCGCCGAGAATGCTGCCATGGCAGATGACGACCAAGGAATGGGAACAGTGGACAGCGACGAAGAGCTATTTGTTCCTTTCCATGCTCGCGAGGCTTACATTACACCTTCTGATTCTCAGCAAAGTCAGAATACCGTCCAATCCAGCTTAGTCGACTCCGACAATGACTCGCTATTCGGAGGGCAAAATCGGCCAGACAGGTCAACAAGTCCTGATTCTTTGTTCGAAGTTCAATTTCAAGAATCGCCTAAGCCTGAGACCACAGATACGCTACTTCCATTTGAAGATCTTAACGATGAGGTGGATGAAAATGCTATCCTTGAGAAGTTTGGACCCAAGCTTGGGCCGGAGGTGTTGAAAATTATGCAAAGAGCCAGAAATGTCGCTGTTCAAGCCCATATCGAGCCAGCCTGGCGAATCCCGACAGATCTCGTCCCTTCAGAACTGCCCAGATCTGTTTCGCTGTCCAAGATGGCGTCTGTCCCTCTTTCTGCCTTGGAAGTCCAACGGACTGCCTCCCCGACAGCTTCCAAGTCTCTTTGGAAGTGCAGTAGTAACCGGTCAACCAAGAGAACCGCGCGTCAAGCTCTCGAGAGGCGATACGGTCGAGCCGAGTCAGTGGATCCGCTTCAAGAAGAATTTTCCAATCGCCAGGATGCAAAAGAACACAGCCCTGACAGCGAGGCAGTGTCGGAAGGGGAAGACGAGGAGCAAAGAATGGCCAAAAGGAAAAACGAGGACGACGAGCAGATCTTGCGGATGAGGAAAGGAGCTTGTTTTTATTGCTCTCGCAAGTGGGCCGGGAGGGCAGGTGTCTTCAAGCACTGGGCTCAATTGGCAAAAGATTATGACAGGGGCAAAATAGATGACGACGACGTGCATGATCTGGAGTACATCCACTTGTATGTGGCATACAGCATTAAGACGGCCCGTCCGCCGAGACTCACCCTTTCCGATTTCAAGACCTTGGTTGAACTACATGACGGCGCAGGGCTGTCCTTCAATGAGATTGCCGAGTGCCGAGCCCTTCGAACACACAAAACTGGAATTGCTCTCAACGATGTTTACGACAGACATCGAACACGACCAGGTCATCTCGATCATGATTCAAGGAAATGGTCGCAGAAGGAATTAGACGCCCTGGAGGAGCTTTGTCAGAACCCAAAACGAGATATTGGTGCGCTTCGGTCGCATTTTAAACATCGCAACCATAGCGAGATAGGAGATAAATTGGCCGAAATCTGGTTGGCAGCTCTCCGGAGTTCGGTTCAAACATCACCTACCGCACCAAGAAAGCGGACAAATACTGGGCCACAACCATCTGGTGTGTGCCGGAAGGAACATAGGCAGCAGGGAGAGTTGCCGCCAAGCGCTCCATTTATCAAAGTGGAGCCCGATTCCGATGAAGAGCTGTCTGGTCGAAGATAGAAGAGTTGTCACCGGGACGCTTCAATCCAACTTTCTGCTCTCAAGGATATCCTCGATGGTTGTGCGTGCTTCTCCTCCAATCTCACCTATCCGTGCCCAGAACTTGGAGAGATGGCGCATACCAGAGTCGCACAGAATCGTGACGACCGTGTGACCGGGACCTAGTTTGAGTGCGGTTTGCAAAGCAGCAACACCTATGTGTCGGAGATCAGTCAGCTGAGCGAGAAACATGGGGCAGAATGGGAAAGAACTTACAATTAACTGCGCTACTACTCCCCACAAAGATACCATCCCTCTCAACCAACAGCCTCGCCATATTCATCGCCTGCTGATCATTCACTTTGACGGCCTCGTCAATCAACCCTCTCCCCTGCTCGAAATTCAGCGTTGAGCGAGTCAAACCGATTCCCTCCACAATCGTATCAACTTGATCTCTTCTTCGTGTCCCCTCCTTCTCTAGCGAGTGGAACATGACGCCGTGTTTGATTTTATTGTACAAACCTGAACCTTGAGGGTCCGCAAGCACAACTTGAACATCCGGCAGCTTTTCCTTCAGATAGGTAGCCACGCCTGAAATCGTTCCTCCCGTTCCCGCACCTGCGGTAAATGCATCGATATTGCCCTGGCATTGAACATATATCTCTGGACCTGTGCCTTCGTAATGAGCTCGCCAATTTGCTTCTGTTTCAAACTGGTTGGCAAAGTAGCCCCTCCCCCTCTTCTCCGGGTTTTCCGTATGTTCTCGCGCGAGATTGCGGGCGCGGTTCACGAAATGCTGCTGGTCCACTATTGGCGCGGGCGGGACTCTTTCCACAACCGCACCGAGCTTTAACAAGAGGTTGGATTTCTCATGAGATTGGTCGTTGGGCATGCAAATGTGGGCGAGATACCCCTTTGCGCGGCACAGAGTTGCAAGAGATATCCCTGTTGATCCAACCGTTCCCTCGTAGACGGTGTCTCCACTATGAGGCGTGAGGAGACCCTGACTTTCTGCTCGCGTGAGGATTGACAATGCAACCCGGTCCTTGGGTGAGCCACCAGCACCATTGAGGTGTTCGCATTTGGCGAGAATGGTGCATCCCGTAAAGCTTGAAAGCGAGGGAATGATAATGAGAGGCGTGGAGCCTATCGTCGATTCTATGCCGGTGCCGATGGGTGGGGGGGATATTTGGTTCGCTTCTTTTGAACTTATGGTCTCATCGGGCTTGTGTTGGGAGTAAGGAAGCTGCTGAAACTTGTAGGACGAGGTATAGCTGCGGTAGAACTGACGGAGCTGATCAATGACGATAGCAATAGCGAGGCCAGAAGCGATGCCGATTACAAAATGAGGACGGTCTGCCCATTGCATAGGAGAACTCTGATTCTTGCAGCTTTTGAAAGAGGACGTATTCCTTGGGTTGATATAGCTAGTCTTTGGATCGCAGACGGACAATTTTACTGCTTCTGCTGGAGAGTGCTGTCAATTATGGCAAGTAACCGGCAACTTCCTCCCAATGTCTAATCATGAAGCAAATGTTACATCTCGTGGCCTAAATGCAGAGTATTGAGACTGATCAAGTCGATTTTGGGCGATATATCGGCTCCCAGAATTATTGAAAGCTCGGAGCTCAATGATCCGCTGTACTTGCACTATTCCCGAAACGGATCTTCAGACCTACTCCGCATTTGATTTCATTTCCATTGACCAGGTTGTGGCTGTATCGCCGTTCCTCCCAGTTTCAGTCAGCGGCGTTCGGGGATCTCAGTACTTGCTGGATAGTCCCAGCGCTCTATGCCCTGTTATTATTGTTATTATTTTTGTCCGATTTTTCAAACTTCTGATGGACTCACCGGCCATCGCGCGCATCTTTCAACAACTGTTCACGAGACCATCGCGGAATTGCCTTCGACAGCAATGCGCTCGCAGACAACCGTCTCTTCAATCTTCAATCGGGCCAGTTCAACAACGTCGAACATATGCACTTCGTCGCAAGCGAGATGATGCGGGAGGAGGCAGCACGTGGCAGCAGAGGATCGATGCCTTCCCCAAGGACATGTCGCGACAGCTCAAGGAATACCCCATGGTCTCTGCACACGATCTGCGGCACAGGACCCAGCGGCCACGGAGGGTCAAAATGCTGACGAGGGAGTTTATCGATGGTGAGGATAAAGCGGGACATTTTGGAAGTCTTCTACTGACAGAATGCAGACAGCCTGTACAATCCCAACTACGGCTACTTTACGAAGCATGCGACGATCTTCAATGCCGGAAAACCCTTTGATTTTGCCTCTATCAAGGACGGCGCCGAGTTCAATCGCCTGGTGGACTTGAGCTACGTCGAATTTGAAGATGCTCTGGACGAGATTGAGCCGGATGAGACTCGACAACTTTGGCATACCCCCACCGAACTGTTCCGGCCGTATTATGGCGAAGCTATTGCGAGGTATCTGGTCACGAACTACAAAATGACCCTTTTTCCATACCACGACTTGATCATATACGAGATGGGGGCAGGGAACGGAACCCTGATGCGAAATATACTCGATTACATCTACGAATACGAGCCGGAAGTTTACAGTCGGACCCAGTTCAATATCATTGAGATATCCTCCGCGCTGGCCGAGTTACAATTGACCAGCCTGCGACGGTCACCCTATGCAGCAGATCACCTGGATCACGTACAGATTCTCCATCGATCAATTTTTGACTGGAAGGAATACATCCACTCACCTTGTTTTTTCCTCGCCCTCGAAGTCATCGACAACTTCGCCCATGACTGCCTGAGGTACGATCCCGAAACAGAACAGCCGTTGCAAGGCAGCGTCCTGATCGACGAAGACGGAGAATTCTTCGAGTTCTACGACCGCAATCTCGACTCTCTGGCACTGCGGTACCTCCGCGTGAGAGAGATCGCTGCCCGCTCCCCGATTGTGACTCCAATCTCCCAATATCCCAGACTCCTGCGCCAGCTCCGGCATTCCCTGCCCTTGTCGCCCAACCTCACCAAGCCAGAATACATCCCGACGCGCCTGCTCGAGTTCTTCGACATCCTCAACCGATACTTCCCGGCCCACCGCCTCGTGCTCTCCGATTTCGACTACCTCCCCGACGCCGTCCCGGGCCTCAACGCCCCTGTCGTCCAAACGCGCTACAAGCGACGCAACGTGCAGGTCTCCACGCCCTTCGTGCACCAGGGCTACTTCGACATCTTCTTCCCAACCGACTTCACGATGATGGAGGATATCTATAGAGCTATCACGGGCAAGTTGACACGAGTGACGAGTCACAGGCAATTTTTGGAGAGTTGGGCGTTGGTGGAGCAGACGGAGGTTAGAAATGGGGAGAATCCCATGTTGGCATGGTATTCCAATGCTAGCGTGATGACTACTGTATAGCGAAAATGCACACACTAGGCTCCGAGAGAAGTTAGAGGGACTCGAGCAAGCCAAGAAGTAGGGGGCGCGCAACAAGCTCTTTCGGATGGCGAAAAGTCTAGAGTTGTTCTAGTTGAACGAGTCCTGTCTGCAGACCAAGTTTTCCCGATCATGCTCGTCCAGCATCATCTCGTTCCAAGTCGTAGGCTCCGGAAGAGCTCAACCTTGGACTCTGAAAGTCCTGCCACTTGCTGTCTTCCTCTCGCGTTCTTCCGTCTCCGGTCTGGCACGATTGAGAACTAAAAAGCGCATTTGTTAGTTCGAGGGCTTTCGATACTACAACCACTCCTGGTTCAGGATTGCTTACCCTGCAAGAAGTCTGCCGTCCGACGCCTCATTCTTGAGTGGATGTACGCCTTGGAGGCTTTGATGTGGTAGTGGAAATAGTCCCGGAAGGTCTGGATGTGGGAAATGACCTCGTCTCTTCGCTGACGTGTGAGATGTCGAGGGAATAATACTGACAATGCATTAGCCTCGCGCCTTTGAAGAGGTCTCCATCATCACGGAGAGAGCAGCGGCACAAGTGGCATACCGAATGTAATAAAGCCCATTTCACCCATCTCGCCCGTCTTCCCGACTCCCCTTAATCCCTGCAGCTCCAATGGCGGATCGCTGCGGAATAGTACCTGCGGCGCATTCTGAATGGCTCTCCGTCTTGCATCTACAAACTCCTGCAAGAACACTTTGGCAAAGATCCTATCCACGGCATCCGTGAACATTGTCGAAAATATGACGGTGACTCGATCATGGCTGGCCTTGATATAAATGGCTTCTTCCTCGCGGTAATGGATCGACATTACCTCGCCACCTTCCTTGACGCCTTGCGGTGCAGATTCTGAGGTATATTTGCTCGCTTCCTCTGCCAGCTGAGCGAATTCGTCAAACGCCTTCTCGAAGGGCGCAGCCATGACGTTCCTCTTTAGCAGACTGATCCTCCTCACCAACTCCTCTTTCTCTTCCGCAGTCGGCGGCAAGTTTTCTAGGTCAATCAGAATACTGAAATCATACCCCGCCTCCGTGTTCGTGATATAGTTCCCATATTCCCTCTGCAGGACTTGCTCGGCGCCATATTGCAACAACTCGCGGTAGCATTTGATAGAGAGGGAAATGAGAATCTGTGTTTTGCTCGAAGGGGTCGAGATGTGGAACGCGACGCCGTCGAAGTCCGAGACGACCTGGTCAATGGATGTAGGAGGGGCGCCGGAGAAGCGTTCGGTCAGAAGGGACTGGATGAGGACATTCTGATAGTCGAGGAGGAGCATTGCAAGAGAAGGAGTGGGCTGCTGGCCGGCAGCGATCAAACGGAGAGGGAAGATTTGGACTTGGGCTCGGGGTTTCTCAGGATTTCGACCAGCTAGTGCAGTCAATGAGTTGTGCTCGTGCGCGAAGCTGCGGTGGCTGACAGTGCAATGTACCAGTGCGGGGAGGCGCCCATGTCAGCGGCGGAATTCCTTGGCGCTAAAAGACGAGGCTGCAGCCTTTTAAACTTTCTGTTCTGTACTCGGTCTCGTCCTCGAACTCATCCGCCTCACTATATAGATATTGCTCTTTATGCACCTTTATCGAGTACATGTTGAAGCCTTTCTAACACATTATGAAGACTGTCGCCCGAGTATGGCGCTTAAACTGTGGGCGCATATCCTAGTGCGGCTCATGCAACGGCTATGCGACCATAAGGCTGTCGCCTGGCTGCCTTGTCACGTCTGCCTCAACATACCCATGGCTTATGACGCCTTCCTCCTTCACCGTGTTGCTTCAACATTGACTTGGCTGTAGCCTCATCCATGAATCAATTGTAACATAATATTCGGCTCCGTTTCCACATTAAATGGCTGAGAAACCTCGTTCCCGTGAAGAGGCAGAAGACCACATCAAGCAAATACGGAGAAATCGGGGATTTGTCGATGATGGAGAAAAGACCTTCTCAAACGCTAACCGTGAGGACCTCGAGGCATCTATTTCGATGTAATTTACCTATTCTTTACATCTGTCCGGCTGAAGCACACAGAAAACACACGGCTAACTCTATCTTATCCCAGCCTCGCCGAAGGGCTCTACGAAAAGTCAACCCACTTTTTAGTGGAACTGATACAAAATGCTGATGACTGTTCATACGATGCATTGACACCCGAAATGCTGATCAGCTACTGGAATGGTCGCCTCCGCCTAGATTACAATGAGACAGGATTCGCTCGGCGCGACGTCGAGGCACTCTGTAGAGTTGGCCGGAGTACAAAGTCCAACTCTGGAAATCAAATTGGTGAAAAGGGGATCGGCTTCAAATCCGTGTTCAAAATCGCCGACGTCGTCTCGATATCCTCCGGCTACTATTCATTCAAGTTCGACAGGACGAAAACAGACCTTGGGATGATTACGCCTGTATGGGACACATTTCCTGCGGAGCTAATTCCTGGGTTCACCTCTGTAATGTTACAGCTACGTGACGGCTGTGACCAGACTGATTTGCTCAACGAAATGAGATCAATGGACCCCAGATACTTATTATTCCTGAGGAATTTGAAGCAAATCTCCATTACAGCCTCGCCTCCAGATACCCCAACGTGGTCAAGCATTCTGTGTCGGAGTGATATTCAAACTAGTGATGAAGCTCGGCGTACGACAACTTTGAGCTGCGATGATAAGTCAGTGACTTACTTGGTCCGTCAGCATATTGCCAATTCCCTGCCGTACGAGCAGAAACGCGGCGGGCGCGAGAAGTCCGCTGTTTTGTTGGCATATCCGGAAATCGTTACTCAAGAGACCACTCTCGAGCCACAGCAGGTCTATGCATTTCTCCCGATATGCGATTATGGTTTCACTGCAAGTATAGGGCACTCAGGTGTACTGCCTTGCCCAGTTACTAACTCAATGACAGTTTCTCATTCACGCCGACTTTCTGCTCATCGCGAATCGCGAGAACATCGACAGCTCGTCCCGATGGAACAACGCACTTCGCGAAGCTATTCTGGATGCATTCTTAGAAGATGTTCGCCATTTCCATGACACGTCGTTTCGATATACCTGGCCTCGATACTTACCGGGAAACATGTATACATTTGACTTCTTCTGGAAGTTCCGCAGCTCACTCACGGACAAGCTTCGTGAAAGTGCTGCCCTCGAATGTGAAGATGGACAGCTGAAGACGCCGAACATGGTCAGATATGTACCGAAACAATTTAGAGACGATAGCAACATGCCCATGGTTTTAAGCGCAACAACGAAATCAAAATACTTGTCGCACAAGTACTCGGAGGCCGATAGCAAGCGTCTTATGGACATTGGGGTCACGACGCTGTCTGGAAAAGAGTTTCTTGAGGACCTCAAAGACTTTCTCTCAACCTGCAATGCTACCATGCCCGAAGCGTGGCACTCCAATATAGCGAGGGTCCTGCTTCCATTAATTTCTAATTTCGAACGAGAAATATCCGACCTCCCCCTTATTCTGTTGAGTGACGGACGCCGGGTGGCAGCATCCTCAGGCACAATATTCTTTCCAGAGAACAGAATGGATCATCCAATTCCACCAGGGATTGAGGTATTTGAGGTTCACCGAGACATCCAAAACGATCGCGATTGTGAACGACTATACACAAACCTCCGAGTCAAGCCGATTTCTATCCCTGCTGTCCAAGAATTGATTTTGGAGAAGCACTCACACCAGCTCCCAGAGCCAGCGCCCCCCCGATCTGAGCTATCATCCCAAGCACTCTATCTCTTCAAGTCAGGGTGGAAGAAACCAACCAACCAGATTCAGTTTTGGGTCGCCACAAGGACGGGAGCACTACATCGTTCATGGGAGGTGTATGTCGATACGGATGAGCATTACTCGGCATCTCGATATCTGGATAGAAACAACGGAATGTTTCCTTTCTTGCACAGGAGCTATGACAAAGAAATCGCTTCAGACGATCTTCCGCTGTGGAGAGCTTGGCTGAACGAACAACTTGGCATGTGGAAGATCCCCCGTCTTGTCAAGGATTCTAGCAACGTCATCAACCCAGAGCTGTCAGAGGACTTTCGCTATGTTCTTGACAAGCACCATTCCCGGCCACTTTTAGTGCTTCTGAAGGAGAATTGGTCTATATACTCTCGGCATTTCCCCCAAAATCTGCCTTCAAATCTGCGATCTCAGTTGGCATCAATTTTCGTCCTTTGTCGTGATGGCGAACGGCATAAGTTGGAAACTACATCTACGGGATACTTTATGCCAGAGAATTTCCGCTCGGAATACTCCTTCCTTCAACCAGTTCTTGACATTCCAAACCCGCAGGATCCCAGATGGACTTTTCTAAAAGTGTTCGGAGTAACCGTCAATGATGATCTTAACACCTATCTCGGCATCCTCAGGAGCATTCAAGGCCGTGAAGTCTCAGTCGAGTCCGTTCGTTGGCTATACGATAAAATTCAGAGTCGATGTGATGATAATCCGACCCTTGTGTGGTACGTTGCCTATCGATCCCACTACAAGAGAAGCAAATATTCACCAATAGCAGTGATGAGTTCCAGCAGAACAATCACGTTTACATACCGAGCTCCTCTACCAATGCTTGTCCACGTTGGGTCACGCTAAGCAATTGCGTGTGGATAGGTCCTGGATGCCTTACACAGTCCCATGAGCTCAGCAAAATCCATCCAGACCACAGAATACTCTTTGTAAAATACCTCAAAGTCAAAGATGCCGAACTCGAGACTTTGATATCGGAAGCCAGGGCAATCACATCTTTCACTTCTCTGTCGCATATCACTGACATCTTCAAAGAGCTCAACAGAATTTTGCCGGACTCGGTATCTATGGAAGTTACGAACGCAATACAGAGTCTTCTCGCTCTCAGAATCTTTCCGCTTGATGAAGGAGGTGGCTCCGATAGAGGCTTTGACGAGCTCTCCTCCGGCATGAGAGAATCCGAATGGTACATCGCCGATCAACCGCGCCTTCGGCAGTGCTTTCAGGGCGTAGTATCTTTACTGGCTTTCAAAGTGGAAGATGTGCAGGCAATCAAGCGACTGATAAGTATACTGAATTTACAAAATAGAGTGCTGTCTGAGGTCGCGAAAGAAAGCCATAAAATTCGTGGAGGTAAAGCACCAGGTGAGGAGACTGACATATCATACCGTGGAAAGGCCAAGTTTTTCGACCGGTAAGTCTCTTCGTTAGGCTTCTCGAGAGAAAATTAGTTATTGTGTTTGATTTCTGTGCAGGGGTTTTGACTAACCATCTGTCCTGAAATAGCCTGATGCCTGAGTCCGTACCAAGAAGGCAAGAGATTCTGCACCGTTTGGAGAATGTGGAAGTTTGGCACGCGGACAGGATACTCCTAGGATGGAGCGTCGAGACAATCAGTCCTGCATCGGGCATTGCCCATCAAGAAAGCCTGTTCACTGACGATGGTCTACAAGCGTTGCTTGTTGCCCCAGTAGGAACCAATGCGCTTAGGATATACCTCAGAGATGGGCATAATTTATCTTGCCCCCCTCTGGAATTAGCAGAGCAACTAGCTGCCTTCTGCGAGATTCCGGAGCATGTGGCGCTGATATATTTTATTTTGAGCCAAGAGATGGCCTCTCTTATCGAGGATGCTCTCGACCGCCGAGGTGTTGCAAAGACGAGAGGAAAGAAGCCATTGGGAGATGAAGTCGCGTCATATCCGGCCACAAAAGATGGAAATAAAGATGAGGGAGACGAAATGAATGTACAGGTCTCGGTAAACGTGGAAGGACCTCAAGGTTCCGAGACTCCCCGCAGATTCCATGAAGTATGGGTTGGGGGAAATGAAGAACAGCAGGAAGACGAGAAAGCAACGTTGAAAATTATTGCCGATGACGAGGCCGAGAGCGACTTTGACGAGGATAAATCTCCAGGGCAAAGCGAAGAGGATCTTCTGGATTTCAACTCTACAGACAATCTAGCCTCGAACAGGCAACAAACCGGACAGACAGCTTCAACAAAGCTGTCAGTGAATGCTGAACACATCGTCTCTCAGTCGAGGCCAACCAGCCCAACACCACCTAAGGGAAGCTCGTCAAGCCGGCCGAATTATGTCGCCCTTGATGATGCTCCAAGAATGAGAGAGTATGTCAGGACTCGAGGACGACACTCAAGACGGAAGCGTAAATCAATGCTTACCTCCGATTCTCGTGATATTGAAAGTTTTGAACGCCCAAGAATTGTCAACTCTACCATCGTCTTTGTCCCAAACTGCGAGGAATTGCCCGCGGAAACTTTCTCAAATCGACCATCCGAAGGGATGGTACTTCCTGGAAGAGCGCAAATTTCCCAGTCAGGAGACTGTACCGTCTTTCTCGCGGTTGAGCCAACTAACAAGATCGGCATTTACACTGAATTTCTTGGAGAGCTTTATGTGAGTGATTTCAACAGCCACAGAAGAAACAGCTCTCGCTAATGGGACCAGGTTTCCAAACTCCTCGAGAAGTATCTTGGAAGGAAATATGATCCGTACACCCAATGGACCAGTCAACACCGCCACTGGGCTGGATATGCACCTTTTGAAACAGGGAAGCAGTCTATGACCACGTTCACATTTTCCGATGGATCAGCAATGACGGAATTCCTCATTCAGTCAGGTTCCGGGTGGAGGAGGAATGGCAACTACCCTTGTTACCACATTTTGGTAAAGACTACAAACGGCGGGCAAGATTCATCGTTTACGATGAGTGCAGAAGAGATGGAAATGGTAAGCTCGTACACCATCGTGTCGATTAGATGCTAATCAATCTATCCAGATCCGTAGGCATCGAGTCCCCGAGGACAAGCGCCCTTCACAAGTCATGATCCTTGCTAGGGTTTTCGATATGCAATCAACCGCTAGTGCATCGTTCTTCGTAGACCCGTGGAGCATGTACGCCTCTGGTGGAATCCAGATATATGCGCAGAATGACTCCTATACCGCCAAAATTCACCTTGCTTCACCCCATCTCTTATTCAAACACTTTGAAATGGGCTTCTTCACCCGTTCATTCAGAGACTCTTTCCATTTTTTCACGTCATATTTCCGAGATTCGGGCGAGCTGTGGGCTCGACGAATGCTCCAGCACGAGGAACGCAAGTACACCTATAAACCTCTCGAAAAAGGTTCCTTCATACGCTTGTTGAGGCTTCATCCAGGACATGGGAAGGAAGAACTGAAAGGGGAGCTGAAGAGGGTGTCCCTTGAACTAACCAAGTCAAGATATCCATTTACGGCCCTGTCCTACGTCTGGGGCAACAGCTTGAAACCCTTCGTCCTCAGCATCGGAGATTACGCCTTAAGGATTACTGCTTCGCTATACTTCGCCCTAAAGCGTTTGCGAGAAGAAAAACGGTCCGTCCTATTATGGGCGGATGCTATCTGCATCGATCAGGAGAATGATGTAGAGAAAGGTCACCAAGTGCGCTTGATGTCAAATATCTACAAATCAGCCCTGCGTGTGTGCGCCTGGTTAGGGAATGAAGCAGACCAGAGCAATGCTGCGATAGATTGCCTCTGTGCAATCAAAAAATCAACCGAGCCCTCAAATCAAGCTGCCACGGTGTGGTTCCCTTCGACGGAAAGTCCGGTGTGGGAGGCTATAACCAAGTTTTTCGGACGCGATTGGTTTCGGAGGGTCTGGATTGTCCAGGAGCTCGTTCTTGCACCGCATATCATCTTGTTGTGCGGCAACCGAAGCTTTCAGTGGGATGATATTTATGTGCCGGCCACCTTGTGCGCAACAAAAGCAGACAAGTCAAAGCTCGCCCTCATGAAGTCGGTTTCTAAGACTATGGCGCCTGTATTAAGCCTAGGGAAGTTGAGGCGCGCATATCGCCGCCAGGTCGCCGACGCTGCCCAGCGAGAGTTGCTCACATTGTTCGAGGACTTCGAGCACACTGAATGCTCACGTCGACGCGACAAACTCTTTGCCTTTTTCGGGTTGGCTTGCGATGCAGATGATTCAGGCTTTGATCCAGACTACGTGGCACCGCTTGAGGCAGTCGTGCGCAGATATGCGGAGGTTTTTGTCCGACGTGCGAAAGGCATGGAGCTCTTATATCATGCAGGTGTCATTGATTTGGAATCTCGTGCCCGTTTTCCCTCGTGGGTGCCGAATTGGGTGACGACTACGTATCCCAAAACTATCACCACTTGGAAGAGCAAATCCGGGTTCTTTACCGCGGGTTCTCATCTGGAGAATGATATCAGGGTGTCGCTAAAAAACGGTGCTATATTGACCGCCACCGCTTATTTTGTCGACCGGATCACCCGGGTAGGGCAGACCTCATTTGCTGCAGCAGACCGAATTAGATACTTAAAAGAGGTCTTCAGCGTCATCGAATCCATCCGCACATATCCGACTAAAGGCAACCCGCAAGATCTGGTTTGGAAAGTCCCCATCGGAGACGCCCTGCATCAACCATCTGGAAGTTGGGACAAAGTTGATTTCCGCGTCTCTTACCAGGCTTTGGCCGAGTACCTGCAGATGGGCAACGACAACAACACGGACTGGAATGCCGAAATGCTAAAGATTCCGGCCATTGCCAAGATGAAGCAGTTTCTATTCCGTCCACAGGAATTGAGGCGGAAGATGTGGGATTATCTCTTTACTGCCCAGGAATTTGCGGCGAGGTTTGTTGACGCAAAGGTATGCGTCACTACAAATGGATATGTGGGAATTGTGCCCGGCGCAGCGCGGGTGGGCAGCCTTGTCACTTTGTTCTCCGGCAGTGCAGTTCCGTTTGTTATTGACGAGAGCAAGGAATTTCCCCGGTGTTATCGGCATCTTGGGGAGTGCTATATTCACGGCATCATGCAGGGCGCTGAGAATCAGGACTCGGGATTGTTCGACATCCTCCCCAAGAAAGTTGTCCACCTATGCTAAGCAAAACAGGCGTTCTAGGCGATGTTGGAGATCAATGGCTGGTGAGCGCACAGGGGAACACTGCATTGATTCCGACCGGTGTGGTCTGAAATATTATTGATTGACTGAGAATGTGGAAATCTATCTGATGGTGACGACGCTTGTAAAGTGGATTTAAAGGGCCTTTGGGGACCTGTCTGACTATACCGAGTATACTGTCTAGTAAGTTACATAGGGCTTGACAGGCGCAGACAGGGGCTGTCGCGACCTTCGGCCGAGGACTTGGCGTGACGGTCTTTATACTGGGTATGTCTTGGCTAACCCGCCATTCACAACACCAGAGACACATAGTCATGTGATCGGCTAACCTTCCCTCCGGTGGTAGAACTAGACCAACATGTAATACCTAGCTCGCAAGTACCATTTTCGACCTATATTGGTACCCCTTTGGGTCTTGTAAATGACTGCTTTCATGGCACCAATGACTCGACAAGTATCTGAATAGGGAGGATGGCACTTCAAGCTCAAGCGACAAGTCGGAGATATCCGCAGGTACAACCAAAAAGTTCGTCACAGTACGAGGTACGTGACAGAGCTTCTGAGTACCACGAGAAACACGAAGGGGCTGGGTTGGGCCTGCATAGGGAACGAACCAGCCCTGCAGCGACAGAATTACTCGGCAAGCCTTGGCTGCCTTGTTCAGACTGAGACTTTGAACCGAGGGGCTTAGGCACGGCAGTCCCTTGGCAGCTGAAATATCGCGCTCAGTCCAGGACGTATGATGGCTTCATTCAGCTATCCAGGCTGCGGTCAGCGAGAAATCAGTCAGAACGCGACGCACTTCATGACCTTCCATCCAAATCATCATGTCGACATAACCGCCAGTGATTAGTGTATTCTCGACATTTCTCTTCACCAAGCCAACTGTGCCCAGTAAGAACCATCATGGATACAACGGCAAGCGTCATAGCCATTGTGGAGTTGTCTGTGACAATCACCTGGTCATGTATGCAGTATGCCAGAGACGTCGCACGCGCGAGCGAAGAAAGCGCGGACCTTTGCAAGAAGATCGGCAATCTTCAAATCGTGCTGGTCCGGCTCCAAACTCAATCCAAAGCAGGCGAGCTTTTGGCCCAAATACAGCCCGCTCTGAATGCCTGCAACGATGACCTTCTCAAACTGAAAAAAAAAGTTGGAACCACGACAGGGCTGGGCGGCGGCCGGCCGATCGCTTATCTGGCCCTTCAGGAAGCGTGGCGAGTTCAAAGCTGCCGCTGTTAGGATAGAGCATCATTGCGCCTTGTTCAACATAGCAATGACTTCTGATACATTGGCTTTGGCAGCCGAGATAAGGTCAGGCTAGGCCCCAGCAACCAGCAATCATGCTGAAGGCTATTCAGGAACTATCTTCGAGCACTTGACCATGTTCAAAGAGGCGAACATGTGGAGATCATGAAAGAAGTTCGAAATGTACGGCAATTGCTAGAAAGAGAGACTCCCACCTGCCGTTGACGAAGGTATCCCGCTAAGCCTTTGACTCCTGCACCTGTTCTGACGATTCCCACCGTAGCAAAAGACTGGCTTAAGTGGCTGGGTGCCTCAGATTTGGACACGCTATTGGTTCAGAATACGAACCTACTACAGCCTGGCACTGGCAACTGGTTCGCCAAAGGCGATATCTTCGAAAATTGGTTAACTTGCGCCATTCCAATACACACAAATTTGTGGCTTGCCGGTCAGGGTGAGCCAATGATTTTTACCAACATAGGCGATGTATACTAAACGCAACGATGACAGCTGGTGCCGGGAAAAGCGTTTTGATGTCAGTTTCCATGAGTTTCCTTGTCCAATTACTCTTGATGACGAGCTATCAGGGCTACTCTCATTACCAAAACCCTAAGAGCCTACTCAGCTGCGGAAAATATCAATCCCAGTATCACGTCGACCAAAAATTGCGTGGCTTATTTCTTCTTCGACTTCCGTGAACCCGAGAAACAGCAAAGCCAAACAATGTTGCGCTCATTGCTACACCAAGCTGCTATCCAATGCCACCCATTTCCTGATTTCCTACGACAACTACCTGCTCGCTTCACCGCTAGTCACCTGGTCCCAATATCAGAGCTCGTCTCCTTACTGCTTCGCGTCCTGGAGTTATTCGACACGAGTTTCATCTTTGTAGATGCTCTGGACGAATGTGACAATCGGGACGAGATCTTCTCTGCGCTTGAGGATCTGGTCGGCTGTCCTAACGCCGGTACCATAGTCCGGCTCATCTGCTCCAGCCGAGACGAGCTTGACATCAGACGCCGATTCGATCCATACAACTTCCATCGCGAGGTCCTTTCGCCAACAGTTGTGGATAATGATATTGCAATATATGTAAAAGGTCTGATGGAAGAAGACCCAAGGGGACGGTACAAGAAATTGCGGCAGGGCACCAAAGATCGCATCGTGGACGATATGAAAGCAAAAGCTGGAGGCATGTACGTGAGCCTTCCCGTCTGCTATTTTAGCGTCGGGAAATGCAATATTAATGCTCTGGATAGGTTCCTCTGGGCACAGTGTCAGCTAGAGCAGCTTTCACGGTGCCGGACCGATCGTGACATCGAAGTCGCCTTGAGCCAACTTCCATCCACTATGGACGCAACTTACAATAGGATCTTCAGTAGCATGGATCCTTTCGATCATAAACGGGCTCTCCGGGCATTGACCTGGCTGGCAGCGCCGTATGGGTCCATGACTCTGGGGATGCTTGCCGAATCACTCACCCTAGACCTTTACAGTTTTGAAATCGATGACAGCGATCGATTGGACGACGCAGAAGATATCCTGGACGTTTGCAGGAGCCTGGTCTCAATCTCGGACATTGAAAATAGGCCGATCCACTGGAAAATAATGCTGGCACACTTCACGGTTGAGCAGTATCTGATATCACCCCAAAGCCGGGCCCTTCAGACTCATCCGATGGGATGTGTACCTACGATTGGCAAAAGCCTGCATGCTCTACGCGACGTCTCCCGCATGGCGGAAGCTCGAGGAATCAGAACAAGACTCTCAGCTAACGGACCGTGAAGCCGAGGACATGCACTTTCTCGCCTATACCTCCGTGTCCGTCTTTTGTTATCTTCGAGATCCAGGTGTTGAAATGGCCTCCCTGCCTTTTTTGATCAGAACTCTGCAGAACTCGCAGGCCTTTACTAATTACAAAAAGAACTGTTCTGTGTTGGAGGCCTGGGAAAGTCTCGAATCAGAGGACTTTCCCATAAGGTACTCCCTTACAGACATACCACTTCGATCGGATCTGACGAAACAGGAGAACCTCGACATTCTGCTAGCAATTAATCACGGATCAAGCATTGTCTCGAAAGCTGTCGCATATGGTTTACTCGACTTTGCGTGGCGCTTGATTGGTGCTGGAATAGACTGTGATACATACGATTCTAACATGCAGACGCCTCTGGGATTTCTAGTGTGGGCTGGCCCGGACAAACATTTCCAGAGACTTTTGAACCTTGTCCGGTCGAATATTGAGGACACTGAATCAAACAGTCAACTTGATGCTCAAGTTATTTGGAAATCAAACACAAATATCTTGGGGACAGGACTGCCCACAGCAATCAAAACAGACGCCCCCGACCGGTTTGACAAAATCCTCGAAGCAATCAAGCACTATTTTTTATATGTTGGACAGAAAGAGACAAGCAGAGCACGATTCCAGAAAATCATGACTTTGGCGTCGATCTTTAGCGTCCAGGTCGCTAATGAAGGCGCGTTCCAAAAATTGCTGGATGTTGTTCGTCAAGGCCATGGATTTGAGCACGACTCACGGAACTTGTTACTGCAAAAGCTGCTCTATGCTTCGTGAAGATCTGGGAAAGGAAGCTACATCACTGATTTGCCTAGCTGGGACATGAAACAAGTTCAGAAGTGTATCACTGCGCGGACAGAAAAGATTCTCTATGAAGAGCTATTCTATGACAGATTCCAAGATGCACAAGCGTGTTGGCTGGCCCCGACCGATGGCAAGGTCTTTTTCAAACCCTTTGATGATCAGCGACGCGTGGACCAATACGTGTCCGCTAACGCGACAAATGCGCTCATAGCCTCATTGATGGGGGGTCACTACGACATCGCCAAAACACTACTACGGACTGGTTTCGACAGCCCAAATGGCAGAGAGCTCTTGATTTCCTCTATCACCGAAGCCTGTCTGCTGGACCGTCGGCTTCACAAGCCATCCGACGTGGATCCTCATCTGGAGCTGATCAAAACCATGATTGAAATTTGCGCTGGAGTCGCGGGATTGAAAGTTCATCTGGGTGAAGCGCTCGTGCTCCGCGCAGGTCTCTCCTGGGGTGCTGTGGACCAGGTCGTGCGCCAACTCTGCGACTGTGGCGTTGACCCAAACGCTTTGCCTGACTTCGCTGAAACAACTTCGGAATTCGGTTCTGCTTTAATTGCAGCCTCGCAGGGCCACAGTGTCAAAGTTGTCGACACTCTCCTCAAAGCCAACGCAGATCCGAATCAAGAGGCCACTTTTGGCCGACTGCGAACGCCACTGATTGCAGCAGTCACGAAGTACGCTAGGCATGGGGCAGATGCTCAACTGGAGATATTCAAACTACTGTTGAACCATGGCGCATCACCGAGGAAAATTGTGAGCAGCGCCCTCCAAAGCCAGACATCCTCACCTCCGCAATCTAGAGTGGCCAGCGGGAGCGCGTTGATAGCCGCCGCTTCTGCCAAGTGCTACCCCCAGCCGCCATATGCTGCAAAGATCTTTGAGATCCTAGAGACATACCGCGTGCTGGAAGATGTGAATTTGTGCATACCAAGCGATCATTTCGGAACCCCCTTGATTGCTGCGGCGGCCAGCGGTAACGCATGGACCGTGGACTTCCTGGTGCAGCACGGGGCCGACCCTCACCTTCAAGGTCGGGCAGATGTGGATTGGTGTTTGCCTGCACTAGCTGCCGTCTACGGCGGTCTCCCAGAAGTGGCTTTGCAGTTCCTCAAAGAGTCAGATTTTGCCAGTTTGCAGACTCATCCACAACAGTGGGCGAAATGTTTCATACTCGTTTGTGCCAACGCCACAAATGATGCACAGGAAGAAGACGAGAGAGCACTTACATCTTGGGACAGCCTGGCCTGTGAATTGCTCGATCACGGGATTGATGTGATTTTGAACGCAAGCCACAGCAGTGCTTGCGATGACGGAACCCTGATCGACGACAGTGATCACTTAGACCCCGCCTTCTACGGCTGTTCTCTTATCGCAGCCTGTGTCTCTGGTCGACTGGCATTGGTCAAACGGATTCTGGACAGTGGAGCGCCACAAAGACCTGGCAGCAAAGGTCTATTTGGCAGTTGTCTGGCAGCTGCAAGTTATTCTGCGAATGTCAAGATGGTCCGCTTCTTTCTCGACCAAGGTTTTGACGTGAATGAGCAAACACCTCAAGTTAAATTCTGGTGTCCACTTGTTGCTGCTCTGAGGAGTGAACACTGGGAGACGTTCGATGTGGTTAGCTTGTTATTGGAGAAAGGGGCTGACCCGAATGCACTGTACGCTGGACACAGCCCGTCGGTGGAGGACACACAGATCCTGGTCATGATTCTGGAGCAAATGAAGTCGTGGCATCACGTTCTTGTTTTGCAACGTTTGTGGAATAAGAACAAGATCACTGGGTCTTCGATAATGCAGGCACGTCCCTTTTTTGGCAGTCCGATTACGGCAGGCATTCGACGTCATCGAGAGAAACTATTAAGCTGCTTGATGGACAACGGAGGAAATCTGGACTTGGAGAACAGTGCAGGCTTCTATCCAACCGCGATGCTCACAACACAGGATAACAAACGTGGCTTTGACATTCAGCGAGGACTTCTCGATCAAGGAGCATCGCCAACCAAACCTGAACAGATGCTGGACTACATCCGGCCTTTTCGAGATATCAAATGTCCCCATCTTGAAGCATCAGCTTGCCTCTGCGTTCCCGGATCCTTCTGGGGCAATATGCTCTCACTCTGCGTGATGAAGGAGCTTACCATTCCGTATCTGCTACAGCAAGGAGCCGATCCCGACGAGGTTGTTCCGGGAAGTTTCTATGGCTCGGCGATGATTACAGCGGCGGCACCGTTGCGAGCTGAGGCCGTTGTGACCTTTCTTGACAATGGTTCAATCACCAAGCTAAATGACGTCGTGTCTGACGGTGCCTTTGGCACGCCTCTTATTGCAGCGTGTGCCGGACCACCCGAGTTCCCATTCAAATACGCCTTTCACAAGCAGCACGAATTCCTAGATCCTAAGAATTGGGAGGTGATCCAATTCGACCTAATTGAGATTTTACTCGACGCTGGGGCGAACCCGAATCTCACCTACAAATGCTTCTCTCCACTGATCATGCTTGTTTGCTCGACTTCGAAGAAAAAGTCGAGAGCGGTGAGACTTCTTCTGGAGCGTGGCGCAGATCCCGCGCTTGTTGTGCCGAAATACGGTTGTGGGGTAAGTTGGCGGTCATGCTTGTGTAGTATAGGCGTTGATGGTCTTGCTGACGATTTGATCGTTAGGAGACAACATTCCCAGAGCTTTCCGGGAGCGACGGAGACGGCTGGACGGCAATAAGCGTCGCCGCAGAAAGGGGCGAAAGCAAGATCGTCGAGATGATGAAACAACACGTCGCAAACCTACACAGCGAGACATAGCAGGCGTTAGGTGGATCGACAAGAGTACTCGGTACTGTACTCCATACGCCTCTCGCCAGCTCCTCCGCTCCAGACTAGGCAGATGAAACCGTGCGCATTTCAGCTGCATAGCTCGTGATGGCTACAGAGTTCCATAGATTCGAGATCCCAGGTCTCGCCCTCAAAGATCTGGGCGCGTCTGATACAATCATCAAGTCGAATCGTTGCAGCTATATTGGGATGAAAGACATGGTCAGCTAAGACAAGCCATCATGTCAACAAGCTTGTTAGACTCGATACAGATCCACCTGGGGCAACGGAGGGCAGCCCCAGCCTTACTGCTGTCGCTGAACGCAGCGCGAATACCCATCTAGCACATCTCTGCTGGCCCTGGACCCAGTTTTGGCCTCCGATTCCTGGTAGTGATTTGTATACCCATCTACCGAGGTAATGTCCGGAGTCGATTACTTTGGGTTTTAATCCCGACGACCCGTTCCACCGATCGTGGCAACGATGGATAAAGTAAGAGTCCGTCTGTAAAGTGCCAATCTCAGTCCTTAAAGCTCAAGCCACAGATCAGGATATTAGATTTAGTGATACAGCCCCGGATACTGCCGATATCTCGAGTGTGTTTATGTGCCTCACTCAGCAAAACTATCAAGTAGTGAGTTCGAGTACTCAGTATAGACCCCGACTTCAGCAGTTAATAATATGATGCAGCCCACGAATTTATCCTAGACTTCCCTTATGTGAAGGCGATCTCTTTCAATTAATTCGCATACCTCAGTCTCTATAATATCGAGAAGTCATACCACAGCCGTGTACCTTTCCTCGACCGTGGCTTACGCCGCACTAACATCGTTGCAATGAGCAAGAAGTACGTGAAAGATACGGCATGTCCGTGGGCGCGAGGACATATTCGACCTTGGCCATGCAGGGATTCCGTTTTGTAAGAGTTTCATGCGCTCGCATACGTGTTTAAGCACCTTAAACCCCGCATCCATACGGGTTATTCCGTCCATGTCCAAGGCCTCATTAATTTCAAAAAGTTCGATGGCACACTGCGTCTCATTATAAGTAAATTCATACTCAGGGTGCGTTTGAAGGCTCTGGCGAGCTCGCCGGCGAGCGGATCCCGCTAGAAGTGCGTCGTTTGTGTGTGAGGGATTTCGTGGAGGGAGGATGGTCAACCTTGTGTCAGGCAGTGAAGAGGTCGGGTTGAGCCTTGGCTTCGAATACCAATCTGGTGGTACTCCCAGGGTTCCGTCTAGTAGTTTCACAGCCACATGTCGCTGGCCTTGAACACGTGTGCGAGTTCCCGTGGACCATTTCGACTTCTCATCATTGGTGGAACGTATACAATGGTCATTTGTGAGCCCAAGGTGATGTAGGGCTCTCGCACATATTGTGTATACTTCGGTAGATAATAGACGATATTATCCTATCTCTCTAATAGCATCTCGCATTAGCTTAAAGTCTTCAGATTTAGATTAACACTCCCTTAAAGGTTGCTTAAATTATTTAAAGTTAAGAGTTAACCTTCTTTTCCACCAATAAATCGCTAGGTCAATGTCAAACAAAGCGATTCTATTGGCTAAGACAGCTTACCACTTTAAAGATTTCTAGAGACTTTTGAGTGCCCGCATCTCCACGAAACCTTTACATAGTTTTTTTTCGTGAACAAAGTGTTAATTTGAAGGCCTGAACCAGACACATCAAATGGTGCTATTTACAGAGTCATCCGCCTACTAGGTAAAAAGATATAGTGGGGAGAAGGTGGGAACATCGCGAAAGCTTCAAGTTTTGAGGATGCAAGCGCCCAGCTTGCCAGGTACTTTTGGTAGACTAACGAAAATAGGTCGGAAGTTTCGTGGCACGGACTGCGTCCTCACGGCCCTTTGTTCGTAGACGGCCGAAACGTGCACAAGGCGTTAACCATCTTGTCTTCTAGCGAGGCGTTTACGAAGGTCGCCAGCACACCCCAATCAGCATACCTTTTCAGCCTGATGTTCGTGGAGAACACCCCTGCAAAGAATGTGGCTGATCAACACGACTACCTCGGAGCTGGAAAGATTCCAGAATGTCCCGTTGGGAAAGACGCTATCCTCTCGCACATCTCGGGCTCCAACGCTGAAGGGCTCAATTTCGACGAGTTTAGAGCAGGCGAGGGGCTGCCAGAAAGTCGGCTTTCAAAAGATTCAGAGGTGCTGTGAACAAGCCCAGAAGGATGGCCTGTTCCTTGCTTGGGCTGACACATGCTGCATTTAGGAATGTTAGCTGAACTGACAATTCCGTACGCAAATCTTGTAAGACCTTTCCAAAGTCCGTTTCCCCCTCAAGACGTGAGCACCTGCTGGTTTACCCTGAGACCTGACTAGGCAATCCTGAGCGTCCGGGGGAATAGCTTTTTGTTTACCTTTCCTGTTCTTCTGACTTCATTTTCCAATAGTTAGTCCGAATGCACTCGAGGATTTTCTTTTTAGAAGCTTAGAGCGCCAGACTGTAGGTTTGAACCGCTTAATCTGCGAGATGATGAGAAATTCCAGGGAGACGTCGGTTGAAAGTAGGTCCCGATCGAGGAGAATTTCGTCGACTAGTGTGGATACTTATTCCGTATAGTGTTACATTCAATATGGAAGCCTACCCCGCCGGGGATGGAATCGTCACCCCATACGGATATTAAAAATGGTAGTGGTTGTTATCTAGAATTTTTAGGATACCGTCCGTCGGAATTGTAGCGAGGATAGTCGGAGACTTTAGAAAGATACTTAGGGCTGACGTAGGATGACGCATTCGGAACTATATTCTCCAGTTGAGGATCATGGCCTTCGTTTTCAATAGTCCACAACAACTTTCTGTGCGACTCTGACGACGGAGACGGACCGTTCTCCTCCATGTCCCAAAAAATTCGATGGTTGTAGCAGATACTACCTCGCTAAGCTTCCCATGTCCAGGTGGGACACAGCGCATGATCCGGTCTATGGCCTAACTATGGCAACTTTTCGGTTCTTGAAGGAATGGAACTTGCCAAAGTCAGTTGTTCCTTCAGTTGCCAGCACAGTGCTTGGTCGAGAAATTCCATTGGGAGGCCAAATCCTTGGTGTGGCAGAATGTAGCCTCGGTACACGTGATAGCATGTAGTGACTGTGCCAAGGCTGTACAAATTCTAGGTAAGCTCTATGCACATGTTCGAGGGTGGAGACCGAGGCAATACGAAGGTTGGGGGGGGAGGTGGGTGGCTTCAAAAGCGCCATGGCCTGGGTGAGTAGCACGTGAGCTCCGAGCGGATTTTAGTCAAATTTTTGTGCCCTTCCAAATCCGAGAGAATTGATGATTCCACTATGAGAGGTTCTGGATCTCAAACCTTTCCAGAACCACTTTTAGGTACTGCACCTAACGGGCAGAAGCATTACAGCGCCAACGGACGACGCTTCGGAAGAATCGTTCAATGAAAACCCCATGCACGTATCATGACCTCATTCCCCGGGAAGATCCACAATCAATCGTGCGTTCTGCCGACTAACGGCAGCGACAGAACTTGTTCCAGGCACCAAAGCTCACGGATTGTGTTTCTCGGAGATATAGAATCTACGCGTTCCGCAGCAAAAACATGTCTCGCAGAGCGTACACGGAGAGTTTGGGTTGACAAACGTAGAAAAGTATCCGAGGTATGTCGAACTCTGAAATCTCTCCGTCGATGCAAGTGGCAGCGAGGCACGCAGAGCAAAACGATTTAAAAAAGGTACAGTGAACTCTGAACCATCGAGAATGTCTTATCTGTCGGTCCATCTCTCTGTTCATCCTCTCTCGTAAGATATTCATTGCAGGCCAGCATGGGCAAGATGGCCCGTGATCAAGCAGCTTCATGTTCGGTCCGAACTCTCTGGGTCTGGCCTGGTGGCATATTCCCACGACGCGTTGCTTACTACGTCAAAGCGAAATCCTTAACAGCCGACCATCTCAACCGTCTAGGGCTGACTCTGATCCCCTGCACTGTCGACCTAAAGTCTCAAGATCTGGCTCTGGATGCCATCCCAGGCTACGAGAAAAGACCCAAGGGCTTCTCACTTCCCGTCTTACGCATACAAGACCTCGAATCCTCCAACCACAGTGAATTCATCGCCCAGTCCAGCAGCATCCTCGAGTACTTAGAAGACTTACTCCCAGCGTCAGACGGGTACCCCAGTCTGCGGGGTGACGACGCCTTCCAAGCAGCCAGAGTCAGGGACATTGTCCAACTCATCAACGAAGTCTTGACCTGGTGCAACGTCCACGTTCGACACCTCACGGCGTTCAGTCTCGGGTGGAGTGGAATAACAAAGGAACAGCAGAGCCCTCGGGCGGGGGAGGACGCCAAAGTTCAATACCGCCGTCTGTTGACGACACTGCAGTCTTGGACCAACACATGTTCAAAGGGAGTCAGTCTCGTTGGCGCCGACCGGCCCACCCTTGCAGATATCACGGCCGCAGCCGCCAAGACGTCCATGGAAGAGCTCTACGGCATAGATCTGTTCGACGGCTTTGAAGGTTTAGAGGCTTGGTGGACGCGATATCAGTCGAGCCCTTGGTTTATGACAAGAGATGTGATCGACCAAACTGAAAAAGATGGGTTCAACCTTCTTTTAAAATGAGATGGGTGCACGTGAAAAGGGTGTCCTTATACCGGGGCAGCACGCACGAAGAGCATTGATCGGGAGCGAGGAAAAGAAGAAGATCTGCCAGCGGTCCTCCGTTGTGATCCTTGGGCTCCAGGCGTGACCGTGCTATGACACGCAATTTGGAGATTGTGCCAGCATCCAACACGGTCAGCCGAACGGCATTGTGACCTGTACGTAGTATGTCCATTGAATATAAATGAGGCACTAAACTCTGCAACAAAATTTAAACGACTCCCTTGCGTGCTTCAGCAGCCCGCCTTCCAGATCCGTGTAGACTCTAGAGCGTCATGGTCCCGACGAATTCTTCCAAAACAAGAAAACTACACCCCAGTCCAGCGGAGGGTTAGAAAGCGTGGTCGAGCCGAGTCGGCGAGGGCCGCAGGTTAATTGAAGGGTGCGTCAGGGTGCAGAAAGTACATAGGGGCCAGCGGGTGTGCCCGGACGACGCTAGGTGAGGCTGGGATGGAGCAAGGGTCGAACCCAGAATGACATATCTCTCTATTTTGCTGTTCCAAGCGTGGCCATAGCTGGTGACTATATTTGGGTCTGTATCGTGACAATCTATGACTACCATATAAAATATTAGCTAGACAGGCTGTTACAAACCAACCTAGATCCGGGGGGGATCAGTACAGAGAGTTTGATGGCACGTGGTAAGGGCACAACCTGTTGCATCGTCATGCCAAGACCTGGGCGCCAAGCCTAAAGATCACGTGATCCACCACTGTCCTTTTAGCCTAGGTGTAGCGTTCTCCCTTTTCCTTGCAACCTCTACCGAGGCTTTACAATGTATTAGATATACTAGCAACGGCTCTGAGTCAGTTTTGCTTAGAACTTGAGACCAGCGACAGTGCGCCACCTTGCACACCTGCGAAACAAATCACATGATCCTTCTCATCGGGGTTGATAGTTTCCAGCAATGCCATTGCTGTTCTTTGATGATATGCAGGGCCTTGAAGTGGGGACGGAGGACCACGGAGTGCCAACGCGGAGCCTAGCCTGATCCATCGGACCACGCCCGTTTTCGGCTACGTGCAGAAATGTTTGCACAAGTCTGACGACAAACCGCGGTCCGTCTACTTCCTTCAGGTGGTTAACAAAACTTACCTAGGCGGTTTAATGACGTTCACGGAGGATGATTGTATAGTTGAGTGCAAGGATATAAGCAGAAGGCAGGGGGCTTGCTGGTGGTGGAAAGATGGACTCTTCCTGTATTCGATACTTCACTCTTCCCACCATTACTGATTGGTACACATTAACATCTCTGCCATCATCATGCCTCCTCATTTTTCTGAGAATCAAGAACTTCTTGGAGATATGGAGACTAACAAACCCTATACCACTGAAAGTCGTATCAATTCCGTGGACAGACCAGGCAAGCTTGACACCACGACCTCGGATGCTCATCATATTGCTCCATCCAGCTCCACAGCTGGATTTTTCCAAAGCCCTCCGCAGGTTCTCAACCAGTATGAAGATGATACGGCTCTACGGCGCGCGATGAAGCTCTTCCTACCACATGGAGTGCAAGAGGCATTAAAAGCCGATCTCTCTGCTTTTGGTGAACGTGTGCTCACTCGTCAGACGCTTGGCTGGGTTCTTGAAGCTGAACGCAATCTTCCCTACGTCAAATCGTGGGACACCTGGGGCAAGCGTCGTGATGAGCTCATCACTAGTGACGGCTGGAAGAATTTGCAGCGGATGGGAATTGAAGCAGGTATCGTTGCTATCCCATATGAAAATTCCTTTCAGGAGTTCTCGAGGATCTACTGGTGCACCAAATACATCCTATGGTGTGGAAGTAGCGCGTGGGTCAACTGTCCGAGTCTCATCGTTGACGGGGTCGCGAGCTTGTTTCGCGAACATCTGAGTGATGACACCCTTGGAGATGAGAGACAGGTCCTACAGGATGCGTATACTAGATTGGTATCAAGAGACGGCGAAAAAGCGTGGACGTCTGGTCAATGGATGACAGAACGACAAGGCGGAAGTGATGTGAGGATGACCGAGACTGTTGCAACATATGCACCAAACTGTCAATCAAATGAAGAAGAAGACGCGCATGGAAACCCGCTTGGTCCGTGGCGTTTAGATGGATTCAAATGGTTCAGTAGCGCCACGGACGCGAACATGGCAATTCTCCTTGCTCGGACTCAGAAAGGAATCAGTCTATTTTACGCACCGATGAGACGAGCGTTGAAGGAAAAGGATGCCATGGGTTTTGGGACTGCGTCGAACGGGGTTTATATTCAAAGGCTGAAAAATAAACTCGGAACGAAAGCTTTACCCACGGCAGAACTCGAGATCAAAGGGATGCGGGGTTGGTTGGTCGGCGAAGAAGGGAGAGGAACGAAGGAGATTGCTACGGTTCTGAATGTTGCGAGACTTCACAACGCAGCGACGGCTGTTGGACTCTGGGGGAGAGGCCTTGGGATTGTCAGAGCTTTTGCCCGTGTTCGACTGGTGGGTCGAAGACCACTATATGAGAGAGCAGGCTTTATGCGGAACCTTGCCCGGATGCACACTGAATATCGTGCCAACGTTCTGTTTACTTTCTTCGTTTCTGGACTGCTTGGTTGTGCGGAGCAAGAAAAAATCGCAAAAATGGCTGGTGAGCAAGGAAAAGGAGTGGATAAGATGGGAAAATTACCGAACGTGACAGACACCCCGATGGCAGTTTGGCTCTTACGGATTTTCACACCTCTCCTCAAAGGGCACTGTGCAAAGACTGGAATCACCGGTCTCCAAGAATGCATGGAGTGTTTGGGTGGAATCGGCTACCTTGAAAACGACGATATGCAGTTCAACATCGCCCGACTCTATCGTGATGCAAACATTGTACCGATCTGGGAAGGGACTACTGATGTGAGTTTGCGGTATAATCTCGTCAATCTCTGTACCGATACTGACAAAGGTGCTGTCCAGATGATGGCTGACGACGCCATTTTACGCGTCTTGTATGGCAAGAATCGAACAGAGGTAATGAGAGCCTTGTCCAAATGGGTTACCGAAGTGTTGGAACAAAACGCCAGGGAGGGGTCTGACATCAAAACTGTGGCGAGTTGGTGGACAGACTTTAAGCAGACATTGATCGATCTCCCAAAGTCAGACATTGAGAGGCATGCTCGCGACATCATGTCAAGGCTTGTTGACATTGTGCAAGGTTTGCTTCTAATCATCGACGCAGCAACAGATGGAAATGATGTGGCACAGTTGGTAAAGGAGTGTTGGTTTGCAGACAAGTGTGAGGGTATGAGTCTCAAGCCGTCTAGTAGGAGGAGTTCCACGAATTTACAGGCCTCAGACATGAGGATTGTCTTCCGGCAGGCCAAGCTTGATCCACTCGGCGCAAAAATATAGTTCCTTTTTTTATAGGAATTTAGAATTCAAGAGTTTGTAAATTCACCCTCACTCTACTAACATTTTTTCTATGCCAGGCATCAAGTATTCCAATGATTGCGTGAGTCCGTCACGGCCATGTGGCTCCGCCGGCACCTATAAATGCGAAGAAGGGTAAAGTTAATATAGGAACTTCTTTATGCTCTCACAAAGTTCTCTTGCCGCAATCGGCTTGTTTTACATTGCAAAGGATGTCAGGGAAATGCTGAATTTCAACACAACCCGCCGGTGTACCAATATTCGTGGAGTATTGCTACACATCCCAAAATACTGATACGGTGAGAAAAGTAAAGTTAAAGTGAATGGTTATTGGAATATGACACAGATAGCCTCATTAATTGGTGGCAAATAATGATAGTTGTAGAGCAAAGTGTCTCTGTTGAATCACAAAGAATACTACCTAAGACAATAGGCTGGCTACCCCCTTGTACCATCGCATGGTTTCTTCGGAAGGATAAGCCACAATCATCCTCATACCCGCATAGCGGCTTCGTTATTCAATACGTGTATTTAAAGCCTTCTGGGACTCCAGGAAATCTCTTTCCGTTCTCAGCCAACTTGTTTTGCCACCTGAGTGTCAGAATGGTGACGATGGCAAGCACCACGGTGAATGCGTTTGGTGCGATGACAGCGATGATGCCTGGAATGTAATCGGGTGCGTCCTGCGACATTGTTAGTATTTCTATTTTTGACAACGTTCCTTTGTAGCTCAGACCAACCTGTTGACGGAAAACGAGGGAAGAATAAATACCACCCACAGCGCTCGTCATGACCAAGACTGCCGTGGCCACTGCTCGCTTCGCATCACCAATAATATTGTTCTGTTGCCAGGCTATTACCGTTGGAATCATTCCATTGACTCCTGCCATGCCTAGAAATGTTCCAATGTACCTCGGGGTTGGGCTCTTGACAAATGCCATGACGCAAAGACCGGTGATGGCAAGGCATGCTTGGAAAATGACAAAAAGTCCCCGAGATTGCAGCTTGTCTGCGAGCCATGCAACAACGAATGCTTCGATAACGGCGAAAATGGAAGGAGGCGCTGAGAGCAGGAAGGCGAGTTCCAAGGAGTACGATAGTCCACGCATGAGGATAATCGGAAGGAAGAATAAGAAGGCGTATACTCCAATGCCGGCCGACATATACATGAGAGAGAAGGACCACACCTTCCAATCCTTCAATGTATCCAAGATCCGTTGTGAGGAGACTTTCTGTCTTTCTTCTGTACCTCGATCTTTTGCTAGTCGATCTAATACAAATTGCTTCTCTTCTGGGGACAAGAATTTGTTGCGCTTTGATGCTGGAAAATCGACGATGACGAACCATGCGATGACGGCGAAGACGCTGGTGAGACTTCCTTCGATGATATAAATCCATCTCCAACCTTTGTACGAGGTTTTGTTAGCAATTTGAATAAGACCGTACGCAAATATGTTTGCGAACGCTGTTAATGCCGTTGATGTTAGATAGAAAAATGCCAATCTCTTCTGGACTTCATATCGTTTATACCACGATGCGATCAGATAGACACATCTGCCATGATTAGATTTGCATTCAACAGCAGATTGATTCGGAACATCATACCCAGGATAGAATCCAGCCTCAAATATACCAAGAACTGCACGGCAGATTGCCAGACCAATCCAATTCGACAAAAAGCCAATTCCAAGGGTTACGAGCCCCCAGGCAAATGTGATTCCGGCAATCCAGTTTGCGACTCCGGCACTTTGAATGACCATGTTGCTTGGGATCTCAAAGATGATATATCCAATGAAGAAGACGAGTAGAGCAATAGAAGCTCGATTCCCTTTGTCCAGGTCTAAATCCTCATCAAGACCAGATATTCGAGCAACCGATATGTTGCTACGGTCCACCAGAGAGGCAGTGTAGAGTAGTCCAAGTATGGGTACCAGGCGTATATCGATTTTGCGAATGACCTTTTTTTCAATCTCCAGCTCTTCAGAGCCATTGGAGCGAGATCCATCTTCGGCCTCGCTCATCCCTTCCCGATGAATGCTGGCTTCTTCACAATGGACAATACTTTCCTTCTCTGACATTGTTATGTAGAAGGAAGTAAAGGTAGCTTGTGTGAGTCTGTAAATAACAAGGAGTAGGACCTAGTGTCTTGATAGTGAGTGGTAAGCGGGTAACTGATGATTGCTGGATACATGCCCCAGGTATATATATGTGTGTATATATATGTGCGTGTGCGTGTGTGTGTTTCCAGCATTTGAGCTCGTGTATCCCGGGCACCCCGCAAAATCTCCGCCTGTTGGATACAGAGTCCCGCAAATGCGGAGGATACAAGACAAGGTTTCTTAGTGCACGGACTTTATCCTCATCAAGAATTAGACTGCTTGCAAAGAGACGGTCAGCTACAGGCCTAGAATGTGCATCCATGAACCGAGGACTACTTCTAAGGTCTAACAACTACGACCTACATTTTGGAATTGAATGAAAAGTTGAGGAATGCCAGGCTATGCCGTCTGCCGATGGAATAAGCGATGCTTCGCAGCGGACTAGGCCGTTCTGTCACAGGGGTATGCTATGCCTCAAATTCTATTGGAAAGAATGATCCATGGAATGGATGCTTAATATGGAAAGTGTGGGGACGGCGTGGTGGCCCTTTTGGGCCACGGAGACGGACACTAAGACGGTGGCTAAAGGAGTTGCAGGACGCGCGGACCAAAACGTTTGACCAATAATATTTAGTTGGCTTGCGACTGTTGCGTTAAGCCACTGGCGATACATTGGAAACACTGTTTGATCAGTCAGAATCTTCGCAAAGGTAGTCGACAATGAGTGAACTAAATGAAAATCGAATGGACTTTGCTAGTGAAAAGACAAGAAATCACCCCGGCTTTTTGTCCGTGGTGTGACTTAAAGAAACAACACTTGACCATAAGGTAGCATTCAAAACTCTAGATGGGTTCTGACTCTATAGATATCCCATCTCTATACAAATGAAGTGATATTCCATATATTATATTTCTCATCTTTCCTCCGATTCAGAACATAACGCAATTAAATTGTCTATTACTCCGTACTCCTAATCACAATGGCCACTTGTACAACAGCCGGCACTGAAACAACAAGAAACTATTTGAGCTCCGACAAGCTTGAAGCTCTAAGCTCAGCAGCTTCTGTCACCGATAAAATCCCGTCGCCGCAGAATGATACCGAGACAAAGAAGTTATTCATTCCATCACCTCCCAAGTTCACGGATAAACTTGAAGAGCGCGAATACCTAAAGGGACGCCTGGCACTGGCCTTCCGCATCTTTGCTCAACATGGCTTCGACGAAGGCTTTGCCGGACATATCACTGTGCGCGATCCTGTCGATCCTACTACATTCTGGGTGAACCCTTTTGGCGTGGCGTTTTCAATGATGAAGTCTTCGGACCTGATACTCGTCGATCACGAGGGACACGTTATTGGTGGCGGGTCAAACCGATTCCTGAATACGGCCGCATATCTAATCCACGCCGCAGTGCACAAGGCTCGTCCTGACGTGGTCTGTGCAGCCCACTCACACAGTCTCTATGGTCGCTCATTCTGTGCCTTGGGCCGGCCAATTGATATAATCACTCAGGACAGCTGCGTGTTCTATAATGATCTGGCGGTGTATAATCAATTCAAGGGCGCTGTGCTTAATGAAAAAGAAGGCGAAAATATCGCAAAAGCAATCGGGAGCAAAAAGGCATGTCTTTTGCAAAACCACGGGATTTTGACTGTCGGGCAGTCGATAGAGGCTGCGGTCTTCTGGTTTGTGAGCCTCGATAAGTGTTGCCATGGACAACTCTTGGCCGACGCTGCTGCTGGGGGGCGGGGTGAGGTCACAATAAAGATTGATGATGAAGATGCAGCTTTTACTTATAAGGCAATTGGTAGCCCTCGAGCTGGATGGTTTAGTGCGAAACCTCTATTCGATGCCATCGCCGAAGAAGTCGGTGATAAATACAAGCACTAGAACCTTGGGTAGGATCGGTCGCTTTGCTCCTGGGATGTATTTCGCGGAATGCGTACATAAAACCACGATTTATCACGAATTAGCAATCTGAAAGGCGAAACCGCCTATTATTATTGCTTTTGATTTTCGGCTGCTTATGTATTCTTGTGTTTTTATTCCCAGCAACACGTCTTCCCGCTTTCTCACGGCCGAGGCATCAAACACCGCTGAGCAGTAAGAACAGCAAAACTTTCATGGCCGTACAGGTCACTCGACTATTAATTTACCAATCAGTTCCACAACCAGACATGTTGATGGCGGCGAATCCGTCAATGTAAGCACGTAATTGAATGCGATCGCTGATTTGATAGGAGTCTAGGCCCAAGCAGTTCGAATTGCTGTTCTACTTGCTGGCAATATCTGTCATACACCCGCGCCGAATACACATAAAATTGAATTTAGCAAGGGCTAGTCAAGATTCCACGGTGTGCTCTCTCCGATGAATATTCCGGGAGTAAAATTGTCGAAAGAATTAAAATTGAGGTCGAAGAGATCGGGGCCATCAAGACCGGAAGGGCTCAAAAGGGGGAGCTCCGTCCCTGGCTGACTCATATCTTCAGACGCTGCTCTGGTTGATTGTGCGCTATAATCAAGGAGCCTGTAAAGACGACCTACATCGTCTTCGTCGAGAATATGTTCTTGATCACCGGGATCGACCAAACGCTGTAACGTCTTTGCATCTTTCTCAAATTTCCTAAGAGCCGCCAACTTTAAGAGCCAGTGTAAGTAGGGTTACAGGAGGGAAATAGCCACCAAAAGAAGACCTACCATTTGGGCCGAATTTGCATATAGTTTGGCTTGTCTTTCCAGAAACAAAAAGTTCATCTGAACGGCTAATTCGGACATTTTCTGCATGTTTTCATCCGTCGAAAGACAGTGGAGACAGTTGATTGTTCCGGCCACAAGCGAACAGTAGGCGTAGAACGAAGACCAGGTGGGCATGTTTTTCTGAGTGGTATATGATAGGGTATGAGTGAGATCTTGCGCGTTCTGCCAATTTTTTTGGAGGCTATCAGAGAGAAAGTCGCTTGGAAATGGAGCATCGTTCGGGCGGTGTCGCCGTTTTAATATGAACGGGTGTTGTAATATACAATAACAGAGGTGATAAAGAATGTGGGAGAATATGCACAGCGCGATGTCGTTCGAATCTTCGCGGCCACCAGAACTCCAGCTAGTTGGATCAAACGGCTGACGTTTATCAAAGTAAGTTGAAAGTGAGTTTAGTCTTGTAATCAGTTGAGCATATTCCGAGTTTTGTGTCGACGGTGGTTCCATTTGGGCTTGCCAGCTCTGCTGAAGAGAGAAACCCGCAATACGGCTTAAAGTTGATGTAAGCAAGATAACCCTCGCTAGGGCGCCAACGTTACCAAGCTGATCTGGGGGGCTCTCATTTAATACTTTGAGTGTTGGTGAATCGTTCGGCGAACCGTCTCGAAAAGTATTTTCGGGGCATGGGAGGCGAAGCCTCAATGCCGAATCTGGAAATAACCCGGTACGATTTGTACCACAAGTGCCCAATCTATCCAACATATAAATTGACCACAGTGTCCTGCGGTGCTCTTCTCGGGTTGAATTCGCCAAATTGGGCGGCTCACTCATCAGGTTGAGCGACTGCGCAATGCTAATCGCCATACCAATACGAATCCACGCACTTCGATAGTTGCATCCTAGCTGTGTTATTTGAGTGAATGCCCGATTACCTAAGGGGGGGAGCTTACCGACAAATTGATGGACGGCAAGAAGGATGGTTCCTTGTACGGTACGATAGTCCGGGCCACTCTCGCTTTCAAAACACTCCACAAGGATAGCACGCCAGGCCTGTGCTGCGAATTGATTGGATGCTGAAGATAGATTGTCCTTGTAGCATGGATCGTAAGAATATCGAAGAGTACTGGCAACAATTGCAAGTATGAGATATGGAGGTAGAATGCTTCGAGAAAAGTCGGACCGGAAGGTCTCCTCGTGAAACATCGAATACGGTTGACCATGACAACATTTGAAATATGTATCAACCGCGAGTTGTTGGCTGGTTTTATTTAAGGGATTGCCCAGTACAGGAGAACCCCCCGGTCCTGTCGCGCATACCTGCCCCTCAGTGGGCCCCAAGTCATGATTGGATTCTGTAGCAGGAATGAAAGAGGCTCGATTGAAAGAGTTGGAATGAAAGTGATCAGCGGAAGAGCCGAGTTCGTTTGGGGCTATATCGTTTGGTCGACACCGGTCACTAGATTTAAGTCACCATCAGCAAAAAAATCTTACTTGAGTGAAATCTTATTACTGGGTACCTTATTCGATCCTCTTCAATGAGAATTTCGCTGACCTCTTGACTGTCACCAATATCAAAAGTCGGCTATTGAGTAATCAGCAATACCCTTGGCGGCCAATATTTCGCATTGGGCTCACGAAATAATGATGATTCTGTGCCGGAAGTATTTGCGATAGAGGAAATCTTGGCTGCATTGTTGGTGTATGCTGAGGATAAATGCACTGTTGGCCGAGACGGGCACAGAAACCACACACTGGCCGTTCCCCGTAACAACGCACTTTCTTTCGTCTGTTTTATTCTTAGAAGGTGGATGACAGCGAGCAGAGCAGATTTCGATAAGCCTTGGATCCGCGGGGGGGGGGGGGGGGGGGGGCCCATAAATCAAATCAACTAACCGACAATTCAAGCAAGCTCGATGTGGACGCTTAGTGCCAATTGAACTAGTCGAAAACATGTTCGAATATGAAGAGACTTTCAATCTGAATGTGTTTGTCGTCGTCCTTGTACCAAAGATTGGCTTGGGAAAAGAAAGCGGGGATTGCGCATGTACATTTAAGAAATCAACGAGGGTGTGCCGAGGGGGGCCTACCCCGCCTTCCACCCTTCGTAGTTCTCGCTTAATTATGATTTGGAAGGGATTCCTGCAAAGCGTCAACCTCGCTTGTTGTACCTCGTACTGGAAGGATATTCCCAGTCAAAAATATCGCAAGTTAAAACGTGACCACAAAGGCAAACCAAACGTTGAGGAAATTTTTGATGGTGCCAATGTCAACCATTTAGAGATTCCAATAGACAAACATCAAGTTAGAGAATTGCTAGACAAGAGTGCACAAAGGTTCCAACAGGCAAGGCCAAAAGTTGGGATTCTTGATCCCCGGCTATTGCTATCGTTATTTTCTCTCCAAAATTCGCACTTCCTCCTGAGTATCAAAAGCCCCATGTTATGAACGGTCGTGGACTTATTCCATGTGCAGAGCTGTCATATTCTGGGTCTTCCATCTTTCCATTCCATCTTTCTTAGCAAGTTTCTCTGGATTTTTCCAGATATGGTCTTTGGCAAGGAATCCGAGTCGACGAATTAGATCTTGCGAGGATACTTGTAAGGGGCTGCGTTTGATTTGCAAAATCTTTGCAACTCGTTTATTAGAGCGTCCAAATTGTTAAACTAAAGGTTGGGAAGTCACGTGATCCAGCCCAGCCACCCAGTACTATCTATATAGTCTACCGTAGTCCCCGTACTGAATAACGGGGGACAACCTTTTGATCATTCAACACAAATCTTGCTGCGTTGAGGTTCTCTGGGAATATTCGTCTGTCAAGACAACTAATGCCTTAACAACTTCGCCCCTCTTGGGATCAGGTGAGGAAATAGGGGTAGATTCTGCCACGGCAGGATGCAGCTTCAAGGTCGATTCCACTTCAAACGGACCTAGCACGTGTGGCTTAACTGTTTGTTACGCGCATATAGACTTTGCGTAGGACTTACCTATGCCGTAACCAGCCGAGTTAATCACATCATCAGCTCTCCCGACAAACCAGAAGTAGTTCATTTCATCCTTCCTGCCCTTATCCCCGGTGAGGTACCAGGTCTCAGTCTTACCATTCACAATAAATTGGTGCTCTGGCCTAGAAACGCAGCCGTTTTCGTCAATGTAGCCGTCAAAGATACCGAAGAAGCTCTCAGCTTCGTTTGGCGACCTGATTTTCAGGGCGATATTGCCTTCTTCACTTGGGGCACATTCTCTCTCATCCACGTCGATTACATTTAGCGGGATACCAGGTGCAGGTTTCCCCATGGAGCCTGGCTGAATAGGGCAATCTTTCGAATCTCGAAGCGTAAGTTGGCGCCATACCAGAGGAGGAGCACAAAGCGTGGTATTAGGAAACCGATTCAGAATGTTGAACAGGCGGTGGACGCTGAAAGGTTGGTGGTCATCGAAGACAAATAGGGTAGCGTCGCAGTTCCACGCTCCAAAAAATGAGTATGCTACCTTTCCCCAACCCAAAGAATTGAATCAGAGGCAGATCACGTATGAATCAAAATTGGTGAACACACCCTGGTCCGCTGTATTCCAAAAGAGCTTCCCAGGTTCTAGCTGCATCCAAAATTTACCGGTATTGCTGAGTGCTGTCAAATCAGTAGAGAGCCCTAAATAAAATTTTCCTTTTCACTTACCCAGTGGAAATGACACCTGGTTATGAATGACCATTTTGGCAAGACCAGACGTTCCCGAGGTAAAATATATTATTGCCGGATGATCCCAAGGAAGAGACAGAGACTTAAATTGGATGCTCGGAGGGATACTCTCTATAGCATTGTAATAATCAACCGTGTCTTCTGGAATAAGTCCTCCCACTTGTATAACAGTCTTCATGGAAGGGCACCGCGACCTAACCGTCCGAAACTGTTTAACCCTGGTCTCATCCCCAATAAACGCAGTTGCTTTGCTCTAATTAAAGCGATACTGAATATCGTTTTCAGTTATCATCGTAGGTGCCGGAGCGAGAATTATACCACGTCGAAGAGCCGCCAGTGCAACCTCCCACCTGATTTTTTCTTGTCAGCTCCGATATCGTCTATGATTCTCCTTTCTGTATTCACTAGCCATGCTGGAATTCTAGGTAATAGAACGATTAAGACTTCGCCTTGCTTTATACCTAGTTTTGTAAGCATGAAAGCAACTCTCTGGGACTGGTTCGAGAAATATTGAAACGTCATTGAACGGTGAGAAGTCATGTCTTGGGATACCCAAAGCATGGCAACATGATGCGGATTATCTTTTGCCCATCTGTCGACAGTATCGGTAGCGAAATTGAAGTATTCTGGTCGATTAAGGGACCAATTCGTTGCCTGGTTTGGAGGCAAATCCTCCTTCGCATAAGGTGGAAGCTGGCGATGAGTTGTAGCGACCCTTTTGCCTGGATTGGCCATGTCTATGGATGGAAGATTATGCTGTGCTCGGAATTAGCTGGTAAGCGTGATGCTTGAGTATTGCATTTGACACAATAATATTGTAATGTGACTGTCGTTTTCAATCAGACAGAAAAATATTTGTGGATAATGCTAGCGCTCTACCATCCCGTCAAATAGAAGTTATAAATGCAAGGAACATTACTGGAGGAAGGGTTAATCTTCATACCCTCTCATGAATTGCGGCCATTTCCATGGAAACCTGCTAACTGGATGTAGAGAGGAGCAAATAGAGGCTTCCAGCCTCGCTAACATTTTCCAATCAAGATGATCCGATCCCCTTCATGCCGTCCCCACTGTCGCTAGCAGTTGCGAGAGGATATGACTGGGTGGTGCACCGCCCCCACCACGGCTGCATATACTAGGGTGCCTCCGACAGGACCATTGTCGAAATCAAGATGGTTCTAAACTCCGCGGATACATGTGACCAAACAATTTTGAGTGAGTCAGCATCTATTTCTAGCTCTATTCTCTGAGTTTTAATCCTTGGAACACATTGGAACTGCAAAAAATCGTCCGATGAGGGGGGTGCTTTCAGCTTCCAAGCGCTCGTCGACGAACAAAGTTCTTCTGTCCCTGTCAATTATCTTGCCCTCCAAGGGGCAGCAATGCTTGATATTTTGTAAGGTATTAGTTGAAGGAGCCAGCCTTCATATGTCGAATCGCCATTTAATCATTGTCTCAACAGCATAGAAACACAATGCCAAGGTGTCTTGACGTGCTCCTCTATGGGCCAGGTTCCATCGGAGCATTTTATGCTTTTATCCTTCATAGGTCGCCGAGGGTCCGTCTATTTGTTGTTGCACGCTCTGGCTACGAAGCAATCAAGTTGAATGGAATTACTGTCAAGAGCGACTCCCATGGAGAACATATTTTTCGGCCAGTGCAAGTGTTCAGACAGCCGTCCGATGCAAAGCGTGTCTTTGACTATGTTGTATGCACTAACAAGGCTATCGAATCGGAGCGAGTGGCTCGCGACCTTGCACCCGTGGTGGACGTGGGAAGGACCACATTTGCGCTGATGCAAAATGGCATCGGGATTGAAGAGCCTTTTAGAAAAGCGTATCCCACTTGTCCAATTCTTAGTGGCGTGGTGAGTCATTCCTTAATATATCAACGTTGTTGAGGCTGAATTGATATCATTACCTTATCCTCAAGACAATAAATTAACGCTCTGCGTTCAGGTATGGGTAGGAGGCGCTCAACTGTCTCCGGGCGTTGTCCACCACTATCCACCCGAAAACACGGAGATTGGCCTCTTCGAAAGCCAGGACATCAACGCGACCGTGCAACAAGAAAGCCTCGATCAATTTGTATCATGTTTCCGCGAGGGAGGAACTCCAGTACAGGTTCTCCCTAACATTCAGACCGCTCGCTGGAAGAAGACAATCTGGAACATGGCTTGGAACTCTATCACAACTCTCACATCTTGGAACACAGCATCATGGCTCTCATCATCCACTTTTGCTGTTCCGCTGACGAGAACGTTGATGGCAGAGGGAATCAGCGTGGCAAAGGCATTACGAATTCCCGAGGTAGATGATGACTTACTTGATGAATTTTTAACGAAGATCAATCAGTTGGGGCCTATCTACAGTAGCATGTACTACGATAGCAAATTTGGAAGACCAATGGAAGTGGAAGCGATATTTGGGACTGCGGTCCGAAAAGGGCGTGAGCTGGGTGTCTCAACTCCAACCTTGGGATTAGTTTACGGGCTTTTGCTCGCCATTGATGCCAGAATGACGTTGGATCGCAACAAAGGGGAGGAAGCATGATAATCACGGACGACATTGAAAAGTTCGCGAGCAATCTCACCCATTGTACCCTGTGAACCCATCGTCAGTGTAGGAGAGCATGGCTTTCAACCGTTTCTTTTCTCAAGAGAGACAACAGAATCTATAGAGGCTTATTTTAATCAAGTTACGGGTTTTTTTGGTAGTGAACTATCGGCATGGACGACACACTTGCCGCGTGGTATTGTAACAGAGCACTTCAGGGTTCGGCGTGCACGTGCAACAACGCACAGAGGCCTGTCCAGCAGATCGGGAATCGAGAACGCGTTTCTGGTTGATACTGACAAGACAACACCAACACCACTCAGAGGGGCAGTGGCTAGGGCTACGAACACCTAGCACAGCGGCAGCATTGAGGAACAGGACAGGACTGATAAAAAACACTCAGGAATTAGGTAGACGGCGCCAAAAGCCATAGAATTCATGATACTCTGCTCAAGCTGTAATGAATGGCACACTGCCAGCACTGTAAACTGTTCCCCACCCCCTCTCTGCCAGCCCATTTTGGTTTGACATGTGACTAGACAACTTTTCCTCCCTGCCACCGCTCTACCAGCCCAGCACAGCCCATCACAGCACAGCCACTTTGCCTTGTTACAATAGGAGTGGGAATAGACCCGAGCTATATAGACATATCAGAGCACGTCATGGACATCGTACCAAATGGTCCCTAGTATCCAGGAGCAGGGTTTTGCCGGAGCCGGTCTAGGCGTAAACTTTTATCGAAATGGAGATTGCAAGGAAGTTAGGAGGATGATCATCCTAACGATAATGCGATGTCTATCTCCCCCACATGTTGTTTGGCACCCGTGCTTAGTCAGCATTGGAACAGTATGCTGCATTTACTTCAGCTATAGTATTACATGGCAGAAAGGGAGCGGTCGGCCCGCTACCAATTTTGGATCCTCGATGCACTACACGAGGTGAGCAGAGGTGAGGACGGGTGAGCAAACGCCTATTGCGGCCCCCAAAGTCTCGGCATGGCCATCACCTCGGCCATCGCTTCACTCGTCTCAGCCACTCGTAAGTCACTGGACACCGAAGGGGCTAACTTGGAAGGGGCCTTGCCCGGTTCCATAATAGTCTCCTTGAGCAATCTCCTCTGATAGTTGACCAGGACGACTGTCTCTAACTAGAGCTTCTCTTAATTCTGCAAATTATTTGCCAGTACGCAGTTGCCAGAAGGTCTTCAATAGAGCTTGTCGATTGCGCTCTGACAACGCTTAATCAAGAACAAGGGACGAAGCAATTGACCGAGATTCTGCCCCAACTGCTTCCTTGTCTTATAATCTTGATTTAGTCTCTAGGTCCAGTCAGAATCCTTCTGGAAATGATTTCTTATCGTTGGTTAGACTTGCAGCCTTTCAGAAGTGCTCTTGTCTCGAATTTTCTGGCGAGCAATGCCACCTGAGCGTTGGAGTTGAGGAGACTAACTTTCATGAGTTAAGCACCGTAGCCATATCGTACACCTGGGGAGAGTTTGCGGCCAATATCACTGCATTGGCCATGTGTGAGGAAAACCGTCAGAAAAATTGTCCATCCGTTTGGGAGCAGAGTGGAGAATTGATAAATTCGTTGAAAGGCTCGCACAATTAACTCCGGAATATGGCGCTTGCTGGATCGACCAATTTTGCGTGCCTCAGAGCGCTAAAAGAATACAGAAGACTTTGGCTGCTATTCCGATGATTTTCAGGATGCTCGAAGTGGTTGTCATTCTCCCAGGACCTCTCTGTGGATGTACACGAAAAGCCTTCGACGCGTACCAATCTGCGAAACTCGTTGAGGCAGATTCATTGTCATTGCCGGATCAAAACTTCTCCTTCGCTGCGAGCAATCTTGAAGACGCGCTCTCAGGCATTCGATGTCCGAATTCTAATGGGGCATGCTCATGGCTAGATCGCATATGGCCTTTTCAAGAGTTTCGATATTCGAAATCAATAAGCATCACACACGCCAACCAAGAACTCGCGAAATGCTACATCCCGGGAGAGCTACATCCCGGGAGAAGTGGGTGGTCCATTCAGCACTCAATAGCTTACCGACTATTGGCGTCAAGTATGTCAAATATCTACCTACGACGAAATCTGGTCAAGAAATGAAAATTATTACACGAGTCTTTTTGCGCTGGTGACTACAAAGTCTTCGAAGCCGGCAAGACTACCTCAAACTCGGGAGATTATAGCCCGTCTGCTATTAGGGCAAAGGGGGAATGCACCAAGACTGAAATCCGATGATGGGCCGTCTTTGTCATGAACAGGACAACCTGCCACCTCCGCTACAACACCAGCCGTGTGACGGCCTAAGCAGCAACACTGATGTGGAGGTCTGAGCGGTAACACTAAGCGGTCCCAGTCAGCGCAAAACAAAGCTGAAACAGGAGAGGGAGAGGAGCATACTTCTCGCACACTTCTCGCGTGAGAGACTTCTCCTGAAATAAGAGAGGGAGAAGGGTATACTTCTCGCACGCTTCTCGTATGAGAGACTCTTCCTTCTCTCATGCTCGAAGTCTTGTTGTAACCTAGCGTTAAGGAAGGCTTATAGCTATTGAAGACATAACTATCCTACTGCACTCTGCCTATCTAATATAGGCGTTCCTAACAGTCTTCCAACGTCAAATTTCTAAACAGTCTCGAGCCGCCTGCTTCCCTGAAGCGTGCCGCGAGCGAAGATCAAGGCTACATCCTTTCCGTCTGGGTGGACTGGAATGGGTACAAAATTCCCCCTAACTTCCAAAATCTCGATGCAGAAGCTTTGTTGGAAGATGCCTTGCTACAGCTTCACAACGAAGAGAAAGTATTTGTGCCCAACAGATGTCCGGCTGGTCTGATGGGCTCTCGTTCGGAAACTGCTCGCTGGATCGGAACTCGCAGTCAAAATAGAGCAAAATCAGGAATTCCAGAGATATCTTCGGGCCATTCCACTGGCGGTCTTTTATTCTGGCCCCCGACCTTTCCCGATTGCCATTAAAGGTCTTTAACGAAGAGCAGAGCTCTATAGGAAAGACTGCACTCTTTTTCGGGGAATGGTCGCAAAGGTATGACGCAAGGGGAATCATAAATTGCCTCGGGCATATACTCCGGGATGTGGATGGTGTGACCAAATTGCACACCGGCTTGCGTTTTGTCGGGGCTATAAATGAGATGATAAAATCTCTTGTCATATCTCCTTCAATTCACAAAATAGTGGAAGGCTGGAAATGTTTCCTTATGCAACTTGGAACTGAAAGGCGGTGGGATGCCTTCGATTGCGCCACTGACATAGTCCGCTTGTCCTTGGAGGTTATTGAGAGAGCAGCCTTTGAGTTGATTTGTGATTTTGTGTAAGGCTTGTTTTTGGTCGGTGGCATACCTTGCCAGATCAAGGACACCACGAGCCTCTCCCAATTGCTAGAACGTGCATCGGTCTGGCAAACAAGGATGCATTTAGTCGAGCAAATTCGGCTGGCCAAGAATTTTTAACAGTCGGCCTCGTCCTCAGACCTCATATACCTTACTATGAAGCTCTCCGAGTTCCAACGTCATCGCCTCTAGAATACGCCATTCTTGGCATATGGATTGATTTGGATATGGAGTTCCGGGCCGCTGAAGTAAAGGCAGTAGTGGTACATCACCAACTAGACCATAATGCCTTCATCGTGTAACAACACATTTCTTTCTGCATCAATACTGATACTAGATGTTAGAAGTTAAACCCTACGAAGTCTTGGATGCTCCGGCGACTTACCGCTGTCCTGCTACCACGAGGCCGTCAAGCCGAGATCGGTTTCCTCAGCTACTACGCCACGATAGTATAGCACGGAGGACAAATCTCTTGCAATTGATATCCTTTCTCTCCTTTAAGTAGAATATTCGTGTACATAGCACCTCCGCACATAGCGAATCAATCCAATTGCAAGTCATGACAAAGCCAGGGAGTTACTGTTGACAGCAGAGCGCCACTGTGGCAAACCAATCAATCCACCAATGCTTCAACCGAGGCCTCTCTATAATAGCCTCGGTGCCACCGTTGATCGACAACGAGGACTGGACAGATCTGGCCAGGTCCAGATCTATTCAGCGGATCGCTTCTTACCACAGTGCAAATAGTATATAGATAGGCAGAGTCTCTCTGAAAAGCCAGAAGACAGAAGACAATTAAGTAGATGAATCCACTCTCATTTCTGTATACAACAATTAAACTCTGCCTACATTCTTATCCTAACTTGATCATTCAATCTGATAGCGCTATCTGACTCCTTGAGACTTGAATCCTGGTTGGCTTGATCATCTCTTCCTGTTTTAGACCAATAAAAATGTACACAGAATCAGTACGGCAGAGTATCCAAGGACGAGATCTGGAACCCAGGCTGTGCTTGCGGACACCTGCTCAGCGGCATTGCCCTCGCTCGTAATGACCTTCAGGCATGCTAAGTGCACCTCAGGCTTTGAATCCAATGCGTTATGGAGAATTGTAGAACCGGAGTTATCCCAAACACAAAGCCATCAAACCCAATACCGCCATCTGCCTGGAAAGGTGAGCTGCTAACATCGTCGATATGAATCAGAGAATAGTCGTTTTCGATCGTTGGATGACAATCAGAAAGCGACAATGGAGAAGGTGCACCAGGTCCCGAGATGGCTGCAAGCCTGGTCAGCAATAAGGACTTGTGCAGTCAAACAATGGAGCTCACATTTTGCAGAAACCTCCCCCCAGTTCCCGTTCTGAGCCGGGCAGCTTGTCGGCGCTTTCGGTTGTAGTATGGCTGCAAGGCTAAGACAATCCATGGTTGAATTTGCAGTCAGCACTTCTACAATTTGGTTCTGCAGATCCTCCACACAAGGAAGCGTGAGTGCATCCGCACATGCGCCGGAAATTGGGCCTTGGTCAACGCCGCTGGGATCGGGGAACTGCAGCAAAGGTGCAATTCCGTAGAAAAATATACCACAGTCGGGAGTGCCTGATTGTAGCTGTATGTTGAGAGAGGGAGGCTGGCCAAGATAGAAATCGCGGGCGATGACGATCGACGTGTTAGATTGGGTTTGCGATTGTCCGATGGTCCAGGTGAGAGGTTGCGAGCTGAGGCTTGTGGTAAAATTGGCCACGCCGATGTTGTCGGCAGTGATGTTTCCAAGTTGACGAGACTTCTTCTGCACCGATGCGCAGGGCGCCGCATATGCTAATAACAGTGCCACAATGTGCAAGAGCGGACCGAGGTTTCGAATGTATCAGAAGCTTAAGGTCAAAGAATCAATTCTCTTTTATGACCCACCGCTCGAATACAATCAAGACGGCACCGACAAAGATCCGTCCAAAATCATCAACAACCCTGGAAGCCTCACACAGATTGATAACGACGAACAACGAAAATTGTGTACGGATCCACTGACGCGGCCACTCCAACCGTGCGATAAATGTGCAACATTCCCGCTTCCAGGAGTATCCTGTGACGGAAGAATCACCAAAAGATACCACAGGCGCACGCAAGGGAAGAGAACTCACGATCCTGTAGCGCCGCATAGTAACCACACCTCAGCGTCAAATACTACGAGTACTCCTCCCAAAGGTACCACCAACACAAACGGAACCTCATCCTGGAAATTCGAAGGCATCCTCATCATTAGCAGTATCCGAGTGCACAGCGCCTCAAAGCTCTGCGCTAGCGTCAACTCCTACGGCCCAAGCTTCATTGCGATCTCAGAAGGCAAGTTCTGCGATATGAAGCATAAGCAGCTGTGGGACCTTTGCTCTTCTCAGAAGTCGACTTGCTGCTTTGACGTTGACTGGAAGCTGTTGCGGCCATGTGCTGGACACAAGATTGACGCGCGTAGCGTGACGAAGTATAAGAAGGTGCAGTATTGGTGAGGGGAGCGGTTGGACTAGAAATCCTCAGAGGATCAGATGTCAGCCCCGATTTGCTGGAATACGCACAGGATCGGCACCGCTGCGGTGTTGTAGGGATACGGTTGGGGTAGGTGTTAGGACAGAATAGGACGGACTTCCATATCTGCATAAACGGCTTTTTGGCAGGACCAAATGCATAAAGGCGGAGACTCTCGCTTAATTTAATTGACACTTGCTGACCGAGAGTGCTGGGGCCATGGCAGGATTCGCAAATAGGGACGACGGAGTTTAGTTTATGGTGAGCTCTCTAGATTCGGAGTCTCCGTCGAAAGCGGCTATAGATAGGTGATTAACATAATTCTATATATTTCCTGCGATCTCGTCCTAGCAGCTGAGTCTTCAGCTATCCACATAAAGAATAAGGAACTCGGCGCTCACCGAGTAGAATACGGCGAGTACCTAACGGATAACGCCAACGAGCGATGCGGACGTAAGGTATATAAAGATAGCACTTCCCTAGGATAGAGAAGGAGTAATAGAAGTATATTAGAAAAATAAGAGAGAGAGAATTAAAGACCGCTCAGCCATGTAAAGGCTCGAAGCATGACCGCACAGCTACAGCTCAAACACCCACTAGTTAATGCACAACACTGCCTCGCTAAAGAGGGTGCAGGAATACATTGGGTAAGCAACTTGACCGACAGTTTAGAATACTTATGAGAGACACTTGTTTACTTCTCTCATCGACGTCACTCTGATCTGCATCAACCAAACGGACGATCAAGAGCGGCAACACCAAGTTGGTCTAATGGCGAAAATATTTAGGCGGGCCGAGAAAGTGTTGGTCTATCTTGGGGTAGAGGGAGAAGTGGGAGATCAGGCTGCGTCGTTGATTGCAGAGGTTGGAGCCACAGTGAAGAAACAGCTTTTTGACGCTAAAGACGTGTGGAACCTCACGCTAACTGGCAAAAGTGCTTCAATTTTCAAAGACACGAGATGGGAGGCTTTTCATGCGGCTTTACAAAGTCCATGGTTCACCCGCTGCTGGGTTATACAAGAAGTCAGTCTGGCACGAAACCCAAGAGCTCTTCTAGGTGACAGTGAGTGTGGTTGGGAGGACTTGATCTATCTATACTGCCTACGGATGGAATATGAATGATCTGACCCCCAGAGGTTGGAAGTTGCAGGAAATTCACTACATCAGCTTAGATGGATGGCAAACTAAGCATGGAGAACGGCCAATGTTGAGGACAACAGCACTGAACTACTCTACGATGGGAAGGGGCCTGCTGGAATTAATGAGGGCTATAAGAGTCCTTGAGATTTCCGACGAAAGAGACCGAATTTATTCATTGCTTGGCCATCCGTCAGCATCTTACCCTACGAAAACCACCATCGTCCTAGCAGACTACTCCATCGACTTGGATATCCTGTATATTCGATTTGCTAAGCGGTGGCTGGGGAGAACAAAAAACCTTAATATTATCTCATCAGTTCATCACACCGGCAACAGCCTCGACACGGAATTCCCTTCGTGGGTGCCACGGTGGGACGTTCCAGGGCCATGCACCAGCTTGGATCATCCGACATTAAGAAACCATGCTTTCAATCCGCAATTTTCGATGATAAGAGACAAATTGCGAGTTCGTGGAGTAGTACTTGATGAAATTGATTATTGCAGCCCCATTTTTCCTGAGGAAGACGACGGCAATTCGTGGCTCGAGTACTCTACGAGGATATGGGACACATTAATGGAATGGGAACTGGTCGACGGCTATGGCTCTGATACCCTGCAAGCTTATCTGGAAACTTTGTCTGCAGATGCTCCAGAAGATGGACCTCTGTTTCAAGCCAGTGATCGAGCTGCATTTGGGTTCGAACTGTTAAGCAGGTCTAACAGAAGGCCTAACATTCCCGAGTCCTTATATACTGTATGGAAAAAAAATTCATGAGGGGGAACTTCTACGACTTATAAAAGGTTTGTCGCGGACTGGTTAAAGCAGAGAACTTTTGTCCATGCAAAAGGTGGTCAGTTCGGGATTGCACCAGGGCAAACAAGGGTTGGTGATCAATGCTGCATTGTTTTCGGATGCGAGAGTCTTCTCCTCATCCGAAAACACGAACATGGATTCAAAGTTGTGGGGGAAATGCATATTCACAATATATGGGAGCATGAAGTTCTCGCGATGTGGCAGCGAGGAGAGAAGAAACATGGTGAAATCACTCTATGTTAACTCATAGGTAGGAAGAGGCATCGTCCATGGAGGTGGTTGGGCGACTTTGTTGAAAGTGTGAATTAGCAATTCAGACATACTGAGCGCGACGCACACTAAGCGATGTTATGGCCATATCGGTTGTTCGAGCGGTCTACCGGAGAGATATCACATCCAGAATGCTTCAGAGATTTCAGTACTACCGAACCGACTTGCACAGATAAGCGAAGTATGTAGTTCCGAGTTGTTCGAGGCTATCAATTCTATGTTCACTTGGTATACACACGCAAAAACATACTATGTCTACCTGGCTGATGTATACCGTGCAGGATTATTCGACCCACATACCGTTCCTGCAGAATTCTCAGACAGCCGGTGGTTTCAACGAGGGCGGACCCTCCAAGAGTTAATGGCCTCGAAGGATATTTCTGTTGATACCCGAGACTGGACTTGGATCGGGACCAAATCTTCTCTTATTGAGGTTCTCCAGACAATTGGGGTCAGCCAGGCTGCCTTGACACTAGAAAGGGGGTTTCTAGATTATTCGCTGACTCAAAGGATGTCATGGGCTTCGAAATGACAAACAACCCCGCTTGAGGACCGTGCCTACTGTTCTGCTTAGGCTCTTCAATGTCAATATTCCCTTTCTATATGGTGAGTGCTCAAGTGCCTTTTTAAAGGAATCATTAGGGAGACAGATGACGAAACAATATTTACCTGGACCGGCGTCGACGAAAGTGGTAGCAGACTTTTGGTACCCGGCCCAGAATAATTCATCGGTTCTGCTGGCATCTCTGAAGACAAGCAGAACCGTCAACGATCCCTATACGGAGAAACAGATAGCAGCTTATCGAGTGAGGTGGCTGATGATCTGGACAAATTGTGATATTTCTCTGCAAAACGTCGGAAGACTAACAATATTGCCGAGTTGAAGCCGCCGACTGGAACATTTCAAAAGCGAAAGTGGAGAGAATGTTCGTCTCTAGCGACGCTCGTACGTTGGAACTTGCTCTTCATGGTGGTCTGCCACTGGTACAAGTCGAGTCGAACCTGGAAATCTCGCATCTCCCAAGAACTGGACTTGGAGCCCGGGACCATTCGGATGCCGACCCAACTGCGACGGCAGCCAGAGACCTCGAAGGTGGCGCAATTATACTTGAAGACAGAGAGATTCCAGCTGTCGCACTTCTGCGTGGGCGCCCCAGAAAGTGACCCAAACCTCCTTTCACTTCCACTTTCGAGATCTCGAGAAAAGCATTGTGGTCGCACTCAAAAGACCGGCTACAAAGGAATGCGAATTCCAATACTGGCTGGAAGTTGGATTCAATATCGACTTTGCATCCATCGCCATCTTGCATAACAACCCATTTCGGATAACCTCGAGATATACTTGGCGGGATAAGGTGCTTGCAGGCTGGCTTTGTTACATGTTTGGATGTGGGATTGGAGCAGTAAGCTTGATTTGGGGCTCTTCTAAGTTAAGTGTGGGTTTCGCCTTCTGTTGGGTTGGGCTTGCAAGCCTGCTTTGGATCGTGGCTCCGTGGGCGCTGGATGGCAAGTTTTGGTGGGAGCTCCTTGAGTTTTCAATACTGCCTGCCCGTGAATCGAATTGGTCGGACAGACACAAACTCGACAAAGGATCTATCTCTCACTCGGAGAAAGAAAAATACCTCAAAGCAGGAATAAAGTCATGGCCTCCCGTTGGCTCACTAACTTCGTCCTTCGATCCATCTCAATCACTACCACACCATGCAAAGCAAAGCCGGCGAGATGTAAAAGGTGACAGAAGGAGCGGGCTCGAGATGTGCATCGACGATTTTGCCCCCCGAGTGTATGGTTGCATGCGGGCAGCATTCTACGTTTTCGCTGTGGGTGGCTTGTGGTTCTCGCCCCTCTTGCATATCGGATTCGGGCAGGGCATTGGACTTGCGGCGATACACTCCTGCTTGCACCAATCTTTTTGAGTTTCGTGCTCTCACTTTTGCAGCAGGATATTTGGATGGGTCTCAACTTTCATCCATGCAACCATAAGATCCGGCTTTCGACAGGTTTTTTTTGTTTTTGTTTTTTTAAAAAAAAAAAAAAATCGTGATAGCAATAACATTGAGTGAACAAACACGAAGTATTGTTTTCCAAGTGGAAGGCTCAAAATAGGATATATCAGTATCATGATTGCAGCAGTCCGAGCAACGGTGGAGATCTATATATGTACGTACGTTCTGCGAAGACGACGACGGCGACTGACAACAACCCCATCGAAGGAATAGGCTCAGCGACCACCGAGTACAATGTCCGTAGCATGATGGCTCCATGGACGGAACGAGTTGTTAGGGTAGACCAGAGATAAAGGAGGAAAGCGGCGGCCAGATCCTTATTGTATAGAATATTCGTCTGCATTACGCTCCCTCCCGATGTGTATGCTATGGAAGTACATAGCAGGATCGTTAGTATCTTGGACGACGAGTGAGATTAAGAACAGCCATAAAGAAGAAACGGAAGAAGGAAAAGCAGTGCTCGAGGTTTGTATGGAATATTTCATATTTCAGCATCCAGGTTTACAAAGGGTTCTAATTAATCTAGCCCTCTTCCGGTGCCAACCCCGTGCATCGCATCTTCCCAGGCTACCTTGTATCACTTGTATATCTTGTAGTAGAAAAAAAAAACGGGCCCAATGGCATCGATATATCTATCCATCTAAGCGACGCCCGAGCCGAACACTTCAGTGTGAATCCGCTCAGGAGGCACGCCGAGGTCCTCGAGGGCCTTTCGGTGGAGGCGCATAAACGGGATAGGGCCGCACAGGTAGTAGCTCGCGCCAGGTAGGAGGACTTTGTCCTTGATGTCCTCGAGAACGATGCGGCCGACAAAGTCGTAGTCGACGCCCTCGCGCTCCCCATCGCTGGTTTCTTCGTAGTAGATGGCCCGCGACACTTGCGGGTTCTCCGCCATGATGCGGGCCAGGTAGTCCTTCATTGCGTGGACCTTGCCGTTGCGGACGGCATGGACGAAGACGACGGGCCGCGAGGGGGCGCGTTCGACCAGCGTCCCCAGCATGGACAGCATGGGCGTGAGCCCGACGCCGCCGCTAATTAGCACCACGGGCTCGTCGGAGCCGGCGACGTCGAGGAAGAAATCGCCAAAGGGGTTGCTGACATCCAGCTCGGCACCCTCGGGCAGGTTCTCGTGCAGGATATTCGAGACTCGTCCGGGCGGCGCAGGGCTAATGCCGGCGTCCCTCTTCACAGAGATCCGGAAGTGGTTCCCGTCGTCCGTGTCGGAGAGACTGTATTGGCGAGGCTGGTACACTCCCAGCTCCGGCAGGAAGACTCTTACGGAGATGTACTGGCCTGGCTTGAAAGCCGGTAGCGGGCCTCCATCTACGGGTTCCAGGTAGAACGAGACGATTTCATCGCTCTCGGGGACTTTGCGGGCCACTCTGAACTTGCGCCATCCTGTCCAGCCGCCGGGACTGTGCTCGGCCTTTCCGTATAAGTCGCGCTCGACGTCGATAAAGATGTCGGCAAGTTGTTGGTACGCTGCGGCCCAGGCGTCCAAAATAGGTTGGTTGATCGCGTCGCCCAACACCTCCTTAATGGAGGCGAGCAAGTTTTCGCCCACAATGGGGTACTGCTCGGGCGTGACCCCGAGACTGACGTGTTTGTGAGCGATGCGAGACACTGCGCTCGTCAAAGCGCCTAAGTTGTCAATGTTGGCGGCATATGCCCACACCGCACTTGCAAGAGCTGCTGGTTGCGTGCCCGTGCTTTGGTGTGCGGAGTTGAATATGTTGCGGAGCTCGGGGTGGTTGCCCAGCATGCGTTTGTAGAAGTGTGAAGTGATGGCTGTGCCGTGCTCGGCCAAGACGGGCGCAGTAGACTTGACGATCTCCTGGTGCTCAAGGCTCAGCTCGGGCCGCTGGGCCGGAGGAGAGCGAGATGGCTTCACGGCCGGAAGACCATCCGGCTCGTCACCTCGTACTGGTGCTGGCACTTGAGTGGAGTTAAGCATCCTGAGGTTGGTTCTCGGTGGGAGGAACAGTTCTTGCCGGTAAGGGAGATGAATGGTAGCGATTATTCTTCTGCAAGTAGTCAGAGTCAGAACGCACACAGACCTTAAATACCATTGTCGACGCTTGTTCTCGTCCAGCAGCTGCTTCGGGGCAGGAAATCAACCGAGTACGTAAACGCGACAGGCGATGTGTCAGGCCACGTCTCACATAATAATCTGCCGCAAAGGAGGCTGCAACGGGAGAACAGCAGTAAGATCAACAGAACTCCGCGGGCATGATGAAGCCATGATCGGTGAGCAGATTGACTTGGTACTGAGCGTGCTTTTGCAGGCTCCCATCATTTCATTGTGCACAGCGTCTCGTAGCGATGAAAATAGCGAGAAGGCAATGTAGCGACCGCGTCTTGAGTCCTGACATGAGATGTTTGCTTTGCCCTGTAGATCAGTTGGTTGCTGGATGGAGAATTGGGTTTTCAAAGTGAACGAGGGGGAAAACTAACGTGGCCGCGGAGATGCTGCCCCAAATGCTTTTTTATATCTCCATTTCCAAGACTAATATTTTCACCTTCGTCAGGCCACTAATCATCTCCTTGATGGCATGACCCATCGAGGGGCCAAAGTACCCGGTCTTTTATCATCGCCATGGTGGTAATACGGAGGAGGAAAGATTAATATTATTTGCTATGTTTTTGATCACCCCCGGTCCGTACCGACTTCTTCACCCACCACACAGTTGCATGATTACTCCATACTGCTGGATATCGTAGCCAGTTTGAGTAAACAATATAACCTCTCCTCTTATGATAGTCTCCGTTGCCAATCCTACTCCGAGCCTTCCCCTCCCCGGCAGGTCCTGTCTCGAGTTGGCATGTCATGTTTGCCTCATTCGCTCCGCTTCGAAAAGGGGCGGTTGCAGGTCAGTCTTGGCCTTTTCTTCTGCAGTTTATGGGCTGGAGACAACCTCTGACACCTAGGTACATCTGGTCGAATGCTTCGGCATAATTCAGCCCGATGCTCGAAGTCCACCGACTGCGCCGACATGTTTCAACTCCCCATGCAGTTTCGCAAAAGAAGACGGTCGAGTCGAATCCAAACATGCTCGCATCGCTGCTGTTTCGTGCGTTCCACTCAGTCGCAATCTGGCACAGCAGACCAAAGTCCCAATGAAGGCGTGCGCACAATTTCTGTAGCTCAGTCTTGTCGTCGTCAAATTTCACCAATGCTGGGAATGATAGTCAGCTATCAAAACTGGTACAACTAGGTCGCTCCGCTAGTTTGCCGGTCAAGCATGGAACATTTTCTTGCGCCGCACCGTGAAGTAGCCCAGGAATACAACAATCATGCTCGGTACTCCTAGAGCATGTAAGATTTCTCTGACGTAATCTCTCAACGATCGCCGAGATGATGTTGACAATGACTTCATTCACAACATTGGCTCGGGCCATTGTTGGAAGATTCTCTAGTGTATTGGTCATTTGGCATCCGGAGGCGACGTACTCGTTTGGACACGATTCGACAAAGCGAAACTCGAGCGGTTTTATATGATATGTTACCGGCGTGCAGCGAAGCGAACGCACAATGTGTTCTCCATGTGGACAACTGTTCAGATTCTAGGCCTTTGCATGTGCCAAGCGAGTGCGGTCTAGAACAACAGTCCTGAAACTCGTGACACAAGATCATTCTTCCCCATCCCAATGAAACCAAGCCCTGCCAATGAGCAGTCTGAGGCGACGTCTAGGACCTAGTGCCTCGGGGTGGAGGGACGTGAACATCTGTGCTCCGGATGTAGGGCGCATCTTATTCGGAGGACGGACGAAAGACGGAGTACATGCTTCTGTGATGGCGACGGCAGACTAAGCAGAACGGACTTCAGGCTGTTAAGGGGCCTGAGCCAAAGGACGAATTTAGCTCGCCGTTGAGATGTCGACGCCAAGAAAACCGAATTGTGCATGTCTTGGCGGGTTTGCAGTGATTGTCGCTAAATTTCTCCGCATTTCAAGAAAAAAAAAAGTTGCCAACTTGCCCTCGACTTTGCGCCGCCAACGTCCCCGCAATGGTCAAGTCATATTTGTGAGTGGGAAGATGGTTCTTTATTGAACCAGAATAGTACTGATGTTCGCAGGAAATTCGAGCACAGCAAGACCTTTGGCCAGATTTGTACAGCCTCCGCTAACGTCGTCTGGGATCCCAGTTCTGAGAATGAAGACTCCACGAGCAGAGGTGGCGCCGGTCGTGCCTATGTCGGCGCCAACGACGAAGTCCTGTTGTGGGACCTGAAGAAGTCAGAAAAAGTGGGAATATGGAACACTGCGGACAACAATGCGATTGTTACCGTCATATGCCGAAGCCAAGTCGACCCCGATGTATTTGCTGTGGGCTACGACGATGGCAAGATCCGAATATGGGACTCAAGAACAGCGACAGTAATAATCACTTTCAATGGACATAGGACGGCAATCACACAACTCATATTTGACCATTCCGGAGTCCGTCTCGCCAGCGGGTCAAAGGACACTGATGTTATCGTTTGGGATCTGGTTGCCGAGGTGGGATTGTATCGTCTCCGCGGCCACAAAGATCAAATTACTTCGCTCAATTTCCTCACTGCAGGCGATTCTCCAGATGCGCTCCATGGCGGCTCTAGCTCCCATGACTTCCTCCTGTCTACTAGTAAGGATGCTCTGATCAAAGTGTGGGATTTGTCTACACAGCACTGCATCGAGACGCATGTGACGCAAACAAATGGAGAATGTTGGGCTCTGGGGCTTGCGAGAGATGGCAGTGGTTGTATTACCGCCGGCAATGACGGGGAGTTAAAAGTGTGGTCAATAAACGAAATCGTATTGAAGGAGAAATTTCGCACGAACGTACCTGAAGGACAATATATCCTGCAAGAGCGAGGAACACTGTACCGGCACGGCCGCGATCGGCCATTGGGGATCGCATTCCATCCACAACGCGACTTAATTGCTGTACACGGCTCCGACAAAGCTGTTGAGATACTACGGATTCGGTCGGAGACGGAGCTAAGAAAATCCCTTGCCCGGAAGCGGAAAAGGAGAAAAGAGAAAACAGGAACAACGGACGCCGATTCAGGAGTCGACGTCGCGGATGAAGTTGAAGACCCGACAGATATCTCCAATGCAGCGGCTGCGGACATATTTGTGCCTTACGTGCTTGTACGTACGGGCGGGAAGGTTAGATCAATGGACTGGGCAGGGGGAAAATCTGGCAAGTCCATTCGGATCCTGGTGGCCACTTCAAACAATCAACTTGAGCTCTTCGAAGTGGCGGCTTCAGATATGAAGAAGTCATCTGATGCCCCAGAGTACAACCGTGCACTTACGGTGGACATGCCTGGCCACCGTACGGACATCCGCTGTGTTGCGCTCAGCTCGGATGACAGAATGCTCGCCACTGCCTCGAATGGCAGCTTGAAAATATGGAACACACGAACACAGACTTGCTTGCGGACCCTTGACTGTGGTCATGCTCTTGGCGTGGCATTCCTTCCAGGTGACAAAATCGTCGTGGTGGGTACGCGAGAAGGCACGCTCGAAGTATTTGACATTGCAGCTTCCACACTGCTCGATACCATCAATGCGCACGAGCGAGACATCTGGTCACTACAAGTCAGCCCGGACGGCAAATCCCTAGTCACAGGATCGGCCGACAAGAGTGCCAAATTCTGGCAATTTAAAGTCATCCAGGAGCAAATACTGGGTACAACGCGGAAAAGCGCGCGACTCACCCTCGTCCATACCCGCACCCTCAAAGTCACCGACGACATTCTCAGCATCTGTTTCTCTCCCGACGAAAGACTCCTCGCCGTCAGCACTCTCGACAACACTGTGAAAGTCTTCTTCACCGACACACTCAAACTCTTCCTCACGCTATACGGTCACAAACTCCCGGTTCTCGCAATGGACATCAGCTACGACAGCAAACTTATTGTCACCTCAAGTGCCGACAAGAACGTCCGTGTCTGGGGCCTCGACTTTGGTGACTGCCACAAAGCATTTTTTGCCCACCAAGACAGTATACTCACCGTTAAATTCGTCCCCAATAACGATGAAGGGAATGGACACCACTTCTTCTCCGCGAGCAAGGATAAAGTGATCAAATATTATGACGCAGACAAGTTTGAGCAGATCCAAAAGCTGGAAGGCCACCATGGAGAGATTTGGGCCATGGCAGTTGCGCATTCCGGAGAGTTTGTTGTGACAGCGAGTCATGACAAGAGCATCCGCATATGGCAACAAACTGACGAGCAGATCTTCTTGGAAGAAGAAAGAGAAAAAGAACTAGAGGACATGTATGAAAACACGCTTCTCACGTCCCTGGAGAATGATGCGAATACATTTGATGGGGAGGGAAATGCAGATGGTGTCGAGGCAGGACCGGCCGGCAAGCAAACCGCGCAGACGTTGATGGCTGGAGAGAGAATAGCGGAAGCACTGGAAGTGGGCATGGAAGATCTCAAAACGATGCAAAGTTACGCCGAAGCAAAAAGAACGAACCCCAAAGGTGCAGCTCCTCAGCGGAATCCGATCTTCCTTGCCAACAACAATATGTCCGCATCGACCTACGTACTCAGTACCTTTCAAAAGATCCCGTCCGCGTCTCTCCAGGACGCGCTGCTCGTGCTCTCATTCTCTCAGGTTCCCGCGCTCTTCACATTCCTCGCCCTTTGGGCAGAAGAAGGCCGCTCCATCCCCTTGACATGTCGGATATTGTTATTCATGCTGAAGACGCATCAAAAACAGATTGTGAGTTCGAGGGCGATGAAAGGGATGTTGGAGGAGGTGAGAAGCAAGCTGCGAAGCACGCTGATGAGGCAGAAAGGGGAGCTGGGGTTCAATCTTGCGGGATTGAGAGTGTTGGGGCGCAGGGTGAGAGAGGTCGCCGGGGAAACTGAGTATGTTGATGAAGAGACATGGCAGGAAGGTGATGCGGCAGCACCTGGAATGGCAAGAGGAAAGAAGAGAGAGTTTGTGAATATTGCTTAGGCTGAAATGTCCATTGGGGGTTTTGGGAGAGCTCGGCTTGGGCATAACGGGAGACGCCTGCCATGCGAGAAGAGTTCGAACGACTACGACTACTCAACCAAGGGCTCGGCTTGGATTGTTCCTAGGATAGACGACTGTCACGCGTGCACCTATGGATGTGTCCTGCAAAATTTTCTTGAAATGGACACCTCAGCAGCGACGAACACAACTGAGTTCATACAGGAGAGGAGAAGGCTCGTTGTGGCTACTGAGGGCTCTGCTGCCTCCTGGACCTCAGCATTGAACGGGGTTGCAGTCCAAGGAGTTGTTGACGTGAAGCTTGATGGCATGACTTCCGAGTTCTTCCATCAACGGGAAACTCGGGCTTCCCCTCGGCCAGTTGGCGATGGATGTGGAAGCCATTCACAAAGGGGGAGAATGTATTGGAAGGTGCCATGTTATTCTGACATGAGGATTGCAAGGTTACAAGCCACTGATGCGTCAATCCTTGGACGGGTGGCAAATTAGTAACTGCTCAAGGAGACGAAGTCTTTGAGAGCTGAGGTTTTGGGGCCCAAGTAATCTGTGTCGCGAGATAATATCCATCTAGAGCAGTTCGCGGCCTCAAACACGAGGACCAGATCTGGAACCCCGGATTGGCCGCGGTGGATGGGCTCAACTTCCATTATTGAGGCTTAAGGGAAAAGAAACCACTTTCCGTTGCTTAAACAGTCTTGGGACGCTGCACGCATTAGGAAAAGGGAATAGATAGTAGGTACCAAGGTACCTAAGTACGTACCGCCCCAATTCGGATGCTGCATGGATGGTGTGTACGCCTTTGAGGGACCCAGTACCATAGGTAGCTGAGCGGGATCCTGCACCAGACCAGGGCAGGGCGGTGACGATGGACAGGAGCAGGGGGACAAGGGAGATGGGAGATGGGAAAAGGGGGAACACAGGCTCATTGACATTGACATGGAACAAGGCAATCGGAAGTGGAAATGGATATTGGATTGCTTTACTCGGCAGGGAAACGAAAGAGAAGAGAGACGAGAGAGAGAGAAAGAGAGAGAGAGAGAGAGAGAGAGCACTGAGAAGAGCGTGAAAGTGAGAGGAAAGTGAATCAGAGCAAAGCAGACGGTGTGTCTTGTGGTGTCTTGGGGTGTCTCCATCATGTGCTGGTTTCAAGTTCGTCACAGTTTTTTCTGCGCCATTGGTTTGTGAATCTCGCCTCTCAACAGCTAAAAGCCCAAGCAACCAGCTGAACTGCGCTTCATTCGCAATCGAGAACTCGAAACATCCCTGCCACCGCTGCCAACGTTGCCACCCTACCACCCTGCCACCCTGCCGCTCTCTGCGCTTCCCTTTCCCCGTCGCTTGATTCTCGTATTCGCCTCCCTCTGGTACCTCCAAGACGGTCCGGCTGTAGGACCCGAAGTACCCAGGTACTCCGGACTCACTCTGACCTGAGGTACAGCTTGCGTCTGCCCTCGCCAAATTCTGCCGCTATACTCGGTACTATTGCTTTGGAGCGCGAGACTTAACGACGCTTCAGTTGACAGGGGCCCTGCCAGGTCCCAGAACGTCGTTCCGCCCCCGTCAGAACCTCCATGAGCTCGCTGGCCATTTCCCATCAAGCCCCAGTCTGCAGCCATCAACAGGAGCTGGATGAGGATCCAGGGAATATCCTACAACACACCTCACAATGGTAGTTGAAGCGGGGAGTTGTCATACAACAGGGGGGATCGTTCATAATCCAACTGGATCTGCTAGGGCATCCCCTTGGCGGAGTTGGTGATCTTCCCGAACCAAAGTTGGCACAAACTCAGAGCAGCCCGTGAGGAGCTTTGTTGACTGTCTGTTTCTGTTTGGGATGTCCTAACGAAATATGGCGTTCGTCTCGAGTCGCCGCTAGCCGTCTCAGCCTGGTAGAGGCAATGGAGGCTCCCACCGTCAAAGTCGCTGGACTCCGCGCGCCAGATCCGGACGCGCGATCGCGATCCCTGTCTGTCGTCTGTCATTGGGTTGTCTGTTCGCCAACGCTATCGGCGGCCCATCCTCTGCTCCAATCGACGTCGGGGCCTCGCAGGGGCCACAACGGTCAAACCGCTCCGGCTTCAGGCCGTGGCGCTCGCAATTTTAGTTGCTCAAATGTTTGACGTGAAGACCTACCTCTTGACCACTCAGCGTCCACGACGCTCAGAGCTCTTGATCAAGGCCTTGACATGCCACTATACTGCTTGCAGTTGCTTCCTCCATCATCTCAGCACACATTGATTTGACGGCATCGCTTATTGATCTCTCTTGGGGGAATCCCACCAACATCATCACCGATCAGGGGGTTCGAGTCCATTCTCTGCTGGCAAGGGAATCCAACAATGCCGGATCGACTCTACCAAATTCAAAGTATCCGTGCCTCGATAATGCCCACCCCCCTCCCGGGGTCCGCTTTCAGCTGTGGTTGAACAAGACAACCTTCGGGACTTGCCGTTCACCCAGACTGGAACTGTAATTCTCTGATCCATTACGGGTTTGCCCCTCAGTGCTTGGTAGTTGATGATGATGATGCCAGGTCTCCGAGGATACTTTGTCTCGAAGCTGCTGAAGACGTGAAGGGCCCAGGAGAGCGTGGAAAGCCGCTCCCGGGCGTTATGCACGCAATAGAAACCGAAGCATGCACTCTGCATACCTCCACCCTCCCGCATTGGAAGGGTGAATTTGTCAAGGTACATTTCCTTCATTCTTGTCCTGGTAAGGCCTTGATGAATTGCCCTGGGGCCACCCATGTCTCCAGATCGATCTGGTGGAGAACATGGGCGTTTTGGGTCGAGTGTAAGCGGGCTCTTACGCTGCACTTCCTTTCCTGCCCATGAATGCGCCCCATCTGGGCTTCGACAAGACGAAGAAATGGGCCCAAGGGACAAGAACGGCTAGCGCTTGCCTTCGATCGCGGCGTTGAGCTGGCATTGAGGGCCTGTCCCCTTGGGCCTTCCATTCCTATTTGGCTGGTTGCGGACTTTGGCCTGGGTAAGTGAGCTGGCAGCCTTAGCCGAAGAACGCTGCTCCATATCCTTAACTTTTCCCAGAACCCTTTAGAGTTCGCTCAGGAGTGATCCGGGAAGTACGGCGTGGGTCCCAACTTGGCCTTTTGCTTCTCATCCACCACCCACAAACATCCAGCCGGGCTTCCGAAAGAGGACGTCGAGGATTCCCACCTTGCCATCCATGGCGCAATGCTAGCTGGTGCTTTCAGCGCCTCTTTCCCTTGTCCTCCTCTACTCGGTACGGAGCATTCGACTTCCATTTGTACGCTACATACGTCGAATGATAGCAGGTTTCGAACATCAGAATTTCAATCTTTTAATTCCTTCAGACCACTGAACCACGACTCTGCAACGTTGCCAACCCATCAAGACTCGGTTTGCGTCCCAGATCATTTTTCAAGACAAGAGTGGACGGGAGGGGGTCATCACTCGTAACGTCAACCGTCTATTGGGTCAACGTTGAGCATCCAAAACATTTCGATTATTGCCTCTGGACCGCTCTTTCTCTTCCCAACTTCTTCAGCAAGCCCGTTCTTCCGGTTTCTGCTTGACCATCGAACTGGCCTTTTAGAACAACTACACTCGGCCGTCTGTTCGAACAACGGTTGGATACAGGACGTTTCCTGCCCTCCATTTCTCCTGGAGCACTTGGTTGTGGATATTAAGTTGAGGGTTCCAACGGACCGTTCACGCCCACCCCCACTGGCCCAGAACTCAGATCAAGTCACGCACTGGAGTCATATATCCATATTTGTCTCCTATATCAACTAGACCCGTCAAAAAACGCCTCTGGGAGAGATTTCCCAGACTTTGTGTACGCTCCATTAAGCAGAGAACTGAGGTGCTCACCGCTGCCTGCGCAACCATTCCCTCACCAACATGTCCCGATCCGGCCGGCGAGGTCCTTGGTTGCCAGAAGAAGATGATACTCTGTTGCATCTTGTCCGAACCCAAGGGCCGAACAACTGGGTCAGTATCTCCAAACACATGCAACATCGATCACCGAAGCAGTGCAGAGAACGATATCATCAAAATCTGAAACCTTCTCTGAATCACGACCCTATTTCGCCAGAGGAGGGCGACCTTATCGAGCAACTAGTGGGCGAAATGGGAAAGCGATGGGCCGAAATTGCACGGCGGCTAGGCAACCGGAGCGACAATGCGGTCAAGAATTGGTGGAATGGTAGCATGAATCGGCGAAAAAGGCACACGGGACCGCAGGGTGCTGCTTCAAAGACGGTGGGATACCGGACGCAACCTATTCTTGCTTCGGCATCACCCCTTCCATTCAAGCCGCTTTATCTTCCTAGACATCTTGCTTCTCCATCATTCTCAGTCTCCGGTCCATTTCAGGGACTCGGAACCAGCCCTCCAGGCACACTAGGACCTCAAGTCCCGCGACCAGAGCATCGATACGACCTACTTCCGCAGCCAGACAGACATCAACGCCCCATGCAGACTGATGGCAGGTCTCTCTTGTACCTGGGGTGTAATCAGCCGACCCTGAGCCCTCTTCAGCCACACTCAGCTCCTGGCAATCTACCAAGTCCAAGAGGAATGCCTCTCCTGGGGCTCCAGAACTGGTCGCCAAGTCGATCAGAATGTCAGTTGCCCCCTCTGAACTGGACTGAAGGCCCTGTTCTATCTCCTGCGGCGACTGAGGCCTCGCAAGGATCGTTTAACCAGCAAGCGCCGTCGCTCGTATCAGACAACCAGTCCAATTGTTCTATTTCGCCCAAGACGATGACATCTCCCCGTCCCGGCGGGACTGTGAGCAAACTGCCGTCTATGGAGCTGTGGCCAGAGATGCAACGCAGAAACAGCACAGGTAACTATCCAGATGCCGAGATCGACGGCACTTGGAAGGGGCGGGACAAGGACGATTTCCAAGCGTATCGATCAGCAGAGAGAGCAGGTTCGGTGATTCCAGAAGTCACTGTTGTCCCAGGCTCGCCACGTCCACTTTCACTCCAGGAAGGCAGCATAGGCTTGACCACGATCAAGAGGAATAGCCCAGCTCTACCGAGCGGCAAGAAGGATACTCGGATGAACGTGGCACGGCTTCTTGAATGAAAGATGCCAGAAATATCAGCGGACACCAGCCGCTAAAGCTGGAAATACTCGGCATAGCACCGAGTTGGCTACCAACATTTTGGCATTTGCTTCATTCGATCCCGTTTTCCAGCGATTATTGTACCAACACGGCGGCAAGTTAGCCATCCGACACTACCTGCGAGTTTCACGAGGAGCAAGATTCTACGATACCCAACACCGAGCAAGGAAGGAGGTCCAAGTGTTTTGGGTTAATGTCACCAAGAATTTTCATCTTATTTTATTTAATGCCGGTGGATGTTCCCAGGATGGTTTCTGTGCGGCGGTAAGAGAGTCTCAGCGTTTGGCGATCGATTGTTATGATGTTACAGTTGGGTGTGCGAGTGACTTTCTGGGGGAACAAGCTGCAAGGCGAACTCAGCGCCACGGTCTTGTTCGCGTACAGATATTGACATTCTGTACCGAGTAGGCCGGGGGCAGGCATGATTGATCCGAGCTGGAATGGCCCACACAGACAGTGGGCGGATCCAGAAATGATACAAATTTGTCGTTAAAGTGACTTTTACGTACATTGGCTCTTCTCTGGACCTCACATCACGTCGCTCTCTTGATTGTTTCTATTGATAAAATAACTTTTGCCAGGACTGTGCTCGGTACGACCCAAGGCCATCAGATCATGGACGGCTTCGATAAAGTTGCCAAGCACGAATTGACTGGCAGCTTCCTACATTGGCCAGAGCGCTTGTCGACCACTCTTGTTTGGGGGCAACTCGTACATGCATGTTTGCTGCCCATGACTTTTCTCATGAATCAATCATATTCCTTCAGCCTGCAGGGGGGAATCGGCGGAGAAGCATGGGTGGCGATTTACGCCAGTCGTTTGATCTTCCCGACGGGGAGTCTGGACCCTGGGCCAGCCAGTCGACCCACCGGCTCGCAGGACTCAAAAGATCCCATGACGCTGAGATTGTCGAGAGCCCTGGTCCGCCTTCCTTCTGCCGTGTCCCGCCGCAAGGATCATACGCGGTGGCAGATGCACTATCGTTTCCCATCACTTGGGAGCTGCCAGTTGCTCTGCCAAAGACTGACACCGGCTGGCAACCAATCACAAATCATAGCAGGGATGGTGTCACGGCAGGGACCCAGCGAAAAGATTGGAGAGATCGCCAAGTGGCGCTAGAGGTCAGAAATCTCGGTCTAGCAGGGTCAACAAGCGAGGATGTTGACAGGGGAAGGGGGGCTAGAGGGAGATCAGACGCGTGCACTGTCAACTTGCCCGCTGAACGGCCACTGCTAGCCCTCCTGGGCAGCAGCCACACCGAGAACCCGCTACTAAGGCGTGCTTGGGTCGCCGATCGGGCTTCAGCAGTTGGTCCCCGTAGTGGACAATTGGAGCTGACCCCGGCTCAAGCGTTGAAGTCAAAGCCTTCAGTCTCCTCGGCACACTGGCCAGGCCCGGTGCATTCTGGTGGACTCTCTCCACCCACTGGCGACAGGATAGCCTGCTGCATTCAAGGCTCTTTTCGCTTGTTTCGCCCGCAAGCAGTGGTCGATTGTGTGCCGGCCAAGGCCCCAGGCCACCAATCTACTTGTACGCACCCATGAGCACAAGAGCGAGTGTGCCCCAGTTTACTTCCGGCCTGATCAGGGCCTCCGCGGACGTTGAAGCGGGCAGGCAATCCCGGTGGGTGCTTTCTCCTTTTCTGCTAGCCTGGTGAGCCCTCTTTCCTGCTGACATCTCTTCGGCTGACTGGTTTGCCAGTGGTCGTCGAGAACAAAGACCCTCACTCCTGTACAGAGTCGCTCGAGAGAGCAGTCCAAGAAAGCCCAGGCTGGAGAGATGCATCTTGGCTATGTTAAGACCTTGATGTAAGATGCCGGTGGTTCACAAGCGTCCCCCTCTTTTGTCAAGTGATCGAATCACCATGGAGACCGTTAGCAGATCAGTGGAAATGTGCTTGGGCTAAAGCTGCCCCCCTTCTCTTTCAGCTGCTGTGGCGGCATTTCATCCTTTTTCAGGATGACGAAAGCTCCTACTGCTGCACTCTACTACCCTGCTTCAAGCTACGGAGTATTATCATTTACCCCCATATTTTATGCTGGCGAGAAGGCTTTCGATCCACTGAGCCCAGCCGATGTGAGGGGCGTTGGGCCACGGAAAATAAATTGCTGTCTCAAACCACGGCTCGGAATTGTCCCCGTCTGTCAAAAACACGGCAGTGGGCAGCGGGTGGCGGGTTCAAAGTGTAGGTAAGTCGAGTATGTACCCAGTACCAGTACGGAGACATGATAGCTATGTAGGTGCAGCGGTCTGCATGCATCATGGCGCTCGTACTTCGGCTGTCAATAGGTGCCATCACCTCTTTCATCAACCATGGACAGGCCGCGAATCGACACTATGATCGGTACGTCAAACGGGTCTTCGCGTAAATGCCGAGGGCACAGGAGGTCAGGATAACTATCCACCTTTCTCGAAGGCAGAAGACATTGGTGAGATTGTCCACCTTGCTGACGAAGTTACGAGATAAAGTATGGTTTTCGAGCACCATCTACTTACACTAACTGACTCGGCATGAGAACCGCTCCAATTCCAGGGCTAAACTGCATCGGAGTTGCAGCTCCCACGAGGCGACGATCAGCATCAATTGAGATCTTGTCTTCTTGATGTTGACCACCTGTCTGCCATTCCCTGTTGGTCGTATTCCATTGCAGGGGAAAGATTACCTTTTCCAAAACTGAATGTACCTATATGCTATCTCTGCCCAGGACAATGCATCTTCCCTGTCTATCTTTGTCTCCCCTCCGTGAGGGAGCATAGGCTCGAGATCGGCGATCTTTTAGAGTTAGTCTTCCCTTCGGGTGAGGCAGGGCGTCGACGGGGCTGCGATCACGATTTGACGGCTTGTTGCATATGTACATACCCCGGACTTGTCTGGAATGAAGGCATGCACAGCTAGTGATGGCTTTGCCACCTACTACCCGATTCGACGTCCACAAGCGAGTTTCACAGGCCCCTCTTGGCCCTTGAAACGCCACATGCTCGAGCTGTCCACCACTAAAAGGAATGGCATCGAGTCAGTCGTCGAACAGTCCTTTTGCGGCGGTACAAGCAACTACGGAGTACAGAACGCCCCAAATAAGGCATGCTTCTAGCACGCAGTGTGTAAACTGATCTGTTACTCTTGCTCACTCAACCACACCAGGGACATCAAGCAGAGCGAGCAAAATACGATCTCAAGGCCAAAAGAACCAAAAAGGGGTCAACAACCAACAGGGGGGGGCAGGGCCCACGGCCCATGGCCCTGATACTGTCAAGGAAGTTGCATGTCGTAACATTGCAGATCTGTCAAATCTTTTTTCCTTGAAGCAATATCAGTGTTGCAATCGGCCAGCTCTGTCATGGCAGCCTTGCACGATCCCCCTGAGGCCCAGATATCTCCTTTGGCGAGCCTCCGTCAATCGCGAGTCAATCTACCCACTGCAAGTAAGCGAGCTCCTTCGCGTCCTCAGACAAAGGATAAATGGGCATCTGCCACGAGTCGATGGAGGGATTGCCGGATCCAGTTATGCGAAAAACGAGTGCATTGTGCATACACAACGCTGAAAAGCCGGGTCGCTCGCCGTAGAGCGGCCCGGTTGATTTAATGCTTGTCGATCTTTTGCCCCTTCTTCTGAAGGCGGACGCCTTCAGCTTTGCAAGGCGAACTATCAGGTACTCGGTACCATCCTCAGGGGGCAATATGTCCTACGTTCCTCCGGTATACTGTAGAGGTGCACCCTTGCTATTAAACCTTGTAAGGCAATCGGGAACTTTTCTTCAACCGTTGGGGATTTCACGTAAGCCGACGCCTCGATGGCTATTAGGTAGCCATCAAGGGGCTTGACCGGTCTATTAGCGGAACGATAATTGCCAGCCATAACAAGGCTTGGCCTGCAGAATCCTGGTGAGGCATGTGTCAGTGTGAAACCTTGATCTCGTGTGGCTCATCTTAGTTGTTTTCTACGGAAGCTTCGGTGGCCATTCGCAAGCTTGGACCAGCTGTTTTGGCCTTTGCCAACGCGTGGCGTAATGGGCCCTCCTTGGCCCTTTGGTTACTGGGGCCGTTCAGCCGACAGCCCTCCTTTGGTGTGGTGCTTATTGGAACTAAAATCTCCATCGAAGCGGCTACTCTCCTCGTACAACAGATGGTATTACGAGCATACTATTTCCTTCCCAGGCCCTCTATCTTTAACTAAGAGGCGCCTTTTCCACGCCCACCAGATCCTGTCCTACCCAGGTCGGCCCTTACAATTACGAACTCATGCACAAGCCGATTCGCCAGATACTGGCCATGTGAGTATTTTCAGAACCAGCATCGGTACAAACTTTAAAGCGTAGCACCTGGCAGAGTTTGTTTGTGACTTATCCGAAGCGCGACGGACTGCACAAAATCCGCCCCAGTCTAGTAAGCCTCCAGATGCAAGGCGGATGCAGAGCTACGTCCTCTAGCACCCGCCGCAATTTGAAGCCTCCAACTTCCTGATACATTATCCTACGAGGTCGAAGTGCAGGACAGAGCTCTGGGTGTTATGCCCTTGTTTCTGCAGTCACATTATGCTCCCCCCTCCCCCCCCTCAAACTCCTCGTTGCGGCTTGCACCTCAGGCAACAAGACCTTGTGGGCTAGGACCTCGTACGAGTGCTCCGTGCTCCGTACTTGTACCTACTAGTAGGTAATTGAAATTTCCCCGGCTTATACTCTATTGATCCTTCTCGGTGGCGACGGTGGAGAAAGGCGGATGCGTTGTGGGCTTTGGGCTATTCGAGCCATCTCAGTTAGGCAGTCTCAACATGACTACAACAGGTGCACGCCCAACAACTGCTCTCTACAGGCAACGAGCCCCCCTTGGAGCCTTGTCCTTTTAGGGGCCACCTGGACTTGCCCTTAAACGGATTAGCGACCCAATGGCTGTCGCCAGGGCCCCTTTCGACTTCGGCTCACGGCAGCGGTAAGAATTGACGACAGGACAACGAAAAGGCCAGGACCTCTTCTGCTGCTGCTGCTGCTGCTGCTAGCTGGCGTTGAGTCCACGAAGCGCCTATTTGCTCTCCACAGTGTTATGGTGGGCTTGCAGCACAGGCTTCTCACCCAACAAGGTATATCAGACCACGTCTGGTCTCGTTGATGGAGATACATGTCCGATTGGCCTGCGTTGCCCACAAGGAGCAAAGACGCTGTGCGACCATTTGAAAGCGCATCCTCGAGATCCGAAGTTTCATACTACCATCAGTGGTTCACTTCCGAGATTCAATACTTGCCGCTTTTCAGCCAAGATCTCAATCTTCCCGCGTTGTGCAAAGGGTTTCCTTGTCTATCAGAGGCACATCCTTGGGCATTGATCCCTGGGCCATTGCTCGGATGAAGTCTTGAACGAGGCTGGCCATTTTGGTTTTGCATGTAAGACCACCGCTGTGGCCTGAAAAGTTACAGACAGATACGACAGATACATGTTCTCCGGATGTCTGGAATCGGGCATCGCCACCTAAGCATGGGCACGTCTCGCCACCCAATGGTGCCACAAAAACACCACGGACATGCTTGTGGCCCTCTGCTCCTCCCCCATCGTCTGGCCCTTTCCTGCATGAAAGCTGTCCACCATTCGTTCTTGCTGTCAGCCGTGGCTTTTCTGCCGTACACCTAACCCGCTGGGTTCTACTTATCTGCCCAGTGCAGACACCAAAGCTCACATGGATGCGAGAGTCTGGATTTTACCGTGCCGTCTCGCAGCTTAGTCTGCAGCGATACTTTCCGTTTCCGCTTTCTCTTGCCCTGAAGTCTGTTATCCCTCGGTCTCACGCAATCCGCTGGTTGCCATGGGGCTTTGGACTCCCCAAGAGGGACAGACTTGTGGGGGTGATGGTGGTGACCGCTCACCCCAAGAGGTACCTGGATGGAGTACGTCCCAGGCAAATAGGCGCCAGCCATCACAGCTAGTTGCCCAAATACTGCCTAATTCTTACGGCCAGCCAGCGAAGGCACGGCACGGGCACTGACTATGGTCCCATTGATAACATACCTTTTGGAACGACTCTATGAACCCCAAGGCCACCTTTCGCGAAAGAGCTTGGTCGTTTAGATCTTTGCCATGCGCACTTTTCAACACTTTCACACCTTTTAGGTATTCCTGCGCTAAAGATCTCACACCCTCATCCCCAGCCAAAGAAGTCAATAACCCGAAGCGTCAGCTCGGGTATCTCGCTCTATCTAGAACGAGGTGGAATCTTGATTCTGCTGGGACCAGAGTCATCCCGTCTCACTTCATTAGATGTTCAAGCATCAACTTTGACAAGCGCCCCCTTGGACAAGCTGGATCCCCTTCCCCCCTGTAAAGGAACCGGTTGATGGCGTGCAGATGCAAATTACGGCAGATGCCCCAGGACGGCGAATCACTGTCGGCTAAAGGCGTTTAGAAATTTCTCGCTCGCAGTCGCCCCTACGGGCTATTGATGATGACCTAGGGAATGCCCTGCCACGCTCTCAAGGTCCTTAAACCTTCGACAAACTAGTTTGACACTTCATCCCCATCGGTTGCTCCTGTGGACCTTGCGAACATCACCGTTGGAGGGAGACTGGAATCTTCTAATTATATCAAACGACAGTTTTTGGTGCAAGGCGGAGGCCAGAGTGAAACGTGAAAGCATAGGTATTTTGAATGTTGTGGTTGGCAGGCCGTCGCTCAGGGGAGTTGAATCAGGACTCAAGGATAAGGGTTTGGCCTTCTGCACAATGCCTGCCTTGAATGCAATCCCCTTGGACTTGCCGTTTGCCAGAGCCGGACGCGCTCAGGATCGGTCGATCTCGTGCTTTGGCGGTTTCCTCTTTAGGCCTGTGGATACGCAACTTTATGCATGCCTTAACTTGAACGCGTCGCCCTGCAGATCATTCAGCTGAGCCAGGGCATATGCAAGAAGTGACGGCGCTAAGTGTTGACTGCTGTATGAATGCCAGGCAATAATCGACATGAGAGGCTCAAAGATCCAAGAATCACGTCGTATCTGGCCATCTATGTGATGGTGAAGGCATCGTGCGTGTGGGAGAGGAATTTGCAGTGTGCCACCTTCCTCATGCCATGAGCAAGGTGGGTATTTGCGATGCAATGGAACGAGGCCCAGAGGCGTCGAAGCCTGTTGGGTTCACCGTGTCGTGACTGGCCTACTATTCAACGTTGAAAGTTGACTCCTTCTGATCCACCGCTGGCACATCCCAGCTGAAAAGACCCCATCTTCTGGCTTGTAATGGCATTGAGCCAGTTCAACGCAACTGAATCTACCTCGATGGACCTGTTGCTGCAATCAGGAAGAAGACTTCCTGGAAGTGACAAGTTCCAGCGGAGAGACGGGCCCAAAGACGACGGGAAAACATGGATCGCTGGGCCACTGGGGGGGAATGAAGGAGCACCCAGGAGCAGTTCATGTCCGAGACATTTCCTAGGCCTCTCCCAACCACCACTCATCCATCATATCCCGGGCTTGAGGCGCCTATCCGCTCAGCAGGTGCTTCAGAGGTGCGAAGGGTCCTGGCCATGGCTCCATACTCCCTGTGCGTGATGAATGAAGGGAGAAATCCAGCTGTACCGTGTATGTTCCAAAGTTCTCCGTAGGGAAAAAGGACCGAGGAGGGCATACGGGGACATCTGCTGATGCTCGACGCTTGTTTATTTCTGGTTTCTCGAGCTTTGGCATCTAGGTAGGTTTGAGGCCCTCTCGTTCTCTCTCCCCCTCCTCCTCCTCCTCCCTCGCCCTTCCCCCCCTGTTCTCATTTGTGCTGCCAACGCAATTTCCCCGGTGCATCCAGATCCAGGTGACAGGTCTATTGTTCTGTTCTGGAGTTGAATTCTTTCATTCATTCTCTTCCTCCACATACTTTTCTCATCATGGTGGGAGTCCATGGAATGGTTTATATTGCAGAGCAGAGCCAAAGCTGGACATAGATATCCTGCCAAACCGCCCCTCAGAGTCCGCAAAGGGGCAGCTGTGCAGACACGATGGATGATCCATGGCGGGCGCTGTAGGCGGAGCTGATCTTTCTTGAAGCAGCCTTTGCAGCCTTTCAACTGATATCCAACCAACAGTGCTTGTAGTACTCAAAGGGGAGGAAGAATCTCTGTGGTTGGGGTGAAGGTGTAGCTCGCCTTGCCTCTCCCTTGCCAAACATCAAAACCCCCTATCTATTCTTTGCGATCCCTGACCTCTCACCGCTAGCTATCAGGACTTCTTCCTCTGAATGATTTACACTCCTTGACGCCTTTTCCTCAAGAGCTGAATATACCACCGACATCGCTCCCCCTTCGTTACACACAGAAAGAGCGGCGTAATGGGCAATAACTGGGTCTCTCCCTGGTTCAAAATCACAATCTCGAGCTCATCGTCGGCCCTTGATGATGCCAGATCCACGGATTCATGCCGTCCTATCGGCAGAGGGCAGTCGTCGCCCAGGACAGCAAGGTCCAGAACTGCTCCCCCGAACAATTCGCTCGTTCGTTCACTTTGTCATCCATCCATTTATCTTTTTTTTACAATCTGGCAAGTGAGCAGTGATGAGTCAAAACAACTACCCCAGAGCTACAGCTACATCCTCGCCTCTTCCCTCGTCTCGTCTCATCTCGCTTCCTCGCCTGTTAAACCTTCCATTCCAAAATCGCGAAATAACCGCCGTCTCTCCCCAATTCTACGAGTACGTCCTCCCCGTGCGTCGTCTGTGTCCCGTTCAATCCCCATCTCCGTGCCCTCGGTGCGTGGAAGGCCGAGGAGCAGCATATCGACCTACATTCGCACCTACATACCTGTCTCCTGGTCTGCCTGCTTGCATAGGTATTCACCTAGTGTGAGACCCTGTGTTCCTGTCTGCAGAACAAGGAAAAAGGACAGTCCGATGGGAGAGAAGATACCAAGATGAAAAGAAGAGAAAGACCAGGGGGACTGGGAGAGAAACCAGAGGAGGAGAAGGAGGATAGGCCCCCAAAAAAAGGAGGTATACCTCTGTCTTTTGGAACGTGGGTACAACAGACAGTTTGGGAGGATCTCGGCAGGTGCTACTTACTGACCGCCAAGGCAAGAAAATGAAAGAAATGAAATGACGAGAACCGACACGTCGAGAAAGAGAAGGGAAGGAGAATTAAAGCGGAACAATATCCACGGGAAGAGATATATCCTTATCGTCTCCACGAGGTTTAGGGCTCGAAGCAACAAGGGACGCTAAAGGAAGAAGAAAATGGGTTCGCGACTCAAGATGTTGACAGTGGATGTAGAGAGAGCTATGAGTGACTGGGTGAGGTGGTGAATATCAATATCAAACAAACATCGACATGGATAATCGATATTCCACAACCAAGAAAAGAAGACCACTCCAAATGAACACACGCGTGGCTGTTTGTCTGAGAGAAGTTGAAGGGCCCTCCCTCCTGCGATGCCATAGCCCTGTCTGATATATATACTCTATATCATGTTCCACAGACGATGTTCCCTATACCATGCTCCGTCTCCTACGCTGAACATCACCACACCAATACAGCGGCCATGACATCCATTTCTCACGGAATAGTACGCACTAACACAGCATACCAATACGAGGGGTACCACAATATATCATATTATATCAATTCCCTCGACCCCCCCATCCATCCTATATTAGAACCCTATCCCCCCATCCCTTTCTTTCCCTTTTCCTTTCCCTGATTCACCCTCTCTCCCTTCGCATTCCCATTTCCCATTTCCCGTTTCCCATTTCCCATTTCCCATTCCGCCAGAAACAACAACAGCTGCAGCAGCAGGTGCAACAGTTTGACGATGAAGTCGCTGGCGCTCTCCCCGCTCGTCAGCTCGGCGTCCAGCTTCCAAACAAGAAACAACCCATTTGTTGATTTGAAGCATCCCATCATCACCCAGCCACAATGGATGAATACACACATGCATGCGTCATCGGATCTCTCTGTTCCGACCAAAAACTCCGGCAAGCAAGGTCACAAGGTGCCAAACGCACCGTCAAACTGGTTCTTTTTTGTCATTTCGTAAAAGTCGTCAAGTATCTTCGTGTCCCATAGGATCGGATCATCATTCGGCCTCTCCACCTAACACAAGGAATGAGAAGAAGAAAAAATCCCATAGAGGGTCTGTCCGTGACACCCATACATGTCCTTCGTATTGAAGACAACTTTTTGCGCCTGTTCATTGTTGAAATCGAAGAATCAACGAACCCCACCGCGCCAGCTTGCTTGCATGCAAGCACCCCCCCCCTTAACTCGCTCGCTCATTATCGCGTGGAAAACGCACCTTGAAATCGCCCAGGCATAAAGACACAATTCCCCACCATTGTATGTCCCATTTGTTGTTATTCATAACCATATGTCACCACCTTCGCCTTTCTCCCATTTCCTCCAAGCAGACCAGTATGCTGCTTCCAAATCCCTCACCCAGCGCTTCGTATCAAAGAGCCGACTCGTCCAACGCCCTTCCCACAACATGCGCCGCAAGTCCACCAATCTGCCTCTGCCACGGCCGATTTTCTGTCTATTAGACTCGGATGAAGGATATTTGAGGTCTTGTGCGAGATGAATTGCTGTGTCGATGTATTGTTTCTCACTTCTGACGAGCAGATCTCTCCTTGCTTCATCGCCTTCGCGACCTTCCGGCAGTGCGCTTGCTACAATGCTGCCTGCCATGCGACTGCACATCTTATATTTCCATTTACCCCATGTGACTATGGGCGTGCCGGACCAGACGGTGTCGGCAGCCGTGGTATGTGCGTTGCATTCCGGTGTGTCGAGGAAGAGGTCGACGACAGATGCGCGCGTAATGTGTGTCCCTTTGGCAGCAACGTCGGTAAACACGATGCGGTCAGCTACTTGCTTGCCAGCCCATTTTTCCGCGTAGCGTTTGAGATTCTGCTCTCCTAAATCCGGGAAGCGCAGCAGCCACAATATTGCGTTGGGGACCGCCTTTAAAATCTGGAGGTACATGTCGAACGTGGCTGGATCAATCTTGTACAGCTGATTGAAGTTGCCCAAAATTACGGCTGAATTGGACAAGGTTGGGAACAACTCTCTCCTCAATCTCCAGCGATTGTCTTGTTCGTGTTCCCAAGCCGCTTCACGGCTGGCGGGGTCTTTGAGATTTGTAGGGCCCTTCTCTGCATCAGGCGCACTTTGCTTGTGGTCCACACAAAAGAACGTGTCACGAGCAAAAATGACGTTTTCTGAGTACACCCAATCCTCGACGTCCTCCACCAACGAGTCTGCCCGTAGTCGATCTTCAATATCCACATTGCGTCGCCATGGTGAGAGTGTGTCGGGAGGTACGGAAATCGCGTCAGCAAATACGTAGTCGCACCATTCAGCTCCCAGCGTGCCAGCGAAGCCCATGAAAGACATGTGGATAGGCGCAGGCCGAGCGGCAAAAACTTCATTTCGTGCGCCTCGAGTGTACCCATTGAGATTGACCAAGATGTGGACGCTATCTTTCACAATTTGATTGACCAGTCGTTCCACACTCCAGGATGACGCGTCGTAGAAGACCGGAGCTTCACGTTCTATCTGTTGGCGGTGGATAGAACCATCAGAGGCTGTTGTTGCGTAGCATATAGCCCTCACCCGCGATGAATCGTGCAAGCCGAAGATGGATTGCATCAAATGTGCCAGAGGATGATTGTTGAAGTCCGAGCTGACATAGCCCACATTCAAACAGGGATTGGGAGGCGACGGCGGAGGAAACACGGTAGCCGGAAGCCACGCAGATCGAAGAGTGCAGACAGAAATGCGGAGGGCATTTCTCTGCGAGATCTGTCGTACCTGCTTGGCAGAGAGCGGTGCTGTAAATGTATGGAAAGGAAGTACTGTTGGCGCTGAGGGCGGCGATAGCGAATTGGGAAGATATGGTCGCGCATACTTTCGGGATGGATACTCCCTTCCACGTTTGTAACGATCCTGATACCACTGCCACCCAATCTGGCGGATTGCGCGTTCTACAAGACGCACGATTCGAGATCCTTCCCATCTCTGTCCGGACCAGTATCGTAGTGCTTGTCGCACAGTTTCCAATGTCTGATTTCGCCCGCTGTCCTGGGAGGAATGCTTGTGCAAGGTCAATTGTACCGCCAGGGAGTCGATAACAGCTGGAGTCAATGTTCCACACCCCCAGGTTTCCCCGTCCTTGAGTTGTTTCTTGACTATCTCCACCACTCGATTGATCCACCCGTGTGGCCGGGTCGGTTCTTGTTTCATACCTCTGTCGTCTACATGCAGACTGTCTCGCATGGGGTCCTTGGCACAGATGCCACCGCGGCCATCCCAGCTGCATACCGAATTCAATGCCGTCGCAAGTCCACAGACCGCTTCAGCGAAATCAGGGTTGGCGACAACTGCTCGTCTGTAATAGGCAATGGCATCAGCTACACGGCCTTGGTCTTTAACGGCGTTCGCCAAATTCGCCAGCGCAATGTCGAAGCTGCCATCGCAGGCCACTGCCCGCTCGTACATCTTGATCGCTGCGCCAAGTTGCCCAATATCTTTCAATAGGCTACCCAAGTTCGTGAATAGATGAGCGTGCTTCTGGTCGATATTGAGGCCGTAGTTATAGTACATCAATGCCAATGACACTCCGGTGCCAGCGACAACCCCCGGTATATTGGAAATCTGGGAAAAGTTCGAATCGACCAGGTGGTCGGGATGCACGCTTTGCTGTACACCGGCGAGGAGGATCCCCACATTGTTCGCTGTCGAGGGACTCCGCTGCAAAGACAAGGACAGGTAGTACAATGCCAGAATCTCTCTTGTCGTCGGTGCTTTGAGACTTCCAATTTCTGTCGCATTGGACATTCCATCCTGATAGATCTTGGCGAGAGAAAGCAGGGAATTACTCGTGGTGGAGAGTCCTGCCTGTACCGCAAAAGGAGTCGAGACATTTTCTAGGCCAGGTAAGTTGCCTTCTGGCGGAAACATGTGCCTGGCAGTGGCTTCGGCGTGCTCGGGTGCCAGCAAGATGGGATCCTTGCTCTCGAGCTTTGCTCGGACATATTCACGATCGCGGATGGTGCGCAGACAAGCTGTCAAGATATCATCAATCAGACCCCTGATCCCCTGTTTCCTCCGGCCCGTGGAGATAAGAACGGCGTCCTCGAATGCCGCAGCCGCAGCATGATTTTGACCAAGGGCATATAACATATTTCCCTTGGCATGTACAAGAGCCAGCATCCGGCCGTTGTCTGCCCCAGGAATTGCATAGCCGCTCGTACCATAGCCGGGAGGCTGAGGTTCGGATCCCGCCGAGATATTCTGACTATAATCCAGATCGTAGTCATACTGCGCGTTATCATACGAAGCGACTGTATTAATGCTTGAAGCGTGGCTTTTGGTGTCGCTCTCCGCATCACTCAATTCGGCCCAAGAGTTATGAGGATCATCGCCCCGAATTCGGAGCGTGTTCTCAACATATTCGATCACACTGACAGCCTCTCTCGCTCTGTGGCTTGCGCACAGCAATCCGATAAGATGCTCCACCGCCTCGAAGTAGCTGGGTCGTAAGCTGACAGCATCTGACCAATATTTGAGGGCATCTTCGCGGCGATGGAGGGCGTGGCAAGTTGCTGCTAGATTAGACATAGCTTCGATATGACTAGGATCTTGCCTCAAAACTGCTCTGTACCATTCCTCGGCTTTGACGTAGTTGCCTAAGCCGTAAGCCAGACAACCTGCCAACAGCATGCCGTCCACCCAGGGAGTATCAGCTTCTTGACACAACAGTTCCATAGTTTGGAGTGCAGTAACTGCCGACTCATAAGAGGGTACCTGTGGGACATTGTTGGTCCTGGTACTGACCTGCACTATCCCTTGTGATCGATCTCTCAATCCATACTGTTGACCAATTAGATTCCTGGACTCGCCGTGACTCGGAAAAGATTGAAAGTCTTGCGCAGTTAATGCTTGCTGCGGTCTGAAGATTGCTGTCTGTGGTCGGGATGGGATATCGTACGTTGACTGTTCGGTACCAGAGCGGTAAAAAGGATTAGAAGGCTCCTGTCGCTGGGATGGTGGTGGGCCTGTTGAATCAACTTGGAAGTGCGATCCGGTTCTGATGGGGGGTCTCGGGAAAATAGCAGGCTTCGAAGACCTCGTCCCCGAGGCACCATGTGCGCCTGAACGCTGGTCCTTGGTAGTACATCTGATCGTCTGAAGGAGATCCATATAGATTTTGTTCGCCCAAGCGAAGGTCTTATCCCTGAAAGCGATGCGCTCCGAACGGGGTCCAGGCATGAGAGATGCCAATGTTGGTCTGGTCACAGTAGCCACCGAGTCTGCCATGGGGCGGTCACGGAGCGAAAAAGGATGAGCGTAGGGGTTCTGTGAGGCCTGATACGCATTTTGATGAAGATTCCACTTCGACGAAGGCGAGTCAATCAGCCCCATCGGTGTGCCCAACATCTGCTGAGCCATGTTTTGCAGGTAAGCATCGTTCGGTGCAACTGGAAGTCGGCCAGGTTTTCGAAGCTGATGAAAGTGTTCGAAGTGATGGTCTAAAGGAAACCTCTCGGCCGGAGCGCGGGGAAAGAAACGACTGTCTCGAATGGCAGCTGGACGATAGGGATTGTATGTTCCATCTGGCCAATATGGCCCATACAACTCCTGCCCGGCAGACGCAGTGGGGCCAAATTGAGACTGAAGAGTAGCGGGAAGGACGGTGGGAATATTCGAGCCAGGCTGGACATAATACCTCTGCGTCGGCTGTAATGGCGGAGTCTGGTTGAGCATTGAATCGAGTCCGCCAGGAAAATCCCAAGCTGGGCGAAAGGGCAATGGTTTAGAGGGTCCGTAGGGCTGAGAACGCATTTCATGTCTTCCTTCTCTTCCTAAATCTGTTCCACTGAACCCCTCTGGTCGCTGAGAACGCTTCGCTTCCGGCCATGGCGATGAGCTGGTGAAGGAAGGAGTGGATTGCTGAAAGGCTGGTGAGGAACCGAGGATGACATGCTTTGTCGCTGGTATTTGCACGTTCTTGTCCAGTGCAGATGTGTCCGTCTCGTACAGTCTTCCGCCATTAGGTGTCTTCCGGTGTCTCATCATCTCATGTTCCGCATAGCTGAGTCCTGTTGAACGTTGACGCCCATGTCCGGGATCTCTCGAGTGAGCAGGAATGGCATATTGTCGAGGGGCCGCACTGTTGGGCGGGCGTTGATAGATGTTCGGATCTCTGATGGGATCCATCATATTCGCGTAACGCTGATGTGCTGTAAGCATCGTATCTGAGAGAGATTCGTCGTCTTGAGCTCCAATCTGAACAGTGGCAGTTTGGTTTGGCCGGACAAAAATGTCGGAGCGGACAGTACAAATCAACCCGCTTCGAAGGCAGTGGGAGGAGGTCGCCTCGACGACTTCAGGTCACTCGAAGATGAAAGAAGGCAGCTGGGCCTGCTCTTGTTCCCATCCCCGATGCTCATTGTGTTCCTCCAGAGTTGCTCCTGCGCGCCAATCTCTGCCCAATCATGGATGAAAAGGTGTTGCAGAAAACATCCACAACTTGGGGAGTCGAGAACTGGTGTAATGCAAGGGAGGAATTGGCCCAGACCAGCTTCAGGTCCGTGCTCGTTAACGCCAGGTAGCAGGTATGTATTGGGCCCGCAAATCGTAGAATGCAAGGGAGAGGAGGAGGATATGAGAAGAGGACACGTCGAAGGAGCAAGTTGTCGGTCGATGGTCGATCTTTTGATCTCAGGGCTGCGAACACGAGGGCGAAGGCGGGCAGCGGATCGGCCAGGATTGTGATGTTGTTTTTTTGGAGATGGAGAAGGTACCAGGTATGGAGCCTGGCGGAGAGGGAGGCGTAATGGAGAGGTAAACTAAGTACTGCTAAACGGTCCGCTCGATATCCGGATTGGGGTCCTTCTCGCCCACTGTACATCTGGGAGGCAGGTATCAATAAAGAAGGGACCGAGATGCTTCCTCACCTGTGAAATCCTTGGAAGAAGTCCCGACAACGACCGCCTCTACTTCTCACCCTGCAGGGTGTGAGCCAGCAGCAGATTTTTTCCCACGCCTCATGCCTGCCGCATCTACCCATCGCTACCGACTGTCAACCACGATTCTTTCTTTTTTTGCCCTCGTTAGACGCCAACCGTCGCAAAGGGTGGGTGTGGCTTGCGAAACTGGGGCCCGAGATGCCCCTCCCTGGTCGCTGTGGTCGGCGGGATGCCCCCTGGCGGCTTGTGACTGGCCTTTGCCGCCCTCAAGACTTCCATGGCCTCAGCAGCCTTGGGGGGGCGGAGCGAGTCTGGTGTGTCAGTCGCCCGCAGCTGGATGTGTCACGGCCATAGACGCAGGTTTCATTGGTTCCTCTACTGGACTACGACTGGGCTACCGCAGCCTGGCTCGACGCCCAGCTGCATTCCATCAGGCGCCCTTTGTGCCACCCCCAAGCCTTTCGGGCTTAGTGATGACGATGAAGCGGGCACCGATGGGCCAAGTGGAGGACTCAGTGGAGGCCAGGGGATGCTAATATGAGCGTCAGAGGGACGATCGTGAATCGTGATGTGCCTAAATGGAGCCGGAGCTTCCCATTGAAAGAGGCCAGAGTCCAGTCAGCTATGCGATTTGCTCATTTGATCACCAGCACAGTCTTCCTTTGCGGCGTGACAATGCAGAAGAAAAGAAGCTATCAACAGAGAAGTCGGGCCATGCCCACCGCCGCCGGGCGACAAGGGAGGCAAAAAGGGCGCTCTACCTGGTCGTTGTGGCTTGCGACAAAATTAGGTAGGGCAAGAGGTGTCTGTCTTCGAGCCACGATACCTCGCACTGGGCGGGGGAAATGAGCCGGCTTCTGGGGAAGAGCTAGGGGCAAAACGTGGACCGCCATCTCTCCTTCTTTCGAAGCAAAAGGAAAAAGAGAAAGAAAACCATATGTTGTTGCGCGTCACACGGAAGGCTTTGATGCCCTCTTTCCCGATTGCTGTCCTCCCCCGAATCACGAAAATGTCAGATGCTGTCAAGTCTATCGTATCCCTCTATGGTCGGCCTATGCTCCTTCCGATTGGAACCGTGGTAATGGCGCCAGGTGGAATTCGACAGATTCTGTGTAAGGGGCTTGTAGTACCCTGCGGTAACCTGCAACCGGGGTGCGGCAGTATGCTGCGTGTTGTCGGCAAGCCCGGTCGTGTTAGTAACTTGGTGTCACCATGGTCTCAGACAAGATCACCCTGGTGTGGAGGAGAGTATTTGACCGTCAACCTAAGTCTCCCAGTTCTATCCTCAGGAGCCTAGGATGCCGAAGCGCCGAGTACTGGAATTCTTGTCGCCCAAATGACTTGAAATGGACTATAGAAGAGACGAGACGGAGCATCAGACACCACTGAAACCAGGGAAACGGTATTGCTTCCTTAGAGTGGGATTCGTGATGACTGGCACGGTCTTAACAGCCTAGAAGCGAGGAATTGTTTTGAGATACATGCTGGCGGCTAGTTGTATCACGTAGAAGTACAATCAGTGCGTAGTTGATGTAAAGAGGAGAAGCTGCCTGCGAGTAAGAGGACCAAGAGTACCTGCGTACCGAGTATGTTACCCGGGTTGATTAAGTACGCCCTCATCACTGAGACAAACACGCCAAGCATAGGTCACGGGCCTCGCACCGCAACTCTTCTATTTCCTCCATTTGATTCTTCTTTTTTTTCTTTTCCTCATCTACACCCGCCGACAACAAAATGCATTACTTATATTGCCAGTCTCGGGCATCTCTCCATGCTGAGGTTGTTTTCGCGTCGAGCGCAGATTGACACATACTTCACCTCTGGCTGGGCGTCCGGGGCTTAGAGATCATTTTGATCTCCATGGGATCTGGAAAATCACAGTCGAGGTTACAAAAGACATCCCCCGCGAGAGTCAAAATTCTATTCTTTATTGTCTCATCCAAATCGCGTCTCAACTTCTGCAAATATCTGAGGCGTAATCTCGTCGCTACTATTTCCCTGCACTTTAACTACAAGGTCTGGATCCCTGTCTCGGTAGAAGTCGAGCAAAGCCTGGCTGGTTTCCTCAAACTTGGCAAGTCGCCTCCTCCACGTGGCCTCGCTGTCGTCATCTCTTTGCATTAAAGGCTCCCCTGTAACGTCGTCCTTGCCAGGGACCTTCGGGTCATTGAATCCCACGTTGTACACTCTCCCGGACGCCGCGTGTATCCACCGATTCGCCATGCGCGACAGAATGATATCGGCTGGTGTGACCAGTTGTAATACCAAGTTTATGGGTAGCAAATGGGACAGAGCTTTGGCCTGGGTTGCTGTACGGGGAAAGCCATCGAGGATGAACGAGGTATCGGGTGAATTGGAAGCGTGCACAACCGCAGAGGCAGAGCCATTTCCCCTCTCAAGAGCTGCAATTATGTTCTCATTGGAATCGGAGGCGTCAAGCCACTTCCTCGAGGTGAGTTCGTTGAGGATGAGATTTAGGATCAAGGGGTCGGGCACAAGGCCACCAGCTTTCATGTAGGCTTCGGCTTGTTGACCTATAACCGTCTCGTTAGCGGCGGTGGATTAGAATAAGTTCAACGCAAGTTCATACCCAGCGCAGTATGTTTTTTGACATTGTCGCGCAATAGATCTCCAGTCGCAATTGAGCATAGTTGTGGGAATCGCTTCATCAGTCTTTCAGATTGTGTGCCCTTTCCAACGCCCGGAGCGCCAACCAGAATGATTCTCGCGGCTCGTTTCAGCTTTCTGGTAACGGTTGCGAAAGTCATTGTAATCTGTACGGAGAAGGGACTGGGTGCGTGACACTTGGGCGCAGCTGTCAGGGCAGTTACGCCCGAATCAAGTGCCCATCATGTTGCCCTGAGGGGATGAAAGAGTTGCTATTGCAAAAGACGAGGATGAAAGAAAAACCAAATTAGACACCAGCGGAGATACCAGGAAACCCTGCCTCCCAAGAGAAGGGAAAGAATAGGAAAAGAAGTGCAACTTGAAGGAAGAGGAAAAGTCGAACTAGGTAAAAGAAGCACCCGAGATGGTGGCCTAGATTGGTTGAGTAAGCCGAAGAATCAATAGTCAAGGATCGTGGGGAAACGCCCATTGAATTTCGAGGCTCGGGTCGCACTGCGCCGATAAGGATTTAAGAGGTTTCCGCTCGCCCATTGTGCTGCCGGATAGCCGACTTGTGGAGTTGGCACAAAGTACGCAGTACCTACAATGTAGTATTCAGAATGCGAAATCTTGAGACATGGGACGTTTGTGTGGTGGCCCCATCATACAGAGTACCAGGTGAAAAGATCTTTGATCTGCCTAGAAGAAGATGCCTCGACAAAAGTGTGTCCAGCCTATATGGAGACGCATAAAAGATCTTCCGTTCCGATGCTTCACGACGCGTGAAATGGAAATCCAGCCAGCCTCGACGCGTCTCTCCCCGCGATCATTCCACACCCTGCACACTTCAATCCTTCAACATCGACCTTTCCAGACCTGGAACACGCACAAAGTAACAAAATGATGCGCTCAGAGCCACGATTCGATCCAAAGCGGAAACGTATCGACCATAAGAAGACCCAGTTTGCGACTGCATCCTACAAAGAGATCGACTATTCCCACCGGCTCTCTTTCTACGATGTTCCTCCCACGCAGGAAATCACTCTGGAAGAGTTCGAGACTTGGGCTATCGACAGGTTGAGAAGTACGTAAGTTGGGAATCTCTAGATCGAATTGCCTCTGACCAGATACAAGTCCTTGCCGAGATCGAAGCTTGCTCGTTCAGAAACAAGTCCCAAGAAGAGACGTCTGCTCATCTAGAACCTTTGCTCAAGAAATACCTCCCCCTCTCATCCAACTCAGCAGCCCGGGGGGGGGTTCTGGACCAAAACTTAAAGAATCAACGACGCAAAGACCATTACTCCCACTACATTCTCAGGCTTGCCTTTTCAAGAACGGAAGACCTCCGCAGACGCTTTGCCAGAGTCGAAACCATGCTCTTTCGACTTCGTTTCCAGTCAGACGACAGAGATGAACGTAAGGCCTTTGTCGATAGTTTAAACATGCCTTGGGAAAAGGCCCAAGAGGAAGAAAAGAGAGCATTGGGCGAGCAACTTCTAGCCGCTACACCTGGTCTCCGGCGTCTTGAAGGAGAAGACTTTTTCAAAGTGGATTGGACCCGTGTGCCAGACCTCGTCGAGCATCGAACAGTCCTTGTACGGAAAGGCAAAGCATATGTGCCCATGCGCGAACAGGCCAGTATGGTGCTCACAGAGTTCACAAGTCGCCTAGACAAAGGTCTAGAGCTCACGGCGCGCAATCTGCCGCGACTCGACGAAGATGACCGCCTATCTCCCATTCTCGACCACCTTTCCAAAAATTTCGCAACTCCCGACGCCGGTTACTCCGACTCGGACTCTTCTCTCGCCGGCGCTGCCATCACCGCGGCCAACATTGACAACCTCTCACAGCATTTCCCCCTCTGTATGAAACACCTGCACAACACACTCCGGAAAAACAGCCACCTGAAGCACTATGGTCGACTGCAGTACACGCTTTTCCTCAAGGGCATAGGGCTCACTCTGGAAGATAGCCTCATCTTCTGGAGGCAGGCGTTTAAACTCATTACCGATGACCAATTCAATAAGGAGTACCGCTACAATGTCCGCCACGCATATGGCGATGTAGGCGGTGACGCAAACCGTCGTGGGCGAGGCTATTCGCCATACTCATGCCAGAAGATCCTCACGGAACATCCGCCCGGCACGGGTGAAGCCCATGGTTGTCCCTATAGACACTTCAGCGTGGACAATCTCACCGCCATGCTTCAAGCCACGGGAGTTCATGATCGCGACGTTTTGAGAGGTGTCAGGGAAGATGTCGAGAAGAAAAGATTTCACATCGCGTGTAACCGTGTGTTTGAGTGGGCCCACAAGCAAGAAATTAAGAAAGTAAAAGAGGAAGGTATATGGGGCCCCGCCGAGCTGGAGACGATTGTGCACCCGAATACTTACTTCAAGAGGAGTTACTTATTGAAGAACCTGGGGAATTCAGCAAAGCAGGATGTCAAGTTGGAGGATTGAAGCCGGGGCTTTTGGACGACTGGAATAGACGCAACAATAAGGAAACACTGATTTTAAAGGGAATGGGGTTGATGAGATACGCACCGTGACCATGAGGAAGTGGCAGCGATGATGGCTGAATAGCGTCGGGTCTTCTAGTGAATAACAAGTTGTATTCTGTTCTTGAGGCCGTACTCGTACATAACGCCAGGAGTTCAGAACCGTCGATTGCTCGCAAGGGGCACAATCGTGATCTTACCAAAGACCAGGTGCATTCCTAGCCTTTCGCCTTACCCCAGCTATTTCCCTTTCGAGGCAATAAAACATCGACGTGTATCGCAGTTGATCCCAATTTTGTGTTCCGCCCTTCCAGTCAGTAGCACTGCAACGCTTACATATCGGAATACGAGGACGGAATATAGTGGTGTCTTCTTGATAGCGGCCCATCATCGGATCGCCCTTCCCCCGGCAAGGAACGCGGCTCGCATTTCAGGACACAATCAAAAGGCTATCAGGACGTGGGCATTGGATTCGACACCCGCCGCTTCGGGGATTCAGTTCTCATCTTCTTTTGCGCCTCAAGTGCCAATGCGGACCTCAACCCTTGCCCTGGATGGGACACAGTCGAGACCAGGTGTTTCATAAGGATATCGTTTAGTTGCTCTAAAGCTCGGGGACCTTCTTTTGCCTGGCCCACATCAGGTTCAACCCTTATGTTGACCGTCTTCATCATGCCCATCCGCCCAGCTACCAGATCCGATATACCCATCGTGGCTGAGATATATGCCACAGTTTTCAGGTCAGATCCCTTGTTCCGATGCATGTTTCCTCACGTGGAAGAGCATCTAGAAGCATTCATTCAGGCTGCTAGAGAGAACCTCTTGGTGGCTTGGTGCGACTTCAGCCAAGTTCTTGTGGTGTCGTACAAGACTAAGAACGACGATGAGCGGAGTGCATTGCTGTACGGCGGGCCATCGAACCATACTGAAAGGGAGACTCGGAAGGGTTTCGCTTAGTGGGAACGTGTTGGGAAACAATAGGAGCACGTACATGGAATTTGGGGATGGCGGGATCCCCGTAAGTTGAGTTTTCCCGCTTAAAAACATACCATTTGACTGTTCCAATGTCAGGTCTCTTGATAAAACCTGCAGCGCCGGCTTTTTACAGTGTCCGCCGATATGTCTGGCACAATAAAGCAGCAGCTCGTCCAACCGCGAAAGAACCCAACCCGATCATCACCTGGAACTTCGTGGCTCGTATCCGTCCTTTCTGCAGTCACTTTTTCAGTACCCCTCATCGACAGATACGCTGGTCATTGGAGGTCCTAGGTTTACATCCCGATTATCAAGGCAAAGGGTATGGAAGGGAGCTTGTCGACAACGGACTTCTTAGAGCAAAGAACGACCCAGCAGGAGCGCTTCCGGTTTGCGTAGTTGCTGCGGATTGCAAGGAAGCCTTCTATCTGAAGGTCAGATTCAACGAAATAGTTGGGGACACAACCAAGACCGTCGGCAAGGATGGCAGCGACAATCCATTGAGGGAGAAAATGCTTGGAGGCGGGAGCGGTTTTATGGACGAAGTAAAATGAGGACTTCTCCGTACTATGTAGGGTAATGAGAGGGAAGCTGAAACCCCTGGATCTTGACCTCTTTACAACGTGCAACATTGGGTGGCAGAAGTGCCTCCATCTACTCGGTACCGAGTGGAACAACAGAGTTAGCAAACGATGCAAACTCGGTAAACTTCCCAAACAATGCTAGTGTGATTGCCTATTATTCTTTTAAAGCGGTGAGATGCTGTTCGCAATTGCTATATTCTACTTAAGACCACCCTGTGGCACGCTGCAGGCCGCAGTTCCGTGTGCTGGGCTCACCGAAAACGTTACTAGGCGGTGCGCGACTTTACTGACTGTCGCCGAAGTTCTCACCATCACGATGTTCAACGGGCCGCGAATCGTACAATTGGGAGACAAGGGACTAACTGATGTTAAGAAAAGGTTAGCCGTTCACGGCAAATGGATGGGCCTCTGTCCCAACAACAAACAGATATCTCCTTGTCAGACTATGCTGCATTTTCTTTGGCTCGGCTCGAAGGTTAGAATTTCCCCTCCTTTACTACAAGCGAGCCAGAAATCTTCATCTTGTCTACAACAATTCGAGTCATTCCAGTGGTTGAACCTCGGCTTGAAGGTAACGTAGCTCCAAAGAGGAGGAATTTCTATCTCAAGGGGGAGATGCGTCGTGTTTGGAGAAGTCCAGACGTCCGTGGGGGGCACATCGTGGTCAATCTTCCCTCCGGTCATGCAGCATGACCTCCTGCGAAGGAAGCACGCAATCATCTCATGTCTCTCTGGAGGGCCTTAAGAGGAGGAGTACATTGCAACCCCGCATCTCGAAAGACATGATCATCTATTAAGCACCCTCTGTCCGCTCCATCTGAGGCAAATGCTGCATGATTTGTGAAGCAAGACACTCCCAAAAATGGCACCATCTGCCACTGAGACTGAATCGGTACCACAGCCATCCAAACAGGGTTTGATCAAGCCATGGAATCGGCCACAGTATACGAAAGAAGAGCTTGATTGGGCTCCGCTTACCACAATCGACCTGTCCCGGTTTGATGAGGTGGGAGGTAAGGACGAGCTAGCCAAGCAGCTTTATGATGCAGTCACCAGGGTTGGCTTCTGGACCGTAATCAATACGGGCATCGATGACAGCAAGGTGCTCCGCCAGTTCAGTATCGGTAACACCTTTTTCAAGCAGCCAATCGAAGAGAAGCGCTTTTTCCCTTGCAACTTTGCGGAAGGGGAGTATTTCGGCTATAGGGAGAACTCGCGCTGGGTCGGCGACAGCGGCGTCAAAGAGAACATTGAGATGGTGTGTTCCTCACTTCGGCTAACGCTAAGCAAGCTCATCTTGTTCAGCTTAACATCCAAAAACCCATTCCAGCCTATGAGACTGTGCCGAAGCACCAAATCGTTCGCGAGAATTGGGCGGAGATCTCAGCATTTCATCGGGAATTGTGGGACAAGGTCCTCCGAAAGTTGTACGTGCTTATTGCCATTATTCTCGAGCTACCGGGGAATTACTTCGTGGACGCACACGCTTACGATGGAGAGTCTGATGACCACCTTCGATACATGATCTACAATGTGAGAACGCAGGATGAATGGGACAAGGCTCAAGCATATACCAAAGGCGGCCACACAGACTTCGGCAGCCTGACCTTGCTATTCTCGCAGCATGTCGCAGGTTTACAGATCCGTACCCCTGAAGGGCAGTGGAAGTGGGTGAAACCAGTTCAAGGAGGGATCACTTGCAATGCAGCCGACACGTTGTCTTTCCTCACAAACGGTAAGACTCGACATTAAACAAGAGAATCTATCCGGCTAAATGAAAGCACAGGTTTCATCAAATCAACAGTGCACAGGGTTGTCACGCCTCCGAAAGACCAAATACAGATTCCTCGTCTCGGCCTGCTCTATTTCAGTCGCCCTGGCGCGAGGACTCCCATGAAGACCGTCCCGTCACCCCTCCTTGAGCGTCTCGGCCTCCTATCGGACGAGGATAAAGATCCCAACAAGCCGGTTCCTTCTGGAACCGAGTATGTCCGAGCACGAGTCAAAGATGTGCACTACAAGACAGTGATAGAAAAGCGTGAAGGGACTTCGTTCAACTTCAAGGGAATGAAAGTCCAGAACTACTATGATTAGTATCTGAGAAGAAGGGAAGATTCTTGGTGACTGTCCTGAAGAGACTCTCGCAAGGATGGATTAAGCGGCATCCAATAGCCTGGTCCCGGAATGTCCAGCTGTAGGTCGAACCCGTAGGTCGAACCCGTGGCCTGACCAATTCTAGAATGAGATTCCGTGGACCTACGATATCGTGTCCTGCCGCACAGGCAAAGGCCTTTTCTGTTCGCTGTTCGCTTAAGCCATGAGTATATGCCACGTGTGGCATGCATTTGAGGAGCGTTTCAACGACTCTGTTGCTGCGTCTACCACGTGAGGGTCCTCTTATCATGGCCAGTTAATGCGCTTGACCTATCGGACCGCACTTGGATTGCCGCACGCGAACTCACCGCTCGTGGTATTGCCGTCAGTTGAACAATGTGCCTTGACCACTCCACGCCATTGGCTCATGGCCCCAATCCACCGTGCAGTATTCCTTCCTCTTCGAGTCGAATGCCACTCGATGCTACATCGATCTCTCGTCAGGAAAATTTCTGCTGCAGGTCTGTGGCGTTGGCGAGACATGCCGCCGGAAGGTCGATCTCGACCTCTAAAGGACAATATAATGCAGGCTCGTGCGGCAGTTAAATGGAGACGCCGTCAGCTCCATTTCCCACCCTCTGAGGGCTTTTAACGGTTCAACTGCAATCTTTTCTATTGTACCTAACAAAGACTTCGCGGTATGGACTACGAAAAGGGAGTGCAGGAGAGGAAGCTCCCTGGTTCTCGCGAATATGGTGCAGATCAGGAACGGGATATCGCCGTCCATGCCGTCCCTCTCGCCGAAGTGCCCAAAGGGCGATGGGAGCGATCGTGGCCGGTGGTCGCTTGTGGAGCTGGACTCTTCTCTGATGGTTACCTGAACGGTGTTATCGGGTCGGTCTCAACAATGCTGCAGCTCATCTACGGCGACCAGTACACCAAGTCCTCGTATAAGAGTGCCGTCCCCAGTATCGCCTTTGCCGGCACCGTGGTGGGACATTTGTTCTTCGGCATTCTGAGCGATCATTGGTCTCGCCGGAATACGTTGCTCATTTCCACCATCAGTACGAACCCGTCTTGAACCCTAGCGCCCCGAAAACTCGGTGCTAATGGATATGGATAGTTCTCATTATCTTTTCGATCCTTTGTGCCGGCGCATATGGAGCCGGTGGCAGCACCCAAGGCCTGTTCGCTGCGCTCTCAGCCTACCGTTTCCTGATCGGTTTAGGAATTGGAGGGGAATAGTAAGACATTCTCTCTCCGTCTCCCCTCGAAGATCTGCTGACATATACAAAGCCCTGCTGGCTCAGTTGGCGCAGCCGAATCGACTGGCGAACTCAAGAAAGGCCATCGCAATCGCTGGTTCATCCTGGCGACCGACTTTCAAATTGATCTCGGCTTTGTCATCAGCGCATTTGTCCCGATGATCGTGGTGCTTGCGACTGGTGAAAACCATTTGCGTGCAGCATGGAGAATCTGTCTGGCTCTAGGCGCGATTCCGCCTCTCAGTCTGCTCTACCTCCGGTGAGCTGTCCACATTTGCATGTGGGGAAAGCCTCATTACTGATGTGCCTCAGAATCAAGCTGCAAGAACCCGAGCAATATAACCGCAACAAGATGAATAAGTTCCCTGTGTGGCTGATTGTCAAGTTCTATTGGTGGAGATGTACGGTTATTTCAATCATCTGGTTTGTCTATGTAGGTCTGAATCCTTGTGTCCGCGGTGGTGATCTATCCTGATCGAGTGGCAGAACTTCTCCGCTTACTCCTTCGGCATCTTCGCATCGTCCTGGCTCGTTTTCATCCTGCCCACCGATGCACCCCTCTGGAAGAATTTCGGCATGGCCACCGCAATCAACAGGTGAGTTTGTCTCCTCGTCGATAGACTGCCTTTAAAGCCGGAGCAGTCAATGTCATCATCGGGCTTTGATCAAATTCAGTACACAGGCTAACACACCCCTGCAGTTTCTGGATCCCAGGTTCGTTTCTGGGTGCGTTCCTGGCTGATTGGATTGGTCCCAAATGGTGCCTTATCGGCGGCGTCTTGTTGCAAGGGATCGTCGGGTTTGCGATGACTGGCGCCTACGCGGAACTCAACCACCCGTCTCGAGTTGCCGGGTTCATCATCCTGACTGGAATTTTCATGGCTTTGGGCGAGGTAGGACCAGGCGACAACATCGGCCTCTTTGCTTCGAAACTCTCCTCCACTCCAATCCGAGGACAGTTCTACGGCGTTGCAGCGGCGTGGGGGAAAGTGGGTGCCTTTGTCGGCACCTATGTCTTCCCGCTGTTGATCGATGCTGCCGGCGACGACACGGTCAAGCAAGGGCAATACCCCTTCTGGGTTAGCAGTAGCCTGTGCATTTTCAGCGCCATCGTGGCCTTCGTGGGACTGCCAAACGTGGGGCAGGGCATGATTGAGGAAGAGGACGAGCGGTTCCGGCGCTATTTGGAGGAGCACGGCTACGACACGAGCAAGTTGGGGACTAAGAAGTTCAGAGAGGAGACGACCGGGGCACTCTAGTCAGAGCAAGAAGACTGGTGGCTTTGTTGGGAGTTTTTGAGAGCAACCACAGCAGCACGCCACGCCCGTTACCTTGTCCACGCCAGCACGAGCATCCATCGATACCCATTGTTGGAATATGTTATATGTTGGAATATCGACTCAATACACATACACATACACATAATAATGCTCCCTATTTCACGCGCCCCCACGAACCAGATAGCATTAAGACTCAAGCGCCCTGAGTTGGTGGGAGATCAGGAAGTAACTAATCAGCCTTCAGGACTCCTAAATCGTGTCTCTACCGAGACAATCCTGGTCAGTGACTTCAGTTCGTGCAGAGTACGTCATCCGGCACACGAAGCCGAGACGATCAGCGAGGCTCGCTATCTTCCCCCGCCACTCTCTCCATATCGTCGCTGCGAGGGAGCAGAGGAGAGGGAGGAGGTCTTTAGGCGTCCCGTCTACCCTGTCTCACTGCCTTGCTGCCGCGTCCTTCGTACACGCAGGTTCGTCCATTCCAAACGGAGTACAAACATCCCACCTACCAACCCATTGAGCCCATTGAGGTCCATATGTAAAGGCAGGTGTAAAGCAAAGAACGGAAACTTCTTCGAGGAGGGGGACCCGGTACGGATAGAAAAGCAGGAACACGATCACTCGACTCTCACACACACGTGCTCACTCACTCGCTCACTCACATCCTTGCATGACTTGTTTCTTACTCTCACTCCCTTCTGCGATCTTCCTTCCTGTCCGCCTTAGGCGTCCTAGACGAGGGATTGATCCTGTTTGCCTGAAGAGAAGCTCGTGTGTATATGTATGGGTTTTATGTGTAAAGAAGCGGCGTAGGCGAGAGGATATAGAATCTGACCGTCTGTGTTGTCACTTCAAATTCAAGAAGGGAAAAACCATCCCATTCAAGACAAGGCCCTGGCAAATGTTAGGTTCTCATCTAGAACGTTCTCTTTGGATGATACCGCCAGTGTGAAGGCTCAATATGTCGACCACTACTAGTACAACGACAACGACGACGAGTCAGGCCCCGGCTTCATACTCTGTCGCCCTCAAGGACAAGGACACGCTGACAGCCTCGTTCAACTACTGGGGCAGCACTTCAATCCCTCAGGAATCCGACATCCTGCGTATTTTCAATGGCTCGTCGACGGAGCTGCAGCGGGTTCAATGCCCCGTCACTGACATCCGCGCTCTCGGTCTCTCCTCCTTCAACCTCTCCACCCACGGCTTCCAAGTCCTGCGGCACTCTTCGGCCCTTCTGCCACCGCAGAGCGACTCCGTCCCCGACTTCCACAACACGGACCTGATCAGCGCCACCTACTGGCCGGAACTCGTGTCACTCTTGAAAGCGCAACTGGGCGTGCGCAGCGCCGCGGCCGTCAACACCACCGTCAGAGACGTCAAGGAGACCGACAGGGACGGCTTCGACCCCAAGAATCCCAGGTTCGTCAAGCAGAGCATGCAGCCTTTCTTCATCGTCCACGGCGACTATACCCCCGCGGGAGCCAGAGCACAACTGAGGGCCGTCGTGTCGACGTACTTTGAGGACAACAACAACATGGAAGGCACGACGGAGTCGGAGAGGACCGAGTTCTTCAGACTGCGCGACGAGATCATCGCCGGTGAGGAAGAAGCCATGAGACAGGAAGGCATCGGCGACCACTGGCACTGGAGCGGGAAGAACTACACCGGTCCGCGATGGGCCATGCTGAGCGTGTGGCGACCTCTAGAACCCGTCCGTCGCGATCCCCTGGGCGTCATGGACCCGCGAACACTACTACAGCCCAGCACCGCAAAGCCGCCGTACATCGCGCTCCAGCGCGTCTACAAGGGCCGGCCGGGCTTCGCGCGAGAATTCCGCAGCGAGAACATCCTCGCCGTCGCGCCCGACCAGCAGCAGCTCGGAAACAAGATGCACACGCACCAGTGGTACTATATCAGCCAACAGACGCCCGACGAGGTGTATGCCCTGAAGCTGTTTGACAGCGAGGCGCACCGCGGCCGCGGCGACGGCGGGAGGAGCGAGAGCGAAGAGGTCGCGCAGTTCGTCGCGCACAGTGCGTTTACTCTCCCCCAGCAGGAGAACGAGAGGCTCAGGCGGAGCGTCGAGGTGAGGATGATGGTTATTTGGTAGTCAGTGTCTTTCTCCACGGATGCCATGTTAACAGGTAGATCCAGACCCCTCCTTGAGTCCATGGGGGAAAGGTGTGGTAAACCCCCGCCAGTGTTGACGAAAAAGGCGGGAGTAGAAATATATTACGATGAAAAGAATCAAAGTCTCGAAGATGGGAATGTACTATCTTGGTGCGTAAAAAGCCATGCATTGTTTGCGTAGCATCTCGGCGGAATAATATATTTCTCGTCAGTGTAGTTGTGATCCGGCAGCTCTCGAGTCTCTCTCTCTCTCTCTCTCTCTCTCTCTTTCCGTGTAGTCTTCATGTAGAAACCATGTTCAAATAGATATCAGAATCGGCGAACCTAAGCGTAGAGACAATTAGACTGGGACAGGAATTTCCACGCTCTTCTCTGTACTAGCATGCAGGCCATTCTCCTTGACGACACCATTCTCCCCCTCCTTGTACACAACCGTGAATCCCTTCCACTCGCCCAGCGTGTCGCGACACTGCGTCTCGTACATCTGGATGCCGCCGGGGTGTGTCAGGATCTGAACCTTCTTGCCGGGGATGTTTGACGCGTTCCACCAGCTGTTTGTTAGGGGGAAGAGCGTGTGCTTGTTCATGGCGTCGATCATGGAGTCCCATTCATCCTCGGCGTCGCGGTTTGGCTCGATCGTCTTGGCGCCTTCCTTCTCCAGCTTCTCGATGGCGGCCAGGATGAAGTCGCTTTGTGCTTCGATAATGGTAGGTCCGTTGGACAGTGCCGTTGGCGCTGTATGAGCAAGTCAGCATCGGGCGGGTTAGCCGCCGGGAATAGAAAGGGAATCACCACGTACCATGAGGCGTGTAGACCATGAAAGCGTTGGGGAAGCCGTTGAACGTCATCCCAAGGTACGTCCGGATACCGTCTTTCCACACATCCTTGATATCAACGCCGTCCTTGTTTTTCAATCCCATTTGCGTTAACCTAGCACCGGTTAGGTGGTGATCTTCACATGCATAGCCAGCTAGAACTTACGATCCGGAAAACGAGTCAAAACCGGTCGCGAGAACCACCACGTCGAAATCCAGCTGGGTGCCGTCCTCCATCAACATGCCGGTTGCGTTGAAAGTCCTAAGCGGGTTCTGGTTCATGTTAATGATGTCGACATTCGGGCGATCAAGCATCTCATAGTAGTCCTGCTCCAAAGGACATCTCTTCGTGCCGAAATAATAAGGCGCCTCGACTGGCACCATCAACTCTTGTTTCTTCGGGTCCTTGATCCTCTGCCTCATCTTCTTGGCCCAGAAATTATATACTTTCTGATTCGCTTCTTTACTCAGGACAACATCGTTGTAGTTCACCATGAGGTAGTTGAAGCCCCCTCTAGCCCAGATGTCTTCGAAATGCCGCTCACGCTCTTCGTCGGATACGTCAAACACGCCGCATGGCTCGCTTGTGCCAGGAAACCCGGCCATTGACTGACGGCCTTCGCGGAAGAGCGCCTGAAAATAGGTCTTCCAGCTCTTTTGTTCTTCAGGGCTGAGTGGCCGTTGACCCATAGGCAAGCATAGGCTCGGCCGCCGCATGAAGACGGTGAGTTGGTCGGCTGTCTTGGCCAATTCTTGCACGACTTGAACGGCAGTGGCGCCGGCTCCGATGACTGCTACCTTCTTTCCTTTCACACTCATGTCTTCCGGCCAGAAGCCCGTGTGGTGGAGGATTCCTTTGTATGTCGTCAAGCCGGGGAAATCCGGGATATGCCTACGGTGCAGCAGTCCAGTGCACAGAATTAAATATTTGCTCTGCGCAATGTGTCCCTGTTCGGTCTTGACGGTCCACGTCTCGTCGGTCTTGCTCCATCGGGCGTCGACCACATGCGCGTTGAACTGGACGTCCTTACGCAGGTTCAGGACCTTGTCGACATGCGCGCAGTACGCGCGGATCTCCTTGTGACCTGGGAACTTTTCGGTGAACTCCCAGTCTCGGTATGCTTCAGGGATATTCAATTGGTAGTAGGGCCATTCGGAATCCACACGGGCTCCAGGATAACGGTTCCAGTACCAGACGCCGCCGAAGTCGCCTCCAGATTCAAAGACCTTTGCGGCGAATCCAGCCTTGCGGAGACGATATAGCATAGACATGCCACTGAAGCCCGCCCCAACGACGAGGACGTCGCAATGGACGATAGCGCCCATGGATGGGTTTGTGTCCGTCATCTTGTTGGGGAGTAAAGAAAGGGATATGGATAAGTCAAGGAAAGAGTCGTGTAGACGAGAGAAGAAGGAGATACTCTCGTGGCAATCGAAGGGGGAGATCTGTCATACCCTTTATGCACCCTTTATCCCGCGGGCCATGTCTCGAAGCCGCACTTCGGCCCTTTGTCCTAGATATCTCCTGGAGGTTCTGATTTGCTAATAGGATCCATTCACCTGCCAAGGTCAGCTGACAGTGGCCAGTGTGGCATTCTCCACAACCCTGCTGGGCGGGTTTGCAATGGGCCGATGGAGGATGGAGGCGGAGTGAGGGGTCTGAACACGACATACCCGTGGACCGCCCAACCTAGTATTCGATTTTATATTGCCGGATATTGCGATTGCCGAGGTTCTCTTAAGACGTGGAAAGTTTACCGGCTCCAAATCCAGGCCCTGCTCTGCCAGTGCCAGAAGAGTAGATATCTATGTCTCAGGAGTAGCACCCTCATGCGCAAAGCGAGACATCGAGGGGTTGCACAGCATCTTCTAGGTAGTTAGTCTAGACTGTTGGTGGGGCGCACAGGTACCACCCTGGACCGCCTAATACCCAAACTAGGCGTCCGCGTCAGTGTCAATAAGCAAGGCTGCGGAGGATCGCGTGTGCTGACATACCCAAATAGTACAATGAAACTCCTCGATTCAGTCCTCCTTCTATGCCAGATGTGCCTCGGACCCGAAGGAATCATTCGCAACAACTTCGGCAATTGTGCATCTCCAGTCTTTGAATTTCCTGGCGGGTAAACCATGCTCGAACATGATATCAATCTCTGCTGGAGTGCGTTCCTTCATTTCGGGAACGAAGAGCCAAGTCAGCAGCAAAGCGATGGCAGAGAAGCCTGCAATGAGAAATCCCGCCTTGGCCCTGAGGTCTCCCTGGTCGACATTGTACGCATAGGGGAGACTGATACCGAAGGCTCCCTGTGCTAGAGCTCCCGAAAACCACCCGATGCCCTGGGTCTTTGCACGAAGTCGAAGAGCCGATGTTTCGGCGCCGACAACGTACGAGACCGGCCATATTCCAATCCCTACGACCACGATAACTACCATCATGGTAACCGCGGAGTACCTGCAGATAGATCAGCCGCCGCCATGAATGAAGAGGAGAATTCATACCAGATCACAACGATGCCATCAAAGCAGCCCGCGATCCCCATGCCCAGCCAGAGGACCGTGCTACCAATCAACGTCATCATGCCAAGGACTCGCCGCCCAACCTTTGTCACAACCCACATGCTGACAATATTGGCGAGTAGTCCAAGCCCAACGCCCAGTTGAAGGAATAGAAGAGCATTGTCTGCACTCATGCCAACGACCTGGATGAAATAGCTGGCATCAGCGAGCAAGGAAAGTCCAAAAAGCTGAGGGAGCGTGTTTGCGAAGATCACAATCAGCGTACGACGTCTGTTTGTGCCTTGGAAGCATTCCCTATACGTCGCCCGATCGTGTCTGGCGCGTTCTTCCTCTTTCTGCAACGAGAACAACAGGGCATCAATGTTATTCTGGGTGTCTGTCCTCGAAGTATCAAGGCGTTGTTGAGCTTTAAATGCCTTGTCATATTTCCTCTTTCGGAGCAGATAAGTCGGACTCTCTGGCACCAGCAGAGCCATGACGAAAGGGACAGCAGAAAACGCCCACTGCGCCACCATCGGGGTGGTGTAAGGCCGATCACCCGGGTACTTCAAGGAAGTATAGACGACGACTGCTCCAATCAGTTGACCGAGGAGCGTGAAGACCGGGAAGAAGGCCATGACTGACGCCCTCAGCTTTGGAGGCAGGATCTCAGAGAGGTAGGTCTGGGTGGTACACAGGAGTGATCCGATAGCCAACCCCATAATGAGCTTGGCTGCAAGAAAGGTCCCCCTCCGTGAGTCCAGTGCGCCGAGGAAATGCGAGCAATATATGAGGGCCACTCCCACGGCTGACAAGAGACTTCCCAGAGCGAGTGTCGGACGCCGGCCGACACGGTCCTGAAGCCAGCCAGCGATAATGCTTCCGATCATAATTCCAATCGGACTGACAGCATTCCAAAGCCCCATCCACATTGATGGGATGATGTGGCGGTTATTCAATTCGCGGCCATAGTCTTCCCTGAGAACGATACTATTAGCCCTGGGGACGGTATAAGCACCAGGGATGTGGCAAACTCACTGAAACGCTGGGATGGCCGACACGTTGCCCACTATCGACGTGTCGAATCCGTAGAGCAAGATGGCTGCCGTCAACCCAAAGGAATATCCCAGAACCTTGGGCCATTTCCTGATGGATTTCCACAGGGTCGGCTCATCGTCGACCGACTGTTCCGTTGTCTGCGGCGAGAGGACGAGACTCGGAGTCGCGACGGAAACGTCCTTGTCGGCCATGTCGGCCCTGTCTGTAAAGAGGGCGTTGTGGACAAACGGAGTAGCAGTAGCAGCTAAGATCGTGGCAAGGACATTCTTCTTTTAATCCTACACTGGCCTGCAACCCCGCAGTGTGATGTGCGACGTTTCCCTGCAGGGAGTGCGAACCAACGGAGTCCGGGGGGTGGACATCATGGAGGGTTCACCTATGGTAAAGCGCGTGTCGGACGCTTGGCTGGCTCCTCCAAGACCAGGGCATGCTTGAGTACTTGGGATGGTGGTGATGGATTTCTGCAACAGGAAGTTCGTCTCGCTTGGTCGCCAATCAACCGCTTTCACTTGCCCCTTGGCAACCTGGTCGATCTTTTTGATCCTTTTCCCAAACTTGGAACAAGCCTGCCATCTTGAGGCATTTGACGCACGACAGAGGACAAAAGACTAATGATGGAGCTGAGAGATCTGATCACCTCCTACTGCTGTCAAAGACCGTCACAATGACTATTAGGACCAGACTCGATGACAACTGCTGATTGTGTGATGGACACCACTGGACAACAGTGATATTCTGAGACAGGTTAGTGCATGCACGTGACAGTACCATCTTGGCATTACGATTAATATTGGTGGCCGGAACTGGATTAGTGCAATGCTAGTCTGTCACGCTTGCGATGTTAGCAACACCAGGCCTGTGCACATCTCGGGGTACTTCTACTCGGTACCCGGTACAGTGACAGCGACAGTGGAGGAACTTCTTTTTCTTTCCTCTTCGGCTTATTATTCTCGATAGATAGCAACCATTGCAACAATACAGATTTCATCCTGCTCCATCTGTGCCCGTACCGTCACACATGACAGACGACACAAGACTGATGGAACTGAGAGATCTGATTATCTCCTACCGCTGCTACTGAGAATTAACTTGGGCGATCGCAGGATTACCACGGCATACACACATTCACACATTGCCGTGCTTCTCTGCCGAGATATCTGAAGCTTCAATGCTTGTCTTCATCCTCGTCATAATGCCCCGACGGATCATCCTTCAATGACGGGTCTAGAACAACACGCGGGTCATCGCTTTCCACCCACCCACAGAACGGCTGGCTTAGCTTGTAACCCATGAGCTGTTGAATATGAACAGGCATTTTGAGCACCACTTCCCTTGGAATTGCCAGGTATTCTATCACAGCTTGTTAGCCCTTCACAGCTGTCAAAAGAGAAAGGAAGGGAACTCACGGTTTTCCTCCTGGCGCAACCAGCCCTTGGTCATGAAGCAACTAAAATGGTCAACCCTTCGTCTTTTCTGGGTTTGATAGATGGGAGCTTACCTGAAGAGCAAGCGTTCCTGGTCTGTCGTCTTGTTGGCAGATCCACCATGATAACATGAGCTCAACATCATAAAGGCATCCTATTCACACCATTAGTGCCTCGGGTGTCGACGTGACAAAGGGTACTTACACCGGGTTCTAACTCTGCATGCACAGCAAGTTCCTCCTGAGGAGGTCGGTCCTTGGACCAGAGATGGCTGCCAGGAATAAACCTCGTCGCACCGTTTTCCCGAGTTGCCGGTTTGCCCGCAATGAACCAGCCGATGCCAACATCTCGGTCATAATTGTCGGGATATACGGCGACTTCTGGCTCATTAGTCTGATGACACCAACTATCCCTATGCAGAGGTTGATCCCATGCTCCTGGTCCGATGGAGAAGCATATCGAATTGTTGAGTTGCGGGTCCGACGTTGCGAAGATTTTCTTCTGTCCACTCCAATACCAGTTCTTGGTCGTCAGGAACTCCTTGCACACAGCTTGATAGAGCGGATGGTTGATGATATGCTCGGCACAGATTGGACTCTTGCCAATCATGCCTTCAACCCTCCGAGTTTGAATTGGGAAGAAGTCTCCCTCCCACACAACATCCGCTTCGATGTGTGGACGCAGCTCTCTTTCCACCTGCCAAAGGATATCCTTATCAACGGCTGCTTTGACCCTGCATCCGCCACTGATTTTCAGGGCTTTGATGACATCTGCTGGGTCCGCATCGGCCTCAAAGGTGAGGACGGGTGGAAGACTTTCCGCCTTGATTGGGATAAACACCCTTTCCGTCTCAGTGGTTGTGACTGTTGTGGTTGCCATTCTCCGCTGTTCTTTACAGCTTTCCCAGGCTCATTTCCATGCCTTCACAAGCCCGTATATAACAGATCGCATTCCTCTACTGACAAGGCATAACCTTTCCTACTAAAATAGGCAATTGTGGCTTACTCGTATTTCTTATCTCAGAGGCTGGTATGAGCCGGCCATCTCCACAAACTCAGTTGCCTAATCCGGCGTTATCATCGTGCGACGTACCCCCTAGCTTGGAAGCCAGCCCCGAAACCGAACCACTTAGCTGCCGAGGCTATTGCACAGTATATCTTGTCAACCTATCGGAAGGGCCTAGACCGTGCAGGACTAATCTCTCATTCCTAGAGGGGCAATCGAGGTCTATCCCCAGCTTATCACGCCGAGCTTCACGTTCGTATGGACGAGCAGATACATATCATAGAAGCAGACCTTCTGCCTCGGGGGCAACGACATCTTCTTCAATTTCTTCGGACACGACTCCGTTCCAAACTGCCTCAGTATGGCGACTTCCTCCGCCGCAGGAGACCGCAAAAATGCACAGATCGACATCGACGACCTCGAACTGCAGGCCCAGGGTTATACCCGGGCTATGCCGCGACGATTCTCTCTACTCTCCCTGATATCGCTTTCTTATGCTCTCCTTGCAACCTGGAACGGCTTTGGCAGTGCCTTCGGTACTGGCTTTATCGAGGCCTCTTCGGCCGGTTCCATCTGGACTCTCACCATCGCCGCGTTGATGACTGCAGTCACAGGAATTGGCATGGCTGAATTGTCTAGTGCCTTTCCCGTGGCCGGCGCTCAGTACTACTGGTCTTTTGTGGTTTCCAGTCCTGAATGGGCCCCATTTGCTTCCTACATGTAAGGCAAAAAGTGACCGTGCAAAGCTCTTGCTAAGCAATGCCAGATCTGCGGGAATCAGCACATTAGGATGGTGGCTAGGTCTTGCTAGCGTGACAAACTTCATTGCAGCCATGATCACTGGGATTGCCGTGCTCAACCATCCAGACTATGTCATAGAAAGGTGGCATATCTGGTTGGTTTTTGTGGTGGTTACTTGGTTGGCCATTGCGCTGAACGTTTTTGCGACAAAATGGCTTCCCATGTGGAACAAGTTTATTCGTACGGCTTCCTTCTCTGATCACTGGGATATGCACTAATATGGGACCAGTCTACTTCTCGGCAGTCACCATGGTTGTTACGATGATCACGATTTTGGCATGTGCCGCTCCAAATTATCAATCCGCCAAATTTGTCTTTTCCGACACCACCAACTCCACTGGATGGTCGAATGACGGCCTTGCCTTCCTTCTATGTATTGTGAATGCTCTCTATGGTTTTCTTGGCGTAGATGCAGGCGCGCATTTGTGAGTATCTGCAAGATTCAGCGTCTTTGAGAGGAATCATTGTCGCTGTGCCTCAAAATCTACAGCAAATATTGACGGCCATATACAGGTGCGAAGAGATCCCAAATCCGACGGTTAACGTACCGAAAGTCATTGTGAGGCAACCTATCCGAGCGGAAGAGCACATCGACTGACGATTTCAGATGTATCCGGTTATAATGGGATTCGTCACTTGTGAGTGATTCGGATGTTCGAGGACAATGATATTGACAAGATTCAGCTTTCCCTTACGCGATCTCGCTGTCGTTTGTGATCACCGACTTCGCAAAGGTTATCTCGACTCCCACCGGCCTTCCTCTTATCGAGGTCTACTATCAAGCAACAGGCAGTAAAGCTGGCACTTCGATCCTGATGGTGGCATTTGCGATCTGCTTCTTCGGTTGTGCTAGTGCAAACATTACCAGTGCAAGTCGACAAATGTGGTCGGCATCAAGGGACGACTGTTTTCCTCTGTCAAGGTATTGGAAGCAAGTCCACCCCCGATGGCAGATGCCGCTGAATGCAGCATGCTTGCAAGGAACGCTCGTTTCGGTGGGTCCCTAGCTGGCAAAGCCATCGCTCACCTGCTGACCATGACCCAGCTATACGGCCTGATCTTCTTGGGTTCCTCGGCAGCATTCTCGTCCATGGTTGGGGCTTGCATCGTATTCATGACGACGTCGTATGTTATTCCTCAAGGCATCTTGGCCTGGCGTGGACGAGATAAGATTCTCCCGCCTAGAGCATTAGATCTGGGGAGATATGGTCTTCCTCTGAACGTGCTTGCTTGTGTCTGGGTGGTCTTCATCGACATTGTCTACTGCATCCCTGTTTCATACCCTGTCACAGTCGAGAACATGAACTGGATCAGGTAAGTGGCAGTATAAGTGTGTAAAGTGAGGCTGCTGACGGCATGCTAGTGTGGTCACCGTTGGTCTGGTTTCATTCCTTCTAATCACTTGGTTCGTGCACCAGAGACATGTTTTCAAAGGGCCAAACATCAACTTCGAACTTCTTCAGGCGGCTCGCCATGATGAGCTCCTTGGCCACCGGACAATCGAAGGAGTAGCAATTGGAGACGACAATGAGATCATCGAGGCCCTTAGACAGCGCTCGATATCCTCGGCCAAGAAGGTGTAGCAAGGCATATTACCAGCCGAGGCCGGTGTTTTGATAGAGAAGATAGAGCTCTTTTGGCAACGAAACAGTCCCAGTCTGTATTTGTGGGACTTGGATATCTCGCGCCCACACAATCTATTCCCCATTCGGTCGAATTTGATATCCACAATCTTTATCTTCGTAACATGTCCGGATGACCGCTTCCGTCTGAGTGTTTAAGACAGGCGCAGCTAGCGCGCCTCTAGTTTCAAATCGCCAACAGTTGATGTTGCCCATTTCTTCTCCTCCTTCTACCAAGTCCAGCCGTCTTCAGCTTCATCTATTTATCTCAATGAGCTCTCCTAGACCCGAATTCTCTCACATGCCATCTTCAAGATGGTAATAATTGATTCTGCAGGCAGACATCCACAATGACAACCACCTTATCTCCTTATCAGCAAGGCTCATCCGTGGCAAAGACTCGCCGGACCAACTCTCTGGCCTTTGCGAAATCCAACTGTCATAACTGTGAAGCAATCGGTTTACATTGCGATAGACAGAGGCCACGATGCACGACATGCCAGCAAGCCGGACGGCTTTGCCAGGGTTATTCCATGCAGTTGACGTGGCACCGCAATCACTCTGCCGCTGATAAGCCCCCTAAAGTACGGGCGACACTTTCCCAAGCGAGAGTTGACACGGTAGCGTCGTCGTGCATCGGTAATAGTCTGCCTCGTGATGCTCAAGATGGCCACGGCGAAGGGTCTGCCTCCAGTCAGCCGCGGCAATACATGTTCGTTGCCGGACGACCAGCTAAAAGACGAAAGCGCCAGCATATCCAGGGAAGAACGACGACAACCAAGGGCTCATTCGATATCAACAAGGCCACACGGGCGGATGACAACTCGAATCCCCCTCAGGTGCCAATAGATGCATACCAAGTCCCTTCGGTGGCCAGGGAACTTCTTGGAGTCGAGCTGTATCCTCTACAATTGCAGTCTCCGCCCGCCGTTACATGGCTACCTGGCCAGTTAGATTCAGACATAATAAGCGAAGTTCAAGCTGTGGGTACTCCTGACAGCGAGAGCCTGGAACAGTGTCTACAAATCCAGCATTCTCAAAGTTCACCAGCAGCATGGAGCCCTGTTTCGTCGGAGAGCGTCTACAGCTCCTCATCGGAGACTGGACACCTCACAGACTCCGAATATGCGAGCCACATCAGCCTCTCGCACGTCCCTCAAGTCTGCTTTCCGACATTGCACGACAAGTTCTCCGGCCTTCTCGATATGTGTAGGTGAACTGATTGTCCAGACCTGACTTAATCCAGAAAGCTATCTACTGACTTGGGCCATTCCAGATGATCAAGAATTCTGCAACTACCCAATCACCAGCGACTTCAGCGTCAACCCCTACCGCTATCGACCCGAAACCACCAAGGGCTCTCAACATTTGCTGCATGCCATTATGGCCATTTCATGCCACTTTCGGCTGCGATCGCCGTCCCAGCCTTGCCCGCCTGTGGAGGCTTTGAGCCACAAAAACACGGCAATGACGTTATATCAGGGGGCATTGACAGAGGCTGACATTTATAGCAATGCTTTGAGCTTGCTGGACACAGCGCTTGCTCTGTGGCAACTGGAGGTGCGTGACCGTGGCAGGGGATGCTCGTTTTATGCTAATTTGGCTTTCGCCGAAAGGCCACCATCTCATCACTCAATATATGGAGGTCTCACTTGACCGATGCATATCATCTTCTCGAGCTCTATGGTGGCGTGAGAAGATGGTCAGCGAGCCGGAAGGCGAATGTCCAAGTCTCCATGATGCTTTGGTAAGCTTGAGCACGGCGCGCACCATTCTTTCCGAAAACCTTGGTTGATCAGCCCAGGTGGGATGCCATGGTATCCCTTTTAGCACGAACAGAATGCGTCCTCCCCTACGTATACCTCGAAACTGTCCTCAAAACCGAAGGACGTCAGCCTTGGACATTCTACCAGCTGAATGGCTGCCCACGGGAACTGTTCGTCCCGATGATGCAGCTCGCCAACCTCTCTGGGCGAAAGTGGAGCAAGGCGGTGTCGGCGCTGGTGACGGAAATCGAGCAGTCAATTACAAAGTACGAATATCCTGGCCGAGGTCTTCAGTGCGACTCGGACGACGACGAAGAAGCTATGCACACCGAACGCGATCGATACCACTGTTGCGAGGGATTCCGGTTCGCATTGTTGATCTACATCCTGAGGGTATTTAAGAGCCAAAGGAGTGATCGTCCAAGAAGGCTGGCAGCACGAATTTCGTTCCTTTCCCGACTTTGCCTCGACCACGTAGCGGCATGCCGACCCACTTCGTTGATTCAGAAGCAGCTCCTCTTCCCCATCTTCATTGCGGGATCAGAGACACGCAATATCGCGCATCGCGAGCTTGCGGAAGAATACTGCCGGCGGTGGTACGGGAAGTTCGGATATCAGATGTACATGACCGTGCTGGATGTCATGGAGGCCGTCTGGACCAAACAGGATGCGGGGCAGGAAGACTTTTGGTGGGGAGATGAGCTTGATGCACGGCGAGCGGAAGAGGGCGATTTTGTACAGTTTTGTTTTGGATGAATCGGGGCCGCATCTCATCTTGCACGGGAGCTCAGAAGCCAGTTTCGCCGCTTGAAGCTCTGGGCTCTGCCGGAGTTGACTCATCAGATCAGTTGGTGCCTGGAAAGCTTGTGCATGATGAGTTGCGACCAACTGGGCAACAGGGCAACATGACACCGAAAGAACTTCGGTTTCTCCCGGCACGAGACTCGGGTCACATATGCGATTCGATGTACCCTGTCGACAATGCTTATTCAATCGTTCAACCAGTCCTTCCTTCCCCGCCGCCAGAATAAGGCATGGTCGTCGTGGTGCCATATCCCGTCGCGTAGTCCCTGACGTGACACCCCGCCGCCTCGGCCTCGGTTCTCGCGCGTTCATTTTCCGTGGTGATTCGCGCACATTGCGCTGTTTTGTCTGAATCTCGCGACGCACGTCGCCCTCTCCCTCGACTGGGTTCGCCGGCGCACACGGCGGCAACGGCACGGACCGGGATGTTGCACTGGTGCTCTTGGTCTTCTTTGACTTCGGGTTCGTCGTCTTGGTTTGAGTGTGAACGGAAAGTTGAAGACGCGGCAGACTCGGAGTTGCTGCTGCTGCGGGACATGATGTCACGTTTGCGTTTGCTTTTGCTTTTGCGGTTGGGGTTCAGATAACGTGGTGGACGCAAAAGTTGGTGTGGATGTGAATGTGAGCCAGCGCTTGTCGTGTCTCAGGGAGAACGGCAGTTTTCTGCAGGTTGTTGCCCGCCTTGTTTGGTGTCTGTGTTTGGCCCCTTTGACGGTGAGCACGAGCACGGAGGCAGGAATGGGACGCAGGTGGCTGTTTTGACCAACGGACCTTGTTGCTTTGAGCGCTCGCTTCGCTGGGCTGAGCGGAGAGGAGAGGACTTGTTTGAAGGTGTCGCAGTGATTGTTGATGGTGGCAAAGCACAGAGCATACAGAATGGAAGGTCAGTTACGCGGGTTGTGGATCGGGGAGAGCATGCTGACATGAGTGAATGAGTGAGCGAGTGGCAGTGAAGAGCGGTAGAGACATTCAACAGTAAAGAGTGAAGAATAATAAACTAGGGAGGCATGCTGCGCTGTCGATAGCATCAGTGATGAATGTCTCTTCAGTACACAAAGAATTACACAACAACACTCAACCCTCAGCGATAACCCCCGATATACACCATTCCTCGCATTCCCAAAACTTGCCGACCCGCCGTCTATTTTGACTCTTGTCGAATACTTGCTGCCACTACTCACTTCAATATCCCAACACAGGGGGACGTGGCCAACCTTTCATTGTCTGCAAAGTCAACGGTCGATATCGTGTTCTCGCTGCTGTTCATCACCAGTGGCTCTATGGAGCCGATTCCACCAGATCTTTCAGCACTCTGCAAACAAGACACTAATCACACATGAACTCTGTCATGCGAAGACTCACCATGATGAATGGTGGGATGAGTTGCAGTGGGATCAGTATTGGATGGACTTCATCGAACGATCACCTCGATTGAATTGTCGATGGACTCGACTGTGAATACTGGATCCCTTTGGAAGATTCTGAGCCTGTGTCCCAAGTTGACCGAAGTCATTGTCTTCCATGCCGATAGCTTGCCACTGCTCCCGTTATTGGATACACGCGACGGACTAAAGGTGCGGAAGATTTAGCACCCAGACCTCATTTCGATTATCTCTTTCACCTCTGAAGAGAGCCAATCCGGTGTCCTCGAGCATCTGAGTTTTATCACCAGAGCTGGGAATTCGTCAAGCAGGCCGTCTCGTTGCATATCTTCGACCCTCTTTTTTTTTGGTTCAGGCCTCACACTTATCGTCTTACCAGCGGCGTGTTGAGATGGAGCGACCTCCTGATCGACAGGAACACTGGAGTAGTATCACATTACATTCTAACGGGGTGTATGCATCAGCACTTCCATCGCTCGACGCAATGGTAGACCCTGCTGACGTGCACGACTGGTTTCATCACCAGTCGAATTTAATTACCTTCGAGGGCCTGGGGATTTTACCGCAGTCGTCGACTTCGAGCAGTATGCGAAGCAGTGTGCTGCTCATCTCTCGATTTCTATCACGGTATGGAACGATGATCACTTTTAGTTAACATCTGCCAACACCGCCGTGTAGATCCGGGACCTTTGGGCGATGAAGACTCTGCCAAGGCAACCCTAATACCTATTCATCCTTTCATCTATTGTCTATTTCTAAGATCACAGCATACATGACAATGAGGCTTTTTTCGTGGGCGAGCAATATGAATCTAGGCTAGTATTTGGCCTGGTGGTATGGACGCAGTTATCATCCACAAAGGTCTAGAAGGCTGGCATTGCTTACAGAGGCCCGAAAGGCGAAACTCTAGTATGTCACTGTGCGTAAATCTTTCTATTACTTTTCATGATTTATACACAATTGTGTGTGCTTACAGCCAGTTCAATCCAATCCAATCTAACCTAACAAGCGCCATTCCATCCCATCCCAAGCGGATTTGTTGTGGCTGACCTGGGCCGATATATATGCACAAGTGAGCGGTTTATCTTGTTCTGGTTCCCCCGCCAACATCACCATCATCTCCTGATGCGCCCTCAAGTAAGTGAGTGGTGGTAGTGGTGGTCGGTGACTGCCCTTGAGCCAGCCAACTACTCCTCCCTTTCTGGCGTCGTAGAAGCCTTTCCTTCCCGCCGGCGCGCCAATAAGCTCGGTTCAAAGGAGCGTTTTAGAGCAATATTCTGCACGTTTCTCCCATGGGGGCGTATGCGCATCTGCACACCCGCGGGATAAAAGGAGGGAGTTGAGTTCTGCTGCCATGATGGGGGCGAGATTGTGCAAGCTAGGTGTGCGCACAGACGATGGGGTGTTGGAACCTCCGGCGGATGGAGACGGCGGTGATGGTTGTGCCGTCGAACGATCCCGATTTCTTCTGTTGGACAGACGGTGATGGGGAGTCGACGATGGAGATGGACGGGATATAAATAAAATATCCGGCCCTCATGCGCCGAGGTAATTATCGGAAGGTTGGGTGTAAGAAAAGAGATGAACCTGGCAGCTAGAGGAGCTTCTCGCTGATATCGCGATCGCCGTCTTCGTCGCCGATGGGCCGGTGGCGGACGGCGGAAGTCGGAAGTTGTGGTCGTTGGCGTGGTCGTCTCATTTCGTGACCGCTTGAGGGAGTCGGTCGGCCTCTCAGATGTCTGGCTGCTGCAGTGTTCATTTCCTTTCCGAGGTATCCAGGCCGAGAGCTGGGCAGCGGCGCCGGTGATCCATCATCTCGATAACGAACATAGAGATGAAACTTGCTTCCCTGATGGCTCCCGGCCATGAGCCCTCGTCGTCTAGACCACTCCGCTTGAGACGACGAGGCCGGGCGACAACCGTGCCGCTGCTGAACTTGTTGCTTTCCGAAAATAGTCACAGCAGTTTGTTGCTGTGTCCAATCACTCCTCACCGCTTCCCACTTTCACTCTCACTCGGACTCGAGCTCGAACTCGACCTGGAACTCGAGCCGGAACTCGAAGTGGCGCTCTTGCTCGCCGCACGGCTCCTCTCTCTTTCCTCCTTCTCCTTCCTGGCCTTGATCTTCTTCGCAGCCTTGTCGATGGCTTTCCGCCTGGTTGCACTCCACTTGCACACCTCCCCGGCGTAATACAGCCGGTACGCCACGTCGTTGTTCGTCATACCGGGTTTGACTGACTGGAAAGTGTAGACGGGTCCAAACGCCGGGTCGACGGAGGGTTCCAAGACCATCTCTAGGCCCTTTTTACGGAGTTGGGGATTTATGGATTTCATTTTGGGTGCTGTTTGAATGCCCGAACTTGAGCTGGAGAGGAGCAGCATCGGCATGAAGGAATGTGGCCTTCTATATACCTCAATGTAGAGCTACCACGTGACCGGTAGAGTATCCGCCAGATTCCGAGCTTGCGCCGACTCACAGAAAATTCTTCCCCTTTGAACGAGTTAACGCCACCTGGGAAAGATTACAGAAGCAATCTACTTGGCAAGTAATATTCAGAGTGTCTATCACAGTCAGCTGATATCCCTTACTTCCATGCCCAAACGTACCGTGTATCAAAGCTATAGTCTAATTTTCGCTCCCAATCCTTTCCCTTCGTACCATACATGTTCCTGCCATTTCCCTATTCTCACGCCAACATCCGCCTTCGCGTCCAATTTCAGAGTGCCTCCCAGCGCATCTCGGATGGTGCCCAGGGCGTTACTGCCCCATTCGACGGGCAATCTTGGGGTCAGGTTCTCCCCCGGCTTGATCGCGAATGGATAGTCCCAACTGATCGTTCCGACTTCTGACCCGTTGTAGAAGGCGGCTGCGGTAATGCTGGTGACGTAAAAGGCGAGCGGCGATACCAAAATGAACGTCGCGGTCGACGAGAAAATATGCATCTGTTTCCATCAGCCAAATTTCGGAAGCGTCAAGCGACGTACCGTTGCTTCTCTCAAGGGGTGCGACAGCATATGTGGAGCCGGTACCGTCATTTCCACGCCGGGATCAGGAAAATTCGGTATTGAGCCAGCATGACTCTTGATAGTCAGGCTCGTATTATACCCCGAGATATATTGCGAAAGCCATTCTCTTCCAATGGTACCCACTTCCCATGAAGCATTTGCAGTCAAGTTGTTAGAACCGGGCACAACGTGTTGTGAAGACGCCCATGCATAGCCGACTCGGGTGTCGTTGACCCATATACTGACATTGCAGTACGGAATCTTCGCCGAGTAGTCCGTAGGATTCGTCACATTAACCCTTGCCTGTAGAGTTAATGAGGTTTCCGATGTAGCAACGACTTCCATACCCTTTATTTCCGGCATCTGAAAATCCCCACTGCGGAGGGGCTTGATGAAGATTTGGCCTTTTGCCGGTATCCTTCGGACCACAAATTCTCCCAGAGCTGTATGTGTGTTGACGTCAACCATTGCTTGCACCGAGAGCGAAGCCCCTTTCCCGAATATCAGCGCTTGCACAACTTGGGAGAACAGACTCTCGTTTTTGATTTCAAGCGGCGCATCCTTGACAATTGACTGGATTAACAAGTCATCGTCTACCTGCGTCGCATTTGCTGCTTGCCATTTTGAGAGATCAAGGTTGCCCAGGAGCTCCCCTTTGTAGAAGACGTCAGCGTCGGCTCTGACCCTATCCACATCTAAGTTGACATTCATTTCAGCAGGGAGTCCAACTAAAACTTTGACAATTGCAGATATCTCCGGCCGTGAGTCCGTCATAGGATCCGGCAGCGCAAAGTGAACATCCGCCAAAGAGAATTCCTTGATCAGGTTGTCAAAAGGATGGCCAGGAAGCGAAAATGGGAGCACAGTCTCCTGTAATAGCTTTCCTATCCAATCTGGGGTGTTCTCGTCTTGTTGCCCTCCACGGATGTACACAGTAGTATCTCGCCCAGCGAGGTAGTCTGCAACCAGGCTGTCCAGTGGGGAGGATTTCGAGCCAGGACATACAGACGTCAGCGATGTAGGTAATTGCTTCACCAAGCCAATCACACTTGCGCTGATGTTTTGCTCGGGCAATATATGGATGACATCAGTCCTGGCCGTTCCGAAGAGAAGGTAGTTCTCGGAGCAGTCTGGGAGAAGGACCTCAAACGCCAACGGCGGGACGTCGAATTTGACAGGATACTGATTCATCACAGAAACCGTCGCCATGGCCTTGACGCCTTCAGGATGTCCAGGCATCCCATATTCGGCAAGACGAAGTTGTTGAATGTCGAAGTCTGGAACGGCCGGTACATCGCCACCCTGGAATTGTAGAGTTTGTGAAATGGTTTGTTTGCCCAATCTAATCAATCCGCTCTGCAGGGAGACCGTCACAACGGCATCGACCGTGATTTCATCCAATTTGCGGCCCATGAAATCCTTCGCGAGTCTCCGAAACCCATCAAGATCGCCCGGCTCCAAGTCAGCAAAGAAATCGAGATGGTTGTGGCGATGGTTCTGAATATTAACCTGGATAGGAGGGATGGTGACTGTGCCTAACAGAACATTGTCGTATTCTGGGAGATAGACATTGACCTTCGATTCCCCGCTCTTAACTTCCTTTGCAATCCAGGTCCCAAATCTGCCCAAATCTCTTGTTGCCTTGTTGCGGACTCTTGACGCATCCATATAGAAGTCTCCTTGGATCCTGGCACGGATGCCCAGGGAGGTAAAGGAATCGATGGAGAGCTTGGTGGGGTCGAAGACGAGGCCTTCTTTTGCATATTCTTTGATGGTAGAGGGTAGAGTCAAACTAAAGCACACGGCCACTACCACCAAGCATAGAATGGTCAGGGCTACAATGCTAGGCCATCTCTGCTGGTGCTTTTTGGTTGGAGGGTCCAACGGCTCGGACGACGGAGGAACCACATGTCCATTGGCATCGGCAGAGTAAATTGATCGAGCGTCATCTTCAGGACCAGAGAGGAGGGGAGTTCGTTCGGACGGCGGCGGGGAGGTTTGTGGTGAGGCCATGGTGAGCAGTCGGAGCTGCCCCGTAGAGTTGATTCAAATCATGGGATGGGAGGAGAATAAAGACAATGGTTGTTGAAGTGGTGAGAGGCGAGGAAAGTGGTGACGAGCATAAAGATAAAACTCGGCATGACAATTGGCGCTCCGCTATCTGCAAGGAACCCGCAAGCACCGAATAAATAATACCCAACACACCCAACACGCCCAACACGCCCAAGCCGTATCCAGTAGGTTTGGCGGGGAAGAACGCAAATGGAAAGTTTTCCGAGCCCCCACCCATTGTACTCGGCATTTTCTACTCGGTACTTGTTATATCAATTCTCCAAGTCTCGCAGCTAGCTTCTTAATATGCCCTGGTGTTGTCTTGCAGCATCCACCCACAAGGATTCCTTTCCATCGGCCTCTCTCCTTGACCTCCTTGACAATGCTGAATACTTGCTGATCCCATGGCAATTGACCCTCGTCATTGCCAATCCACTGCTGCAATTTGGTATCGTACTGCCTTCCGCCAGCGCCATCTGGATAGAGGACCAACCGTGGAAGGTCTAGATTATGCACTTTAGCGACATCTTCAAACCTCCTAATCAAGCTAGCGACTCTGTAGACCTTTGTACAGTTGATACCGATTGCGTACGGAGTTCGCTCTCCTTTCAGCATAGTCTCGACCAATTCTTCGACTCCCGTCCCATCAGGCAATTTCTCAGAATCATTTGGGAAGACACAGGATATCCAGTATTCTTTGTCCTGTACTCTCTGCATCATTCTCCTTGCCGCTCTCACTTCATCGATTCGCGGGAGCGTCTCGATTGCGATGAGATCAACCTCCTTCCACTCCTCGCTACCCGCAAAGCACCAGATCCTTTCGAGGTGGAAGTTGAGAAGATCGTCTTCAGTCATTCCACCGTATTCTCCACTGTATTCAGTGCTAGGAACCATGGTAGCCCCGTATGCACCTAAGCTCAAAGCCACCACGCCTGGTCGTCCGTTGAAGGCTTCCCGAGCAATTCTGACTGCCGAGAGCATATATCTCGTCGCCTCATCTCGGCCAATACCGTCCTCACTTGCAACCCTAGTGTTTTTGAAGCCATGGAAGCTTGCTTGATAGGTGGCAGTGAGAATAATGTCCGCTCCTGCTTCTGCAAAATCTCGCTGGACCGTTTGGAGGGTTACAATGTTGTCAACTAGAAGATGAGACGACCATAACGGTGTTGCAGACGAGAATCTGATGCCGTGTTCGTCTTCAAGCGTTGTGCCCAGTCCGCCATCCAGGAGCAGAATTGGCTTGCTCAGCAGAGGATGTGTCATATCGTCTGGATGGGATGTACGGAGGAGTACCGAGCAATATGCGTGGGAGAAAAGCCTGTGGACAAGGCTCGACGCTTTTCCCCTCACGGGAGATGGACGAACCAAAACCTTCAGACTGCGGAGCAACAGCGGTTGGCAGCTGCTGCAGCTGCTGCAATGTTTTCTTCTCCAGAGTGTGACTCGCCAAAAAGAAAAAATTTACTTTGCATGCCTCACAAAATCCTCCTCTCCAAGGAATCTCTCAGAGGGTAGCATTGCTGGCAATGCCTCCTACCCTTTCACAGTGCCAACATTGAATTACCAACACCATGGCAGCTCTACGTCCCTTGTTGTCCCCGCTACGTCAATATGGCCGCTCACTTTCTACCTCGACAAAACCCGGTCCCCGTCATCTCCTGTCCATATCCGAGCTCACACCCACTGAGCTGAGTACCCTCGTGAATAACGCAACAAGCTACAAATCTTCCGCCCTCCAGCCGACATGGTCCCAGCGCACCGCACTCTCGAGCAGAACCATCGCGATGCTCTTCTCCAAGCGCTCCACGCGCACGCGCATCTCGACAGAGGGAGCCGTTGTAGCGATGGGCGGGCACCCTATGTTCCTGGGCAAGGATGACATACAACTTGGTGTGAACGAGTCACTCTATGATACCTCGGTGGTGATATCGAGCATGGTTGCGGGCATCGTGGCACGAGTCGGGGCGCACTCGGAGATTGCAAACCTTGCAAAGGACAGCTCTGTGCCCGTGATCAATGCACTGTGCGATACCTATCACCCCATGCAGATCATTGCCGACTTTGCGACCCTGACACAAGCCTTTTCCACGCCGGCGGAGAAATTGAAGGGGTTGAAGATCGCCTGGGTGGGAGATGCCAACAATGTATTATACGACATGTGCATCGGTGCCAGGAAGCTGGGGATCAACATGGCAGTGGCTACACCGAAGGGCTACAAAATTCCCGCGAACATAAAGCAAGAAATCGAAGCTGCAGGGCCCGGACAGCTTTTCGAAACAAACATCCCCGAGGAAGCAGTCAAGAATGCAAACATCATAGTCACCGATACGTGGATCTCCATGGGCCAGGAATCCGAGAAGCAAAAGCGCCTGATGGCATTCGATGGTTATCAAGTGACGGAAGAAATGGCGCGCAGAGGAGGCGCAGCGGAGGATTGGAAGTTCATGCACTGTCTACCGCGGCATCCGGAGGAAGTCAGCGACGAAGTATTCTATGGCCCGCGATCTCTGGTTTTCCCGGAGGCGCAAAATAGACTGTGGTCGGCGATTGCCACGTTGGAGGCGTTTGTGGTGAATAAAGGCGAGGTCAAACCGGCGGAGCAGTAATGGATATCGAGTAAGGTGCTTTCATGTGTCACCATGCATGGACTAGCTGGCGCCAGCCACAAGCAAAAGAGACATGGGATAATAGTATATCATGCCCTTGTCCACGAGGAAGAGGGACGCCGAGTAACCACTTCCGCGAGGAGGAATATCATCAGAATCCCCGTCTCGATTACATAAGAGAATTGAAGGCTATGATTGGACAAGCAGCTGTGAGACGCACATGCCTCGGTCTTCAAATCACGAGAAACATTCCAACACCAACATCATCTGCTTCTCGTCTTCTCATTTCCTCGCTTCAACACAAGCTCTTCCTTCATTCACCCTACCACCGTCGTGCACTCCTTCTTCCTCGCCGGCCACGCACCATAGGGGCTCCCCCCGGTCTTCCTTGAAGATCCTCATTCCCGCCCGCACAAAAGAAGAAATACTCCCATGGAAGTCTGTCTCTCAACACGTTCCTCCCACTCTGCATCTCGACCCAGACACCCTCGGCACCTCCCCCTTCTCCTTCTCCTTGTACCATCCCACTTGGCCCTTTATTCACGCGTGTCAGAGATACTAACCACGAAATATCACAGTCCCCTTCTTCGCCTCTCAGCCGCTCCTCGTCCTTCGCCCCTGGCCCGCACCGCCGCTCTCATCCAAACCTGCAACACCTGTCCCTGGCGCCCTTGACGCCGAAATACCCAATCGACCCGGCCGACTACGCTGCCTACTTCGACCCAGCGACCTCGGAGCTACACACGTCCGCGTCCATCTCCCACGTCGCGAGCTTACCGTCCCCAGGCGGGATTCTGTCAAGGAGCGGTTCCGCAGCACAGTCGCGGGCGCAGTCGCGGGCGAGTTCCCGGACACGACTGAGTCAGAAGAAGAATAATCGATCCTTCGTGACCATTCAAGCCCCCTTGCCTCTCACGGATGGCAGCACAAGCGTCGACGCTCCCCTCTCCGGGGCGTCGACGAGTGAAGGGCTCGGCCATAAATCCATTTCACGCCTGTCAAACTTGGCAAATCTCTCTCCACAACAGACGCATAATCCCTCAGACTACTCGGGTGGGCGATCGCTACACAAATCCGATTCGTCATGGTTCATCCAAACGGGCCTCACGTTGACCGAAGGCTCAAGAGAATCAAAGGGCCAGTCGTGGATATTCAAGCGCGATTCCTCCACCTCTTTGGCTACGCCGGTCGATGACCGACCGGCGATGATGATCAGGTCTGGACGAGCGACGCCCAGCGGCAATCTCAGCCGACGAGGCAGTTTTCAAAGACGCAGTAAGAGGTCCTTGGCCATGACACCTGTCCCAGCTACCACGCCAATGATAAATGTGGACACGACGCCAGATTGGGCGGACGAACAGACGCAAGCGGAGATCGCGGCACAGATGGACGCCGAATTCGCGGATGAATTGGACGATGGCGACCCCTATGGCATGTTGGATTTTGACGCCCAGTTTGACAGTGATGACGAGGAAGAGCTACGGAAATCAATCAGCGGGTATAGATTGGGCAGATGGATGGATGGGCTTGTGGATGTTTTTCTTCGATTAGAGGATGACTTTTCTGCGTCTCAAGTCGACCTTGAGGCTGCAAAGACGAACAACCAAGCCGATCCGGCTGCCTCGAATGCTCCGCTAGCAAAAGATGCTAACCCGCCTAGTCATAGTGTGCGATTCGACGATTCAGTGGAATCGCCTCCAGATAGACCTAGGGGTGTATGGGACGACGTCGCTTGGTTTGGCCGCATGCTAGCAAGGGCCGCGCGATCATAGCTGTTGAAAATGAACATAATAATATGCCTTTGTCTTCTTGCAGACGAAATGCAGATGTGAGTATCGATGTTCCAGCTCCGGCTTTGCCTGGCGTCTGCTGTCTGTCTCTGTCTGTTCGACAACCCCCGTGGTGTCAAGTCGGATAATGCGCGCGGCAGTAGAAGCCCTGCTTTGATACGCTTATGTAGGACATCTCCCGGTGCATGTGTTCCATGCGAAGGCGGGAAAGAGATCGAGAGATACAAACATAGCGAGGGCAAAAAGACACAAAATAGAAATAAGGAACATACCTCATATAATAGTAGAATAAGTAGGTCAGAGTGGTACATATGTAGGAGCCGTGAGGAGGATCGATCGCGTGTCCAACCTCCGCGCACGACTCGGGTCACCCTTTGACACACCTCGTACGTATTGTGGTAAGGTTGAGGGCATTGGCCGTGTATGTAGCTTCGATCTTGCGCCTTCGGCATGTAGCGCCGCCGCTCTCGTTATCCCTCCCTCGTACAGCAATTCGACTGCAACGCCTTCCCCTCTTGGCCTTGCAAGACAAGCTGTCTTGCCGCCGTGACGGACCACAAACTTCTCGAGCCATGAAAGCAGCTTTGGCAGACATATCTGTGCACAGCCCGATACCACCGCGTTGGTTTCTGTCATCGTATAAACTGTTGATTCTGGTGGTTGTACAGTCCCGAACTCGACGACGTCTGAGTCGACCCGGAAGACCTGTGTCGGCGCTTGTGCAGGCGGGAGGAGGAGCCCGGAGTGTCGGAGCTCGTGCTCGTAGGTTGATCAGGTGTTGCGTTGGACGACGAGCCATTATCGCCTAGTCGAGTATGACCAGGGTCGTAGAACGGGGTGTTAGTAATATCTTCCATTGGTGCACCATCCGCGTCCGCCTTCTCTGGTATCTTGCGACTCGCCCAGCGAAGTGGGAACTTGCAGCAGTGGCCAAAAATCACCGCTCCGTCGGCAGCGAGTTCTCGTGGGCTTTGCAGACCGTACAACTTCGGGAAGGTTGCGGGCAGAAGGACCTGGACACGGTCGTGCTCACACCTTTCCGAGCCCTCGCAGTATGCAAAAGGTTCATCCGGTGCATGCCAGTAAATATCATCAACCAGTCGCCAGGGACGACTCGTCTTCGTCCCTTTCTTCCTCATGATGTCCTTAATATCGGCGACACGCACGGCAAGGTAGTCTTTATTTCTGGGGAGCCCTTCGTTCCATTTGCAGGATCGGCAGTTGTATTGTCCTTGATTCGTGGGCTGGAACAGCTCGCCAAACCCGGCTCCAAAGAAGGCGAGAGCGTGTACGGCTCGGGTAAAGTCTATCCAGCCTTCCCCAACTGCCTGTATGGTGGTGACTTTAGGCCATAGTGTGCCTTGGTTAGTCGCCACATCCATAAAGTCGAAGCCTTCGAGTTGGCGTCTAGGAGTATACTTCAAACGGAAACCCACCCCTGATTGTGTGTGAACGTCGTCTTGGTGAGCTGTAATCTGGGCCAGGACATGACAGATTTGTTCAACACGATCACGAAGACATACGCTTGTTGTCATGCGCTTTTCCACGTTTTCTGCGGCTGGCAGCCCACCAAGTGAATCTTCCTTCGTGGTCGTCTCTTTCCATATCTTCTGCATTTTCGGATATAGCGGCAGCCTCATGTTCTCCTCATCTGAGAGAACATCAAAGGCTGCATCTCCCCCGCTAGAGTCACAGCTCGCATCCTTAAATTTGTCGAAGTCGAATTGGAAGAGCTTCCTTAGGCGTCTATCGTTTCGTAAATCGTGAAGGGATGCTCTCAAGAAGTGTAAAACCCCGCTGGCCCCGTCAACCAACCATGCTCGCTTGGCTTCCACATCGTAGAAGACGAAATGCCTATCCGCCATTACTTTTAGCATTCCGACATAGTCATCTCCGAAATCGATATGAATGGCCTTATCTTTCATGCCTATGGCGAACGTGGCGCCCGCACTCACAAACTTGCCCCCTGATATGGACACTCTTTCAAAAGCGCAGCTCTGGTGAGGTGCCACCGAACCCGACCACTCAATTTCGTAGTTGGCTTTTGACGTTCCTAGGCCTGCTGAGCATGTGATTGACAATGTCGGCAGCATTTGACTTACCTGTCAGATTCTTCACATTGTTGCACCACCCCAGAATATGTCGGCCCGCTTGCAAGGTACTAACAGGGACGAGATCTGTGAGATACTGGTCTCGGGGAACGCGTGGGTCTTCGAAAGAGACATAGCTCCGATCCTGGTTGCAGACCATATGCCAATATGTCGTGTTTGCTTCGCTGTGCGTGGCAGCAAACATCGTAGAAAACCCCTTGAGATAAGTCATTCCACAGAAATCCACTATCCGCCGTGCATTTCCGAGGGCCGATAATATGTGAAGAGGAATCTCAAGCCCAGAGTCTTCCTTCAGTCGAGGCAAGGTGGGATAACCCTTCACGACAACCGGATTCCTCATTATCTGATGCCAACAACTTCCATTCACTGTCCCTTCTAGAGCCAGATCCTCAAGAACGAATCCTATCCTGCAAATCCCGGTCAAATTGGTGGTTGATGTTGAGGTAAATCTCTCTGGGCTTTTCGGATGATGTGATGGAGTCCAGGCGCTTTTGATAAATGGGGTGCAATGCATCAATCGTTCGCTCTCTGGAGAGGATCGGAGAGCAGATCCTAGCCACGCAAGCTGTTCACCGACCTCAGCGATCGAGTAGGCAGTCCCAGATACGGTAAAGCTGATCTTGTTGTCGATGTACTTTGCGCTAAGCCGTGTACCGGAATCTGGGAGCTCCTTTTCTTGGGATTCTGCTGTAACAAGTGTCAAACTGTCGAACTAGAAGCGGCGTTCGAGTTGAAGTTTTGAAAAGAGGAGTGAGACTCACCAAATTCGCCAATCTGGACTTGATTGCCCAAGGTATCCTGAAGGATACGAATGATATCGTGACCATTGTAAGGCCAAGTCTGTTCCACGTACTGTAAACACGTACTTGCTTGAACGTTGTTGGTATTCGCGTTTCCAGTCAAAACGATTACCCGTGGAAGGACTGCCTCCACTGAATACTCATAATTCTGCTCTTGTATAAACATCACTGGATCCCAGTCAACCTCGAAAGTGATCGTGAATGTTTGGGCCTGTGTGCCATCGGTTTTAGTCGCCAGCGATTCGAGTGTTTGCAAGATCTGTGCTCTGATCTCTGCGCGCATTATATCTGGTTTCGCAGGTTGGAGGCTTCCCTCAGTATGGATACGCGAGACTAACCACAAATACGCCGGAGACTGCACGAGTATTCGCCGATAGAATGATACATCGGGAGAATCTGGGCTGAGAGGCTCATCGGGGTCCGAACCCTTGACGGCCGGAGTCTGCTGCCAATTGTCGCCATTGTCTCCGCTCTCCGGCTCTGATATGGTCCAAAGCGACATCATTTCCTGGAGTCCCGTTTCTGGCGTAGTAACTGAAGATTCGTAATCGCCTGCTGCGCAGCGCTTCTCAAGCTCGATCACGATTTGCCTGTTGGTAAACTGGTACGTCAGTAACCGAAAGACACCGCGATATCATTGCTTCACCTCTGACAGCGATGTACGTCCCGTGCGATTTGCCGGTGGACGTCTGTCGTGCCCTCTAGTTCGAGCCTGGTAGTAAAAGCCTGGAGAAGCCCCGAAAGAGCAACCCTCTCCAAATTGGCTTTGTTGAAGGCCGCAGGGAGTGTGGAACATAGTTCTGACATGAACGCAGTAAGGTAGCCCATGTCCATCGCGTTGCTAGGACTTGATGCCTCTAAATGCTGCGGCGCTTGTTCGACAAGCTGGGCAGAGATCTGCTCTACAGTTCGAATCGAGCCCTCTGATCTGAATTCCTCCCTTCTATCGGTTTGTGAATCTGCTGAGGAGGTCGCAACAACTGGACGGACGACTGACACTGTATTTGAGGCCAAGTTTTCGATGGGATATTTATCCACATCTCCAGTAATGCCCTCATGTGTCGTGCGTTGAGAAAGCTTGCCGCCGGCTTCGCCATGCTCTGTAGTCGACTTCTCATGGACGGCCACAGCAGCTAATGTTTCAGTGATTGCCTCCGTCGGCTCTCGAGTCCCGGTGCCTGACAAATCTTGTGCTCTGTCTCGAGCTGACTGTTGGGTCGCTGACTTTACTGGCTCTTGAACGGTATCACCTAATGCATCTTTGGAAGTCGCCTCTGATTCCGGGAAATGAATGAATTCGGTCCAGGACAGAGGAAAGGACTTTTCTTTGTTTGGTTCCCCGGCAGTCTTGCCGGACTGGCTGCTCGGGCTACTTCCATGGTGCCCAGTACTCGAGGCCGGCTCGAAGGAGTCGTCTGTTTTGTGGGACTGTGCGATGGTATTGCTCCACGAATTAAACGAGGGAGGTACTGCTGTCGACGCGGAAACGCCTTCAGATCTGCAAGCTTTACATCGCTTAGAGTAACAGGCTGAGCAATGCGTGTTTACGGCTACCGTCATCGGTCCATTCTTGCAGTTGCAACAGTACCAGACTAACTCGACCCCCATTTTCGTTATCGGGCAGCCGCTAGACGAAGTGCCAGTTGTGCAACATTGACCTCCTGGTAAGGAGAGGGTGTTATATTGCTAGAAACTAAAATAAGATGAGTGGTTTGTATGGACAATATGGAGCAGCTGGACGAGATACCAACGACATCTTGGCCAAGCTGTGACAAATCTGGCATGGCCGAGAACGATTGTAGGTGCCAGTAATAATAATAATAATATTCATACCGAGTAATTAGGTGGCTCGCCCCAAGCTCGCCCGAAGCGGACCGACGCGTGACCGTGTCCAGCGAGGCAGCGACCCGCAGCATTCAGCCTCGTGGCCTCGTGGCCAGACTGGAGGCCTCAAGAGGCCTTCCATTTTCCCCATGACAACAGCATAAACAACACATACTTGGTACCTCTGATATCACTTGACCGCGTCGACGACCCATGTAGTATGATATACAAATAGAAGTACCAGTCCGCTTTCATCCTCACTCCTTTTCCTTTCTTTCCTTCCTTCCTTTCTTCTCCTGCCTCTTGCTTCTCTTCAGCCCTTCCAACAGACCGCGAACAATGCACTCCACCATCTTCGCCCTCTGCCTTAGCACCATTCTCTCCTTCCTCCCACCGACCGCGGCATGGGGTTCCCTGGGTCACCGCACCGTCGCGTATCTTGCGTCCACATATTTCACCCCGGAATCCACACGCTTCACGAACCGCCTGCTCAACGGCCAGGACATCTCCGAAGCGGCCCTTTTCCCAGATAAAGTGCGCCACATGCCCCAGTTCGCGTATTCGCGGGGGTGGCACTACATTGACGCGCAGGACTCACCGCCGCAGCAGTGCGGCATCAATATGACGCGCGACTGCGTCATCAACACAGGGTGCGTGGTCAGCGCGATCGCCAACCACACGGGCCGCGTCGCCGATCCCTCCCTGCCGCACTACCTGCGCGGCCAGAGCCTGCGGTTCATGCTGCACTTCTTCGGCGACGTGCATCAGCCGCTGCACACCGAGGCCGAGGACCGCGGGGGCAATGAGTACGAGGTGGCCTTTGACGGGCGGCGGACAAATCTGCACAGCGTGTGGGACACGCTTATTCCGCACAAGTACGCCGGAACGGGCCACGACGACGAATTCGTCGCTGCGTGGCTGTGGGCGCAGAGACTATCTGGTGACGACGACGTCGACGACGATGAGACAAGACTAGAGGGAGAATGCCTGCACGATGCCGCAGACTGCGCGCTGTCCTGGGCACGCGAGGCGAACAGCTATGTCTGCTCTCATGTCCTGGCTCACGATGTGCACGGCCAGGACCTCGGCGGGGAGTATTACCAGGGAGCCATTCCCGTCGTCAACGAAATGGTCCGGAAGGCCGGGAGGAGATTGGCGGCTTGGATCAATTTCATATCTGCAAACTATACCACCACAACCGACGACGCCGGTGATCTGGATGTCAATCACGCAATCCAAATTCAATGAATGGGCTTTCGACCAGATAGACATACCCCGTTCGCGGACGCATGCATCAGGACTGCTCACGTTCAATTCTAAATACTGATTGTGCAAGGCAGGGGGCGGGACCAGGCCTTGGATGACAGGAGGGGACAATATCAAGGAAGACACGCCAGGAGAAGAACACAGCTGGATGATGGATAATATGAGGGAGAGGAAAGAAGTGATGAGCCTGTGTGATATTTGATCAAGTCGCGGCTCCTGATAGTTGGATCTACGCCAAAGCTGCGCTTCTTCCACTGCAGTTGTAGCTGCGCCCTCCCCATTTCAGCCTCGTATCAGGCTTGACGCCATTCGAAAAGTAGTGGTACAACAAGCACACAGCACACGTCGTCTTAGGCGCTGCCTAGGTCGTATTCAGACACCGTTGGGCTCCTCCCTTAAACGGCCTGCTCAGCCAGTTGTTCCCCCTGTTCATCAACGATATTCCTTGCAATTCTCTGCGCCGAAGTGACCAACCCGCCATAATGATCTTCCAGTCTTCCCTTCTCCACAAAACTTTTCAGTCTTGCTTGTTCCTTTTCCATGTCCTTTCGAAGGCCTTCCACTTCACTTTCGGCCAACCTATCCTGGAGACTGACGGGAAACGTTTCGCGGCGCAGAATGTCACTGGGGGCAAACAGATGAACCGGCGTCCCCTCGATCTGTTCTAGCAAGAAAACATGCTGTAAAGCGCGGAACAGACTCGACTGCTGCATCTCTTCCTCCACTCGTTCATCATCTTTCCCACCCGTCTCGTTTAACACAAGCCAGTCATCGCGAATCATCGCTCTTCTCCAGATTAACCCTCGAAGATCATCTTGCTTCGGCATCGGGAGGCCACATTCCTCCACGACGTTCAAGGCGAGACTAAACTCTTGACCACCAACTCCAGGGTCCTCTTCTGGAGGTCCGCTCCATTCAACCGGATCCATCAACGTCAGCAGATCGACCAACTCCTCCGCAGTCAAGGGTGTCTGACGCAACAGTGACTTCAAGATCTGCTTCAACTCTCTCTTGAAAGCGGCACTCCTGATCACTACTCGAGAAGCAAAGGTCTCCCCAGCAAGGTCGATCGCAGCTTTCTCATCAAGGGCCGCACCGACCGAGCCCATGATGTGGCTATAGACCTGCTCCTGAATGGCGATCATTGCCAGAGCATCATCGTATGGTTTCAGGTCTCTGTGCTTGCCACTACCTTCATCTGCAGCCAAGCTAGCCAGCTTTCCGAGTGCCAATTCCGTCTTCTTGTTCCAGACATTGCCAATTTCTTCACCAGCAACATCCTGGAGTGTCTGAGCAGCATGGTCGTAATTGTCGCATGATATCACATCGTGAATCCAGCTGAGCTTGCCTAGATTCTGGTGGGCCATTGGGGCTACCCTGAAGAACCAGGTGAGGAATTTTTCTTTCTCTCCATCCTCTTGCCCCTTGACCAAAAGACTCCCACATTCACCATCAATCAGCATCTGACTAAAGGCAGCGAAGGCCCATCCTTTGCCAAATCTCTCGTAATAGGACTCAGCTCTCTCTTGCATCTCCTCGAGTTTGCGCTGATTATCTTCAGCCAGGGCGGGGTCAGCTTGAGCTTCAGCCACCAATTGCTTATAGTAATCGTAATGCAGGGTGACGAGATCTCCGTAATATTTCAATTTCTCCGCTAGATGGATCGCTCCAGGCGTGTTGAACAATGCAGTAGCTTGCAGTGCCTGGCCCAGCCTTGCTTGCTCTTCATGATCGAGATTGTTAAGCTCTTCCTTCAGCACCTCAGGATCTTTTTCGACGGTTTTGAGATGGCATTTCGTTTGAATGCATTCCTCGCGTACTAGCCGTGTAAATAATTCGAGCTCTGCAGGTAGACGATGGGCCAATTCCTGGAGGGCCATCTTGCTCGGTGCTTCGTACGGCTTTCCGTCCAGATCCGTCGGCATTTTCTTCTTCTTGTTCCTGCCATGAACGAACTCCCACCATTCGTTTAAGAACTTGCAAATGTCGTAAATTAGACTCTGGCCAAATCGCAATGGTTCCGGACTTGACGTCCAAGGGTGAGGCATCTCGATCGGAAATCCCGACAAAAGTACTCCATTCTCAAACACTTCATCTCCAAGTCCGTAAAGAGCAGCATTGCCTTCACGAAATTTGAAGGCGGCAGTGTATGATGCGATCCAAAGGTCAACAGCTTCTTTGAAGTAATCGGCCACCACTCTGGGATCTGTCACATCCATCGGTTCAAGTTCGGGGATGCAACTGACTAGCTCAGACATAAGATGACCAACGTTCTTAACACTGTTCACGAGCCAATGTCTTACTCGATCTTTCTCCCCTCTTTCCGGGTCGGGGTATTTTTGCCGAGATTCATGCAATGCTCGGAGTGTAAAATCCAAGTATGACATCTCCCGGTCGGCTTGGGGATATTTTCGTTGAATCTCTTCCTGAACCTTCCAGACTGCTTGAGCGGCGGCGAGTTTTTCTGCATTCAGCAGTAATTCAAAACGCGTCAAGCGAGACATCGCGGAAGGATAGTGGTTTATCAAATGTTCGGCCAGATCGTCGAGGGCTTTGGCACGAAGTCGCATTTGCATGTCAATCGAGGGTGCAGACTTTGGAAGATGTTTGGATGATGACGATAAGATCTCCGAGCTGATATCCAAAGCGGCTGCCTCAATTTCCTCGTGTGGGAACGATCGGTCGGCGTGCTTGAGGTCCAGTGGATTTTGTTTGATGGTGCCAAAGAAGACTGCTTGTTCTATTTTGCTCTTCGCGGTTATCCGGTCTCGTTCTTCGGCTTCGTCGACATCGACCTCCTCATCATCGCGAAGATGGGATGTCAACTTCACCATGCCGAAACCCTGCACACCAAACACAATAGATGAATGTTTCTCTGTCGTTTCAAGCGCAAATCCGAGAACCTCGTAGATAGTGGACTCTTGGAATCGAATGCAATCTTGGAACGGTTCGGGCAGTGCCTGCCGTTCCATCAGGAGCTGGGATGATGGAGATTCTCGGATCCTGGCCAGTGAAAACAGGACAATGGCCGTCTCGAAGACAATAAACGCCACAGGCTGAGATTTCGGTACACATAGTCGAGGTCTCCAGTGGCTGGGTCGTGAAGCTGACGAAGAATAGCAATTGACGGGGTGTACGACTTTGACCTTCACTCCTTGACCGAATACCATCTCGATGATGTGATACCTAGTCTGCTGCTCCGTTGATGTGGAGACGAGTACCATCATTGGCACACCCTGACTGTCTCGTCGACTCAGAGCCGCACTCGGTCCTATCGAGAGCTCCACATCTAGAACCTTGAATTGCGTCATATCCGGTTCCGTTGATTTTAACGCGTCCAGAATTTCGTCCCCGAAGTTGTACGAGGTCTCGAGAGAGTTGCCGACAGTCAGATTCGTATTCCAGAATTCTAGCTCAGCATCCACTGTGGCAATGGCGACGTCGCGTTGGCCCTTTTTGGAACCCCCAGCTTTGACGATTGGAGTCCCTTTCCTTCGATCGGAGCCAAACACGTTTCTTATACTCCCAAAGATACCTCCTGACGCGTTTGTGTACTTGCGAAGGAATTGGACGCCGATTCCAGGTCTTCCCATTTGGTCGCGTATCGTCAAGTGGGCTACACGACCATGACTGAGGGAAAGAATAAATCCCGACGGCTCTGCGTTGACCAATTCTTCAACGATTTCGCCGCTCATCATTCCCGGTATTGAGCCTTGAACACTTGAAACTTGACCAGGTATGAAAGAGGAGGCGTTGGACAGTGTTTCCCAGTACACAATTTTACCCCATTTTGCAGATACCGCCACGATTCCGGGCTCTCCGCCCGCAGATTTTGCCGTGAATGTCGCATGTGGTAGGGGATCGCCAACAGAGGCGGGAGGGAAGGGGAGTTTGAAGGTGACTACATCTCGAGAGGGAGGTGTTGATGCGGTCGCGTTGTAGGGCCAGATTATTGCGTCAGTATGGGTCAATGCTAATGCATAACCGTATTCGGGAGAAATGACACATGAGTATTGGATGCTTGGTCGGTTTCTGATCTGGTCTGGAAGGGCAGGAAGCTGGGCGACTGTGTAAAAGTCATTACTAGACAGAGTCAAGCCAGCGTTGGTGTTGGTGGCCCTGTCGGCGCGCTTTTCTGCTTTTTTGGCTCCTCGCAAAGTCAATTCTCTTGTCGGCGCAACTGTGACTGCATGTCTGTTGCTCTTGCCCTCGACCACTTCTCGTCCTGCCACATCACCAATGCTTGTTTCGGTCAAGGGTTCAAAGGTATCCCGTCGCAGGGCGGATCGTTTTCGCTTCGCCTGAGGTAATTTAAGGGAGTCTTCTGGACCTGCTGCCTGACGCGTTCTTTTGGGACGCAGCGACTGGGTCCGCGAGGTGTCTGTAGAGAACATCCTGAATAAGAGAACTCAGACGCCCACGTTGGAGAGGAACGAGAAAGAGTCAGAGTCGCTAGGCGATGTGTTGTTGATGACGGCTTGGAATTATTGTTAAATGTTATTGCCGTGCTAAACCCCGGGGGGTCTGGCTTCCGCGTTCGTAGTCGCCAAGATGAGTGGTAAAACCGGCAGCGAATTCACTCCTCTTTGGGAAAACATTGAGCAAGATGACTTGCGCGCCGCTTTTAATGTCGTGCCCTCAAGTCTCTATTATTTTCAGTTTATTATTCCTCTTTTCCTAGGGCGGCTTTGTAAAAGGATTCTTTTCTAGGTGAATGCAGTCGAAATATCATTCGAAAATTGTAATTACATCCAATATACGAGCTTCTATCTCAATACTAGACCACCAGGGGGACAGAACAGGTAATCTTGCTATAATTACGAAGGAAGTTTGAAAGCCAGGCACTCCGTCCCTGAGCTTGATGAATCGACAAATCCGACGTCAATGCCCAAAGTATCATATCCTCACGTTCAGTTGCTAGGCATGATGAGACAGGATCCAGGATTCTACCCTTCGCCATTGCTCTCAACACCCCTATGACGAGGACGGCCAAACATTACCAAGTAAGCGACCACCAGGATTCTCCTTGCAACAAAATCCCAATCATTCATCATTCTGCTGCGCCAAGCCCAATGTATTCAGATGGGATGATGACGGACGCGTCACAAGGTTGGATGCAATGTACTTGTTACTTTAAAGAAAGGAAGAGCAGAGAAACTCGAGAGCCGATTGGGCACTGAAGGGAGCAAGTCTTGGACATTCGGAACCCGGCAACTTGGTTCAGGTGGCCCCATGGCGCAGCCTGCTTTAGGACGTGAGAGGCCACCCTGTCGTTATGATTTGTGCCAATGATGTACCTCTCGCCGCTGGAGACCTGTGGACTGCAAATGAATTGCTATGGGTAGAGTTCAGTCTTCTACGAGCGCTTTTGTTATGCTGTCCGCCCCTAGCCCATTGCCATTGACCAAAAAGCAACCCTTCTTGAAGCGGCTAAAGGCAACGACGACCTGGCACATACAGGACGATAAATGAAAGATGAAGAATTCAAGGAGGGGTCAGCATCCTAGGTTGTCACAATTTCCAGTGATGGTTTGGATTCCGGATAAGCTAATACATGTCTGCTTGAATCAATTCACTCCATCTCTGGTTCCAGCCCATTCGTTCAGTTCAATTGGTTTGTTTGCAGAAGAAAGAGCCTACTGCATGGTGTCACAGTATACATTCATTCAAAGCCCCTTCCTTGAGCGCCATATATCGAGAATGACAGTTGAAGTAGTCATCATCTCGAAAAAGGATCTTATTCGTAGTGTTATTACATCTTCTTGTCTTCGTCATCGAGGCTCCCTCCCATAGTGCTGGAGTCAATGCTCTCTTCCTTGGAAAGAGTAGAGGCCTTCTCGATATCTTCGTCGGTAGGTCCGTGCAACTCCTCTTCAAAGACAGGCTCCGCATCATGGGTTTCGAATTTTGTCTTGAAGTCACCTAGGACCTGGGTGCTGGAGTTGGATCGACGACGAGCATTGGTGAACTTGTAGTCGTAGTCCTGAATTTCGTCACCTTCGCGGCCCCTGTCAACAAGTCAGTGCCTCTAGGCGCAGGTGCAGTCTTGTGTGAGGGGAAGTCATACCAGTTGCCCTTGCCACCGCCTTGTTTCTTCACACCTTTGGGATCGGCATCAATGTGGCCATGTTTGGCGAAGTAGCGAGGGAGACGTTCTTCAGGGAGGGCAGAACCATCGGCGATGGCACTGTGGTTGCGGTCATTTCCTTTGTTGGTCCGAGTCACTTGAGTCTAAGGGTGAGTGAGGGCGCCCCATGTACAGTGCGGAAGACTGGGAATGACCTACTGATGGAAAGGAGGATGAGGATGGATGGGATAGAGACGGTTGAGGAGGCTAGAGTGATAATGGGATCGCAGTTGTGATGGATTGTCGCTGCGTGTCAGAATGAGAGTCAGTTATATGAAGTTGGAGATGAGGTTTGGGCAAAGGACAAGAACGACACGCGACCCTGCGAGTCAATTGAAAGAGGACAGAAGCTCGGACCACCCATTGCGTGTTGATCATCGATAGATTGAGGAGCGAATATCACATTGGACTCACCACACAATACGCTCGCTTACTTTATGGGGCCGGCAGGGGAAGCAATACGAGCAGGGGACAGATCAAGATGAAGCTGTGAGAAGAGAGAGAAGAAGGTGGAAAGAGGTTACGATTGACTTCTAAGCAGAAGGGGTGAAGCAGTAAGTCAAGGAAGAAGAAAGCCGGGCCAGGGTGGAACCTTAGAAAGCTCTAGATGGGGGTGTTTGTTGTGATTGGGGAGGCAAGCAAGCAGAAAGGCCACCGTAGGCCGGCTGCTCGCATGACCTGGTTGCGCTTCTGCCCTTTCTGGCGCCTTCTTCCCCTTAGTTGCCCCTCGCTCCAATTGTCAAGGCGCCTTCCCCGGATTCCTCATCCTCAACCTTTCCCCAACGAGTTCTTTTAGCGCGGGGCTTAGGGCTTTGCTCGCCTCCACTCTTAGTGTGCAGCCCACTGGCAGCCCCCCCATCAACGGCCTTTCATGCAGTTGCCATTTCCCATGAGAATAAACGAGGCTGAATGGAATTGCCAGGCCAGGTCATAAAAGCAGGCATAGGCACAACACTCCTGAGTAGTTTTCTCGATAGCCGGTGCGATGGTTGGCGTCAGTTCGATGTGGATCGAGGCGTGACAAAGTTATGAGCGAATATTGAGCCACAAAGTCAACTGACAAAAGCCACCAAATGTCGCAAAATGGATCTCCATAGCGGTCAGCGTTTCCACACTGTGCTTCGGTCAGACGTCCAGGCCCCCGAGGAAGTGGATTGCCCCTGAACAGTCAATAACAAGTACCTCAGTACCTACTTGATACCCGCACGGCTGTCTCCTGCTTGAGTGGTGTGAGCGCGGAGGTTTCCGGGACCCAGCCGTCACGTGAAGTGGATTGGTGCGTCGTGGCAAGGCTGCTTCATGCAGCATCAGATCTGGTACAAGATATCTTCTCCCAGATGAAAAGAGGGTTTTGCAGTTTGATTTGCCTCAGGCATTCAGGTACCGCGCATTCACAGAAATCTCCCACGTGGGTAGGGAATGGATTTGGAGGAAGGGGAACTGACAGCCGGGGACTTAGGTATGCTCTGTGGTATTGGGATGCTGCAGGGCCTCGGGCCTAGCGTCATACTTGCCCCTCCGGCCCTCTAGCGCAGAAACAAGTCTCGATTTCTAATCCCGGCCTTTTATCATTCTCTCTTGTCGCTTCCTCGTCTTCTCTGTACAGCCCTCCCAACTAACTCGGTCCTGCGATTGTCGTCCATCTTGCCGCCACAATGTCGCCCTCTGTGCTCATGGACACCTCCGACGATTTTGTCATGCCCTCCTCCAAGGCCCCGCAGTCCTCGCACCGCACCCTCCTCCTTTCGCCTCCGTCGCTCTCGTCACATCAAGAAATATTGACCCGCGTGTGGGAAATGCACGACCGCGCCCACACCGACCTGCAGATGTTGGACAGGTTGTCCCTCGGCTTAGTTTCGCTCCCTCAGTCCACCTATGATGTCATCATGATCCTCTCCGACGCAGATGGATCACGCCGCGAGAGTCAAAATCTGATCAGTCGGGACATGCTGGGCTTACTGGTCAAAGCATTGAAGAGTGACGGATATTTACGCAGTCAGGATGGAACTTTTGGGACTGCGGATGGCCCAGAGAAGAACGAGACCGTCCTCGCTGGCCTCTCTTTTCAGCCAGGTGTGGGGTTCGTTAAACCAAATCACGCCGCACAAGATTCTGTTCCTTTGAACTTCGGAAAAAGGAAAGCCGCACAGGCCGCTGGCGGTCTTAACAACAACAACAACATAGCGAACGGTGAGTCTGTGTCGATGCCGGTGAACGGCAAGCGGAAGAGCATGGATGATGCTGTGCCGGCGGGCGTGGGATTTGACGACGGAATGGATGGCTCAGACGATGAATTGATTGACGAAGACACGTTGCTGGACGACGAGGATTTGAAGAGGCCTATTAAGATCCGTGAGTGGATCATCATTTTCAATGGTAGTTGGCTAACAGTTTCAAGCCGTCAAATGTCAGCCCAAGGCAAAGCGACGCCGAGCATGCAAAGACTGCACCTGCGGGCTCGCACAGAAGTTGGAGGCTGAGGACCGAGCCCGACGAGAGAACGCGGACAAAGCATTGAACACGATGAAGTTACAGGCTGCTGATCTGGCCGAGGTCGATTTTACAGTGCAAGGCAAAGTTGGAAGCTGTGGTAACTGCAGTCTTGGAGGTGAATATCCCTTCCTTGTCCCTGGCCTGGTCCTCTCCTAATGTGTGGATTTCCCATTAGATGCATTCCGATGCGACGGTTGCCCATATATAGGGCTTCCTGCCTTCAAGCCCGGCGAGGAGGTTCGGCTGTTGAACGATGAGATTCAGTTGTAGAAGTGGATACAGTGAGTTTCAGGGCATCGCGACGGCGTTCAGGTCGGCGGCATGTTTTAGACTTCTATGTATCACAGATGTAAAGTCCTCCATGTAGGCGATGAGTGGAATAGCCTTGCGAGACCTGGAGTGCAATACAATTTCTGCGTACAATTTAGGACTACCTACTCCGTATATAGAGAAATCCGTGTTTTGCTGCAGCGGGCCAATTCCGAGGCTTGTCAAGAGGCTGGACGAATCATGTCCGTGGTGATTGCCCGGTTGTCATCCTTCTCCACAAGTTCGCCAGCTAACATCCATTTCATCCATTTTTATTTTATTCTAGCTGACCGACTTTGACCGACTTGATCGACTCGACTGACTTGCCCACTTTTGTGGAAACCAGTCTCTCTACCGACGACGTGGTGGCTTCGCTTTGACGAACATCTTTAACACCTCTGGTGCCTCGTCTTTTCCCTCACCTCCACACTCCTGCCCTGCTATCGTCGACCTCCACATCGTCTCCCGCCCTTCGCCATGTCCTTCTCTTCCCTCGTCCAAGACATCGCCTTCCGCGACTCACCGTCGCAAGCGATTGCGCGGACAAGTGCTAGCAATGTCAGCAACAACGACACTCAGTCTAGCATCTCCCGGCCATCGCAGGCTCGTTCATACACTTCCACCGCCGCCACCAGCGTGAGCATTGCGGGCGACATCTCAAGCCAACTGCACGCCGGCTATAGCCATCCACTTTCAAGAGCATGGCAAGCAGAGAGACAATTAACAAAGGTTCGCATTCACTATCCTCTTCGGAGATATAATCACTACTCTAACACAAGTCCAAGTCAATGCTCATCTACCCTCTCTTCATTACCGACAACCCCGATGAAGTGACGCCTATTCCCTCCCTCCCCAATCAAAACCGTCTGGGTCTGAACAAACTCGTCCCCTTCCTCGCACCCCTTGTGCAAAAGGGGTTGCGCTCTGTCATTCTCTTCGGTGTACCCCTCGCCCCCGACGCGAAAGATGCTCTTGGCACAGCAGCCGACGATCCTGAAGGCCCCGTCATAAAGGGCATTCAACTCATTCGTCGACACTTCCCGCAACTATTTGTGGTTGCTGACGTTTGTCTTTGCGAGTACACTTCTCACGGCCACTGCGGGATCCTCCGAGACGACGGCTCCTTGAACAATGCCATGAGCGTCGAACGCATTTCGGATGTGGCAATGGCATACGCTCACGCCGGTGCTCACTGTGTGGCGCCTTCCGACATGAACGACGGGCGCATCCGCGCCATCAAGCTCAAGCTTATTGAGTCCGGGCTATCGCATCAAGTCAACCTGATGAGTTACGCGGCCAAATTTTCGGGCTGCTTGTACGGACCATTTAGAGATGCGGCGGGATCGTGCCCGAGCTTTGGCGACCGGAAATGCTACCAACTGCCTCCGGGTGGGCGAGGACTTGCTCGTCGCGCCATAACACGAGATATCCAAGAGGGTGCCGATATTATCATGGTGAAACCCGCCTCGTCATTCCTTGATATTATCTCGGACGCCAAGGAAATCGCAAAGGATATGCCCATCGCGGCGTATCAGGTGAGTGGAGAGTACGCCATGATCCATGCCGGGGCCAAGGCGGGTGTGTTTGATTTGAAGACCATGGCTTTTGAGAGCACTGAGGGTATTTTACGAGCCGGAGCAGGGATCGTGGTGAGTTATTTTACGCCAGAATTTTTAGATTGGTTGAGTGCCTGAATGTGATGAGAACACGAGAAGATGAGAAGAAATGGAAAGTTAATGAGGATGCGATACGTCGTGTGGGACTTGTACAGATAGATAGTCTCCATTATGTGATCAAGAACAAGCTCCCTGGTGCTACCACGGTGCCAGCGGGGTCGAGATTATTGGAAGAGACGAAGCGAATGGCATGTTCTATGACTCGGTACCTTCGGTAAAGGTGTTGAGGCGAGGCATTTCTGACGCTGACTTGGACGATACGTTGCACGTTACACTACGGGAGAGGAGAGGAGATGAGACCAAGGGCAAGGAGAAGAAAGCAAAAAAAAGCAAAAAGAGAAGAAACGCAATCCAACAGTCTCCTACAAGTCACTCGGCCGCAACATTATTGCATCCCTCCCTACGCACTCGTATTTGCTCAACCCAGCATGGTACGGAGGTCGAAGTCGGGCCCGAGGTCAAGATAGATACCTAGGTCGTACAAAAATACGGAGTAGATACACTGGCCCAACCATGCTCATCGCTCGACCACCCACCCATCCTGGCTCCTGTCCTGCTCCCTGGTGTCCCTGGTATGTCCTTCAAATGTCTACATTTTACGTGTCTACGAGAGAGAGAGAGAGTGTGTGTGTTTGTGTTGGGAAAAGAGGGAGGGGGGCTGCTCATGACAGTTCCCCTCCCTTCTGTTCGCGCTTCTTCCAAAAAAATCTTGCCCGGTGTGGGAAAAGGGAAAGCGAAAAGAGCAAGGGAACTTGCATGGCGGGCTGATCCCAGGCTATACATGTCGCATGGATGGGAAACTACATGCCATACATAGTATATGCCCCGGTACGTACGTACCCATCGGTAGCTGGCTAGCTGCTGGTTTTTCGTTATTTCAATCACAGTGAAGGAGGTATGTACTTGTTACTCTTTGTCGATACATAGGGTAAGCATCCTATGAGAGAAACCCATCGGATGATGCATCGAATGGTCTTCGTGCCGGAGCGGTGTGATTGTCGGATCTAGATTTGGAATTCCCTGTTAAGAGGGAGAGAAAGAGAGGGAGAGATGTTTTAGTGGTTGACCTTTGTGCAACGCGACGATGGGATGGGATACAAGGGTGAGTGAGGGGGTTAGTCTTCTTTCATTTTTGATTTATGTCATTTTCGTCTTGCTTCGCAGTTCTACCCTCGAACGGTGCAGATCGGGAGGGAGCGAGGGCTGATCTGGGTTCGGATGGGTACATGCTTGCAAGCACGCCACGGCACGTATGGCTCGCTTCCTTGCTTGCTCTCCCCGCTGTGGTTGTTCTCGTGGTCGCACGCAGCGACAGCCCGAGCTCCAACGCGGTGTTTGTTCCCATTCCACGGTTCAGGATATAGCGCGGGGGGAGGACGAGGGAGGACGAGAAAGATAGGACAGCCAGGACAAGACAGGGACAGGGACTGAGCGACTGAGAGCGGGAGAAAGAGGGAAAGCGGCAAGCCCCCTTTGCGCCTGTGATGTAGATAAATGGTTTCTTCCTGTTCTTCCCGTCCTTGTTCTCGCTATTGTCCTTCTCGGCAACTCAGCTTCTCTGGCTCTCATCTCTCTGGCGGAATCATTTGCGCCAATATCTCTGTGTCTGGTGTCGACTGATCGTTGACCCGAGAGAAACAAGAAAAGAAAAGACGCGACAATGAAGCTCTCCTCCATCCTCCACTCTGGTCTCGCGGCAGCAGCCACTGCTTCTGCATACAGTATCGACCTGTGGAGCAAGTACGACTACCAGGGAGATCAAGCAAAATTTGTAATACACCTCCTTTCTCCTTTTTTATTTTAGATCAGCAGCCTGCCAGTGCCAAAATTCACTCACTGACAACGAAGCACAGACAACCGCGTAAATCACACTTCCCTTTCTCACTTGGATAATGCGACGGAGTATCAAGGAAAGACAGATGCTAAGCAATTAACGTGAGATGACATAGTGGCATACACAAGGTCACCTGGTCTGGAGGTGCGGGCTCATGGATATGGAAGTCCGACTTCAATGATGGATGCTGTGTGGTCTTTTGTCGGGGAAGCACGGTGCGAAATCCCCATATTCTCCCACTGCCTTCAGATTTGTTCCTTCCTTTTATATTGGCTGACCCGTCTCTGTGTGGAGTAGAATGTCGGGAAGTATTGTCAGTCGGCTGAGAAAGCCGAATCATCCGCAGGAGTGAACAAAGTCGTCATAGGCTGCGGAAACACCACCTTGAACTGCTAAACGGATCTTTGGCCCCATAGGGGCCTCCAAGACGAAGCGCTGGGATGATGTTCTATCGTTGACGATCGATCACCCGAAACCTCTCAAGCCATCCCTCAGTCGAAATGGATGTGCATCCGTGTTCAACACGGACTCATCCAGACTGATCAGACCCCACCCACTGAGGAGATAGAATATTTCAGAGTTTCCAACTAAAAGAATCTGACGCTTCTCATGTACTTTTCCTCCTGAGTCATTCGGAAAGCGGAGTGATGAATCCCCGAACTTAGCCAAGTTGGGAAGCAGTCTGACATATATGCTGAGGCCATAAGCTGCTATCAATTCTTGCAGGGTGCGCAGGGTGGATGCAAACAAGTTGATCGCACAGGTGTCTGGGTCCCTGTGAAAGCAACCCTGAGAGTGGCGTTGACAGCTTTCTAAGACTCGTATTCGAGGCCCTGCTGAATGTGGCTAGGATTCACCGGTATTAGTTGAAAATGTTCAGTAAATGATTGATTGTTCATATTGGGAAGCCAATCAGATTGAACTTTTTCGAGGGCACATCGTGCGGGCTCCATGACAAATCTCGAAAATAGGCCCCTCGGTTGGAGGACAAAATGAAGACAGAGGAAGCAATGCTAGCTGCGCTCTGTGGCCAATAGAGAGGGTTATGCTAGTAAGCAGCAAGCGAAATGAGCGGCCGCACAAGATGCAGTTGGCGATAATAGCAGCACCTTGAAGTTCACGCGGAGGGGTATGTAATCGAGAAGAGCTCTGAGCTCTCTCAAGGGCGCGGCTGAATGAGTCTCGCGGATATGGGGATGGAAATTCGTCGCCATAGGGAGCCTAGAACTAGACAGTAGCACGTCCAAAATGGGCTTCGATGATCAGGAGAGGTTGCAGTGGAGGAGTTTGTCAGAAATTGATTTGATGTTGATTCAAACGCGCCAAGATCCGAGCAGACGGCCAATGCCCTGTGGCTCAGTGGAGAAGATGAGAGAGGCGGAGAGGGGTGACGTAGGGAAAAGCAAGAGCGGTGGATTGACATGGGCAACATGGGCAGCTGCATGGGACGGCTTGACCGCAAGACTGGACTGTGTGAGAGGTGAAAAGACGCTGGTAGAGCAGGCAAAAGGACGGTCAGGAGTCAAGACCCAAGTCGAGAAGGCCTCACCAGCCGTCAGTCCCGTCAGATGCAATGCACAAATCAGCCTTAGGCCTCCCTTGGCCTTTCTCCTCTGGCCTCCTCCGCTTGTCCTCTCCCTCTATTCCTTCCTCCCGCCCCCTTCATGTCTCCATGTCCGGTCATGTCCCTCTCTTCTCCCTGTGCCGCCTTTCCACTCCCCGTCAGAGTTCTAGAACTTCTGTTCCCATTAAGCTTCATCTCTTCATGGCATGCATAAGTGCGAGTGCGCCCGACCGTTGCCGCCCCTCTGCCCCTTTTCCCCTGGCCCCCCCCCGATAACATTTCCTATCAAACCGTTCAATTTTACCGCCGCGACCACGGAATACTTCGCCTCATACAATAGTTCCGGAACTCTATGCATCCATCGAGCACCTGCAGCTTCCCTAACTGCTCTACGACTGGACTGTTTCCCTTAATTCTTCCTAAATCTAGTGCAGAGTGCTTTTTTCCGGAGGAAAACATCTCCGCAAAGTCCTAGCGGTATCCCCAGCATGGCATAGGGCTGAGCGCCCTACAGCCGCCCGATGTCGACTGCATCCAATGGTCGAGCCTCACATGGCATGTATTGGTGACTTCTCCGGGACATAGCTGGCCTCGGATCGCATTCGCCGACCATTGGACCCTAAGTTTGCCGCGGGGGGTCGATTGACTTTGTCGAACTGCAACTGATCAACGTCAGGCGGGATGGCAATGCCGCCTGGGGTCTGCACATCACACTTCATGATGGTTGTATTTTTGTGCTGCCACGACGATCACCTCGTACCCGCTAACCCCATATTCTAAATTCGCTCATACCGCTTTTTGGCAGATCTATGAAGCCTCCCTGGCCTCATATGCCCGCTAGAAGACGGCCACGCTGCCTATGCCACCGCTCTCAGCCTTATGGCCAGGCACCTGCGCAGGTCTCGCACCTTCTGCCGACATCGCTCCTTGGCTCAGCGTTGGCATTGCGCGTTGAGCGACGCATAAGCTATGCATCAATCTGCATTGGCACCATTGGCATCAATAGTGGTAAGCATGCTCAGGCATCAGATTGTTAATTGACTCAACCTCTACACACACCGTACCAGCACCATTCTATTTCGCTTACCTCCGCTTACAACCGAGCGTATTCTGGAAAAAGCATCTCGCCTAGGCAGCAGGCAAGAAATGCGGTGGCAGATTATGTAGGCCCTGCAGATCGCTCCTCGATTTGTCTTGCCTTAGGCCGAGCAGCTGAAAAGAGGGTTCCGCTTCATAACCGCGTTGCGGTGATATTGTAGAGTCATACTGTCGCAATGATCGACTTCCAGAACATCTTCGCCGTCGTGTGCGGGAGACAAATACTACCTTTTGCATGCAACACCATTGGCGGAGGAAGTAACATACTGCCTAGTCTTGCGCCAGAGTCCGAATCATCGGTTCTTTTGCACTTTATTCACTCATCATGGTATTTTCCGCGAGGATACACCTCATCAAGGACCTCGAACTCGACCGAAAGACTCCTAAAGCAGCGGTCGGTGGAAGGGAGGCATGGGTCTCTTGAGTTTGCCGACAACATTAAGCCCTACGGCCCTAACCAAAGTGGACTTACATACATATCTCCACCCGATGACCCGTGTCTGCTACTGGAACGTCCTCCTAGGTATGCTCCCGGGACCCTCCCTATCAGACCCAGAGGTGAGAATTCAAGGATCGATGGGAGAAAAACAGCTCTGTCAGCAACTGCCCACGAGGAGCGCTACCTTGCGATGCAGTCCCAATCATGTTCCACCACCATCGTGGCGCTCTTCCACTATCTGATCTCGACCCCAGAGTCGGGTTCTCTTTCGGCCCTCTCTACAGTAGGCCCTAGGTCCCTGTTGTTTCTCGCCCCGTGGAGGTGGAAAGGCACAGCCCAGATGTGGACGAGACTGCTTTATGTCTCTGCTGCTGAGCCACAGTCGTGACTTCCTTGGGTGAAAAGAAATGGACTGTTCTAGTTCCCTGACTTGCACTTTACAAGTTACAACTAACGAGGGACGATTAGTGACAGGACCTCGCCGGCCTTCCCTTGTGCTAGGTTCCACTCATTCCGATTCAGCTCCAGTACCTCTGGCTCCACATGGTCTTCCAGTGGTACCATATCAACAAACGATCTGCTCAGGACAATCTCTCAGGAACACAGGACCCTAACATAGCCGCGCAATGGTAAGTCACCTCAAGCATGATACCACCGAAGAGAAATAGAAAACAAATCAAAGGAGGAACGCATGAGGCTGAGAGTTGATCTTGTCCCTTGGGGCCTCCAGAAGCCACTGTTATCCCTTCTTCCCCGAATTATCCCACCCCTGCGCCTTTCCCTTATTATACAGAGCGCATGAGTTGAAGGTTAATTTGTCCCTTACCGACCCCAATGTCCGGGACACTATCTTATTTCCCGTCTAGCCAACTACATCTGTTGTGCGGCGTTTATATTGTTCCTCACCGGGCCTTTCCTATCGGTCCTGTTTTGCTTCCTGGAAAGAACTGCATACTCACTATCCCAGTTTGATGGGCTAGACCTTGCTTCTCCCACTTCAACCTCGACCTGGCCGAAGATAAAGTTGAATCTCTTCGGATACCAGCCCAATCATCGAATACTCAAAGACATATCCGCAACTGCCATGGACAGCCATCCAAGTATTGTCAACCCCAAAGAACCTCCTCCACTCTCTTCTCGTACGATGCCAGGCGATAAAGCGCGAACGAAAAAATGGGCCCCGAAAACGTTCAATGGGTGTCTGACGTGCAAGTGTGTCGCCAATGTCTCCCTTATATTCTTCCTTATTACTGACAAGACGGTGGAAGGCGAAGAAGGATAAAGTGCGACGAGGGAAAGCCGACGTGTCAGAGGTTGACGAAGTCCCGACAAATTTCATCAATTCTTTCACTGACAAGATTCAGATGTATCAAGTCAAACATCAAATGTAATGGATATGCTGCTCCCAAGATCAGGCTATTTGAACCAGCAGCAGCGTCAACAGCTTCATCCTCGACAGGGCCACCAACGGCAGACACAGCACTTCCATCTGGACAGGAGTCAGCAGTCCTCGACGACAGTCAAACGAATTCCCGCCTCGCATCTTATCATCATCCGCAACAACTTTCGCTCGTTCCCAGATTCGGCACGCAGGAAGAATCCCAGTCCTTCCAATTCTTCCTCGAAAAGACCTCTGACCTGATCTCAGTATACTCACAGCCGTATCTATGGACGGTGCTCCTGCCTCAAGCCACATGGCACCAACCTTCTATTAAACACTCCCTCATTGCACTCGCCTCGCTACACCAATACCTCACCACGGTCGGCCCAGTCTCACAAAGAGCAAATCAGAGCTTCGTGTTCCACTACAACAACGCCATCCGCGCCCTGGTGGCGGACAAGCCGTCCATTGACATTGTGCTGGCGGCCTGTGTCGTCTTTTGGGCGCTGGAGAACTTCAATGGCGGTGGCCAAGTGGCCATTGACCACATGCAAGCTGCAATCAAGATCTTAGGGGAGTGGAAAAGCAAACGTCGACCAAACGACCCCGCAAAGGACTTTATTACCAAATACATTGAGCCAACAATTCGAGATGGCGTCAAATTCGCCTCGAAATGCCGAGTCGAGGAGTTGGCAGGCCAGATGAGCGCTCTTTCCCTGACAACACGCGACGTGAGGATCATGAACTTCGACTACCCTGAATTTAACAACCTGGAGGACGCAGCAGACTATTTGGGGGACTGCATCAATAAGATTCTAGCACTGAAAAGGCAGGCCAAGGTACCGCTCTCGCCAAGTCCCGACCTTATCGAACAGATGGAAGAGCTCGACGCCCGCCTCTACAAATGGATGAACTTGTTCCAGAACCTCACGGCTACGGGGCCCGTATACATCCGACGCATGCTCGTTGTGCACAATGTCACGGCAAATATCCTGTTAGATCAACTCAAGACACAAGCACAATACAGCAGCACGAGCGACGAAGAACAGGAACAGGAGGCGCGTCGCTGTCGATTCAACTTCACAGTCATTGAAGTCGAGGATATGTTGAGATACGATCCACTTGCCACAGTGGAGTCCCGCAGGAAGAAACCCCCGAGTCTAGGATTCATTCCGCCGGCCTTCTTGGTGGCGACGACAGCGCCGAAACTAGAGACCAGGACAAGGGCGATCAACTTGATGAGGATGTTGAATGTGACCGAGGGGCCGTGGAGCACAGAGCACGCGGCGCAGATTGCGGAAGGGATGCTGGAGATTGCCCGCGACTGTGCCGTTCCCATCTCCGCAGTCGACCTGCGGCACATACACTTCGAGTTTGACGAAGGCCGCAGGGTATTGAGTATGAGATGGGAGCCAGAGGACCCGGCTAAGCTGAATGTGAGCATGGTCAAGCGAATCGATGCTCAGAATATGAACTGGAGGGATTCGGTACGTCGACTTTTGTTGCCCTCCATTGTGCTTTGGACTAATTTAGGACTATGCAACAGGACGTGTGTGAGTTTATCAGGAGATTCGGCTACCAGTTTCCCTCCTCGGCTTTGACGCAGTCTTCATGATTGACACGAAATGACTATCCTCCTTGCGATCTGGATGCACGGGATTGGGAAGATCAGAACACAGGTGAAAAGGCTCAACGGGACGGAATCAACGACAGCAGCTCACGGTCACCTTTCAGCACACATGGTGATGTTTCAGTATCCTCTCCTCCCCCCCAGGCGGGGCTCTCGATGTGTCTCTATTTTCATTCCCCCTTTCCCCTGCACTTTGGAATTATGACCATAACAACAAGTATACGATATCACGGCGGCGTTCGTCAAATGTACTATTTACCAGGGTAGTTAGCTACATTATACATACAGAGCACTCATTTGTCACCAGGTGCACAAGGGACGAACGAACGCAAAGATCTTGCAGGTTTCATTTGCATGCAATCTCATTTCAAAATTATGCTTTAAACCTTTCATGTCTCTGTGCCCCTTTTTTTGCGTTGCCCTTGTTTCTCTCGTTTGGCTGGCTGGCTGGCTGGCTTTCAAGTGATCTCATTTCATCTCGGCAGCGCAGGGACTCCTTGACCTGTGCTCGGACCTATACCCGTGCCCTTGCCTGTAGTCGTACCGGGACGGCTCTGACTCTGACTGCCCTGCCTCGACGACTTGGCCGCACTCCCCGTCGCAGCCTCTTGTTCCAAGAAATGCTGCCACAGTTCCGCCAGGGTCTCCCGCGAGTGCGGACTGGTCGCGCTGTCGGGCCCGGCTGCGCCGAAGTAGTCGGGGTGGTTGAGCGCGGGCGTGCTCGGCGTCCTGTGCATGATCGGCGACCCAGGCGCCGGCGCTGCCAGGGAGCCTAACCCGCGCAGAGAATTGAAGCTCGAGCTAGGTGGTGCAGTGGCGGTGGTGCCGGGCCTGGCCAGGCCGGCCTGTTCGCGCTGCTCGTCCGTCCAGCCCAGCAAGGCGGCGATGAGCTGGAGGATCTGGAATTTCTTGGGATCCGAGCGGTCGAGCGCCAGGAAGTGCAGGAGGTGGTTTGTCACTATCTGTCTGTATGGGCCGCAAAAATTCAAAGTATGGCTTGTCAGCAAAAGAGAACACCATTGATTGGTTGCAATTTTTAAAAGAAGGGGTGAAAAGGGAGCAGAGTCTTAGGTTGAAGGGGGAAAAGGACCTCAGCCTCGTCAGGTGGCAAATGATCAGCGCTTTGGGCGCAATGACCTAAATTTATAGTTCTTACACCGCATGATCACGAAGCCGGGGGTCCCAAATGCAGAGTAACGAGCAATGGAGTAACCATGAATCCATAACCCGGAGGTGAAAGGGTAGGGAAGTTGCATCGGTGATAATGCGAAGAAACGAGGAATAGCCAAAAAAAAAGACTCACCTGTCCACATTATCCTCGGGCTTGCCCTTCTTGAGAAACCTCAGCGCTTTGGTAAGATGATCGTTGAGAATCACCGCTTCGTGCCTCAGTTTGCCGATCAGGAGGTTCTTCTCCTTGACTTCCTTTTCGAAGGGAAGGGCTCGCTCGAGTTCTTTCTTGGTCTCTTCCAGTTGCGCGACGGTCGAGTCATGGATCGATTGGAGATCAGACAACTGTTTCCTCAGTGCTTCCTGTTCCTTCTGGGAAGTTTCGACCAGTTCTTTCAGCTCCTGTTTTCGCACCGTTTGGATCTCCTGGAGGGCGTTCTGCAGGCCGTCGACCGCTCCGGAGTGGGTGTCCCTCTCACTCGCAGCTTTCTCGTACGCTTCTTTTAGCGAACTCAATTGTTCCTCCAAATCGGCGTTGCGGTCTGCCAGGTCCTTCCGCATAGTCCGTTCTTCCATGGCGAGAACCTCCCAGTCGTGCATGGCCTGTTTAGCATTCTCGAATTCGTCACGCATGTAGGCTTCGGATTCAACGAGTTCTTCTTTCTCCTTGAGCCAGTTTTGCTGGGAAAGTGTCAGGCGGTTGCGGAGGGTGGATAATTCTTTGGATTGTTCGGCTTGTTTTTGCGAGAGGTCGGCGTTTCGAGCAGTGAGTTCTTCAACTTCGGCGGCGCGGGCGGTGTAGCGTTCTTGAAGTTCGGATCTTTGTTCTTCAAGTTCTTCAATTCGCGTGCGCGCTTGTGCGAGATCTTCCTGCAGTGGTGACTCCGTTAGCCTGGCTGGCCGGTTTCCTGCTCGCCTGACAAAGAACCACGTACTGCATCGGCCTTTAATCTCTCGCCCAACTGCGACCGTATGGTGTTTACTTTCCCCAGAAGGGACTGATATTGTTCTTCTGCGTTTTCCTTCTCGGCCTGCGTGTCTGCCAGCTCTGTCTGGACCGCCTCGATTTCGGTGGCATGCTTGGCCTGCAGCTCTTCCAAGGACTTCCGCAGCTCGGTCACTTCAAGACGCAGAGCATCGCGGTCCTTTACAAGAGCATCAAAGCGCGCAGCCGCATCGTTGCTCTCGTCGACCGACCGATCTTTGATCCCATTTGCAACAGCTACCGTACTAGCACCTTCGTCCGTCAGCACTTCTGGGGTGGGAGAGGCAGCACGGTGCTCTGCTTCTTGCTCGTCATTTTCTTCTTCGTCTTCGTCGTCGGGCCCGTCGTGGGCCTCATTGGAGTCGGCCACCGGCGTCGAGGGAGCGTCTGTCGATGCGGCTTGCGCGTTGCCCTTCTTGGACCTTTTCTTTTTCTTGGATTTCTGGTCTACCACAGTCAGCATGGGTGCACTTTGACTGCATCAGGACATTTACGGACCTCCTTGAGGCATCGAAGCCATGTTTGTGGAGGACATGGTCTATTCTGGGTCTGGAGCAGCCCCGGACATTGAGATGCTGGATCTCGAAAGGTGTCAATTGTTGCTTGGCGTAATGCATTGCGCAAAACGCAGGTGCTGGTATCGGGCCCGCCCATTCGCTCACAATTCCACCGAAGCAAAACATCATCCTACCAAGCTTACAAGCGGCCAACACAAAGGGTGTCAATGTACCAATGAGGAATTCATTCGCCAAGCATCATTTCATATACAGGCCACCGTAAACCAAAGTCAGCATGGGAGTCATTTCAGCGTTTCCACAAACAACCCTCTCATCCCCTTCAAAAGAGTCCCGATCTCCCTGGTCGCATTCAACCGGTCCACGACCTTTGCGACTTTGGCGGCCTCTAACCTAGGCTTCATGTAGACCACGTCGTATTTCCCATGCCCGGTGTCGGGTACCAGCAGTTCGAAGAGGGCCTCCCTTTCCTCACTGCCACTGCCACTACCTTTCACAGGCGGGAACACAAAAACAATCCTGACCTTGTTCTCATCCCCACTCCCTTCGATTCGACAACCCAAATACGTCTCCCAGAAACTCAGCTCAGGTCCGTTCAGTCGGCTCTGCCCCTCCATCTTCGCTGCGTATTCCCTCTGAGCCTGCAGCTTCGCATCAATCTGTCGCTGTGTTTGCGCGATGGCGGATTTGAGACGGTCTCGCTGGGCAGATTGAGCCGCTTGGTGGGATTCCAGTTTGGAGATCTGCGCGTGCATCTCGTTCTTCTCTGCCTGTTCACGGGCGAGGACCTGGCTGTGTGTTGACAGAGTGGATTGCAGAGTTACGATTTGTGTGCCTGCCGACCGCTGCTCCTCTTCACGGTCCATCAGTATCTCTCACTTTCGGCAACGGCAATGACTTCTGCGGAATGCTTGCCCCAGCTTACCGTTCAATTCCCCCAGACGCGCTCGAAATTCATTCCTCTCTTCTAGCACCCTCTTCCTCCCTCGTTCGATGAATGCGTCGAACTTGATCGTGAAATCGGCCATGCGCTTTCGTAGATCGTCAAAATTGAAGTCAACTGCGGGCAGCTGCGTGAGGGGGCTGTCCGAGTACGACACGGGCGTGGCCATTTGCGATTGCGACGCGCGGAATGAAGATGTGCCAGTAGAGAATGTCGATGGGGGGATAGTCGTAGCCATTGTCGCGACCGAGTCTGTATTTCTTCGGTGAGGCGATTTCAGGAATTACTGCAAGCTGCTATGAAGTGAGTGTTGGATGCACTTGCAACTTGCAGAAAGTGGGCGCGCAGGGCACAAATGCAGTCGACCGGGCAACCACCGCCAAGCGCCAGTCGGCTGATCGACCCCAAACATCACAGCTTCACTTGTGTTATGCCGAGAAACAATTAGTTTTTGTCCAGATTCACACCCATCAATTGCTGATTTATTAATATAATTCGGTATCTCTTCGCCGGCTAGAACGCTTGTCACCACCCCCTACGGAGTCTTCCTTCACTTGATCGAGTCGTCCCTTATTTCCTGGGCCAGCTCTTCCCGCCCCTCGCTATTCTCGCTGCTGGCATCGCCCCCAAGTAGCTGAGAAAGCATGGTTTCCATTTTTTCCAAGGTGTCTTCGATCTTGTGCAGTCTTGCCGTCGCCTCCAAAAGTCGGCCGTCTTGATCACCGCCCAAGTCAACCAGTGAATCAATTCTTTGACGCCTGTTGGGCTTTCGATACCCGGGCGGATGTTGCCCCTCGTCCACTCCCTCGTCACTCGAATCACGAAACTGATTTTTCAGCTTCTGGTCGACATGGGACTCTCTTCTTGCGTTTCCCTCTGCCTTTGAATCCCTTCTTTCTTTTTTCTTTGTCCGCGGACTAACCGACGGCCTTCGGTTCGAATCAATTGTCTGGCTCGCTCTCCTTTCCTCCGACAGTTGCGTGAATTGACCCTGCAATCTGGTGTTGGATAGGATCCCCATATCGTCGGTGTGGTTCAAATTATCTTCTTCGGCAATCTTGTCCAGTACTGACTGTGGCGGATCAATGTCGAACACTGCGTGGACATCTCCATGTACACTAAACCTGGAGAGAGCCCAGTATTGTGCAGGTGTGGCTCTAGGTCCATCGGGGTTCTTCCAGTCGATTTTCTTGCTGCTTGAAATTTTCCGCTTGTCAGACATCCATAGTGTTCTCCTCTCATACCATGCAACAATCAATAAGGTTGGTAGGTTGATGGTCCTGACCGCTGCGACGTTGATCTTGTGGAACATTCTGTCTGAGAGTATCCACTTCAGAGGGAGCATGAGGACCAGTGCCAGGATGTTAAAGGGTGGCATGTACGCGAAGATTGCGTCTGACTTGACCCCTTCAAAAGTGAGGACAGCTCGTCGAAACTGGATTTCTTGAACAGCGTTGCTGACAATGCCGCTGAATGTGTTTGTCAACATTGAGACCAGGACCGTCAGGAACAACGTGTTCCCCAAGAAAGCGAACAAAACCATCAAGACAGGCCCAAGAAGCCAATGGAAGTCTGGTGACTGGTCGATCCCGGTCCCGTCCAGACCGAACCAGATCCAAATCATCCATTCTCCGATTGTCACCGCCTGATGAGCCCCAGCATGCAACCACTTGAGACTCAGGAGGAACCCGGCAAAACACCACACGGCCAGAGCGGTCAATGTCAAGAAATCAGACATCATCGCCCTCAAGGAGAGAAACAGCATATTCTCAGACATGACGTTGAATGCCAATCGAGGAACGAGAACCGGGGCACCGCAGCTGAGGATGTCCAGGGCAGTCCGGGCGAGAGTAACGGACTTCTCCTCATCGACAATCGAGAAGGCGTAAATTCGTAAGACCAGGTATATCATGAAAATTGTCGAGAACATGACATCGAGGAACGACCACAGATTCTGTGTATACACGCCCCAACCGTGTTCGAGTATAGAGGCGAATTGATCGAGTACCTATCGGCATTTCCTAGTCAGCTTCGACCCTTTCTCGCACAGGGAAAAGAACGTACCCAACCAGCGCCATAAACATCAAACACCATCTCGAGAATCTGGTAATTCGTATTCATCCGGTTTTCCCTCCCGGCCATAACGACAATGTACAGCCCCAGCAAGATGGCAAACTGGCACACCTCGATCAAGTTCCTCGTCCGCGGCACAATCAATCTGTACTGATTCAGCAATGGAGCGCGTCGTGGATCATACAGGGAAATGGGTCTCTTCTTCCAGTGGTCTGGGATAATGTCGATAAAACTGCTCGGCGTATACACCACCTTGCCACGATAGATGGCGTCGACGACCTTCTGGCACGCGCTGCTCGCCAAGAAGGATTTGCTTGCGCTGACAATGGCGACCTCCAGGGCGGTCAATTTCCTCTCCACCTTGCCCGACTTGGACCTCCGCTGCGCGGCCCAGTAATGCATCGCGTGCTGACTCTGCTTGGTCACCTCTTCAGGCGCGCCTTGGAACGGTTCGAAGCCGGCAACGAGGATGTTTGCCAGTTTGAGGAGCCCCCTGGGTCCGGGATTGTGTTCGTTGTATCGACGGAGGATCTTTTCGGCGACGAGCTCACATAGAAGCGCGCGCGTGAGGTTTACCGTCTGATGGTGTGTTGCATAGGATTGTTCACGAATAAATTGCATTCGGTTGACGAGGAGGCAGTACACTGCAGGGGAGAGTCAGCATTAACAGTCCGGTGGCGACCCAACGGGGCTGCAAGGTGCCAGACCGATTGATAAGTCGTTCGTCTCGTAGAGTGAATCGACCAAGGGACGCACGACCGAGATGTTCATGCGCGGCGCTTTGAGCTGGTCGAGAGAGTAGGGATCGTCTGGCACGGACGTGAGCACATGGTTGTTGATGGAGTAGTGTCATATTCATGCAGAGGCAACGCCAGGGGGGGGGGGGACTTACCGATACTCGTAATGATATCCCTCCGGATGCTATGCTCGCACGACACGTCAGAGGCTGGATCCCGAAAAGCATCAAAAAAACGATAAAAGGCCTTGTTCTCTCTCTCTCTCCATTAATTTCTCCTTCCTCTCGAGACATTCCTCCACAGCAATCTCACACATAACGTGATCTCGAACAATACCCTCAATGTGGCCATCCGCCTTGCCCTCCAAGTCACATATACCATTTTGTAGGTAGGACGGCAGGCAGGCAGGCAGGCGGATAGATACAGTACAGTAACCGTAGACAGATGATATGAAAAAGAGTGATGTAGGATGACCATCGAACCGAACCAAACTCACCGATGAATATTCTCATAGACATTACAATGCGCGTTGCCAAAGGGGTCTGCCTCGCGCGGCGGGCGGCCGCCCAGGCGGTCCTGCTCGAGGCTCGTCCACGTGCAGTGCGGCGGGTACAGGCCGTCGCTGTCGGCAAAGTCCTCCTCGTCGTGCCGCGTCGCCAGCAGCGCCTCCGTCTCGGTCCGCTGCCGGTTGAGCCGGAATTGACGCGAGAAGCCCGAGCCCTTGCCGCCGCCCGTCCGTCGGCGGGAAGACGATGGCGAGGAGGAGGACGAGGATTTTGATTTTAAGGGTGTTGGACGCGGTGGTGCTGGGTTGCTGTTGGTATTGGTGTTGTCGGCGGCGCCAGTGCGGCTGGTGGGCGAGGAGAGAGAGGGCATGGTCGTCATGGTTCATGCGCTTTATTGTTTCTCCCTATGCATGTGTCTGTCCTTTGCGCGGAGATATTGGTATAAGGACGGCGGGGCGCGCCGCGAGAGGGGAAGACAAAAATGGGTCAAAAGGGGGGGGAACCCTGTGAGAAGGCTTTGGGGAAAGCCAATCAAGGATTCAATTCCACGGTGGACATAGTTTGTCGATGTCGATGTCGATGTAGTTTCGGGTAAAGGATCTACATATAATGACGGCCTCACGAGCTGTCGAATGCAAGTCATCAGGTAGCGTGCGCCCGCTTGTAGAGATACAGAGGCGTACGCAGTACTGATGCTGGAGCTATCTCAACAGATAGGCAGATAATGTACCGTAGGTGGATAGATAGATAGCAAGATAGTTGGATAACAATAATGGGAATTAGTGACGCCATGCCACCAATCGGGAAGCAGGTGACGTTAAGCTTATCGCATCAAGCACGAAGCTGAAAGCTTTACTCGGTACTTAGTACTTGTGAGTAGGACTCAGTAGCCGAAAGACAAATCAAGAATAATAATTCATTAATAGTCTTCGCTATGTCTCGTCAAATCGTTGGTCAAAGTCATAAAAGCCGCCCAAGCTATATACAGGAGACGTTACAGCGGGTCCCTCCCATGCAACACTACCGAGAACTTCGTGAGTGGTGCCGCCGTAGAATTATTATAACATTATCATGATCGTCGCAATGGCGGCCAACAATATGCCCATGGGCCAAAAACTCGACAGCACGCCTTCTTGCAGCGGGCCTGCTTCACTGCTCACCTCGTACACCACACTGGGCGTCGCCGTCTGGGATGGCGCACTTGAATCCACCATGACAATAACCAGTCCATTACTAGTGACCGTCTGTATGGCCTGAGCCGCCGGAGTAGTGGTCGTGTAAGAAGTCACCGTCGTTGTTCCAACCCATCCATTCGGTGGATTTGATGTCGGAGGATTGTAACAGTTGTTGTCGCATTGATCACAGCATTCCCAGTAAACAATGGTCGAGGTAACAGGACAGGGCAACACCGAAGTGACTGTGACGATGACGTTTTCCTGCGTGTAGCGTGTGACATAGGTTGTTGAGGGCGTCCAGTACGACCAATATGATGTGGTTGTTGGTGTCGGTGTCCAATATCCAGAGTCACTAGATATGTGTCAGCCGCTCCATAATCCGCAGGGGGGATGGCAGCGAGGTGCTCACTAGGCCAAGCCTTGCCCCAGGAGAAGGCTGATAAACGTGAGAAGAGGCCACAGCATCACCGTTACTATTAGTAGATAGCGAGCGAATCGGATAGAAGAAAGGTGGCACGGATCGAAGAGAGGCGGTCGTGGGTAGGGATGGGAAAGAGAAACGACAATCTGAAAGATTGGAAACATCAAACCATGCCCACCTTTTTCATAGCTGCGAGATCTCTCAGCTGGTGCCATGGCTTGCGCGTTACGTAGTCCAGGGAGCTTCAGGTGCAACAAACTTTCTCCTGAGGTCCAAGCTCGAAGCTCGATGGCGGCGTGGAGCTCCTCGCAGCTCACTTTGCCAGCTTGGTCGCCCTGGCAGAAGGGGTCGACCCTGCCATTGGATCCGCGGTCGCAGTAGAAAATTCCGGGAAGAGGACTGCTCGAAGAGGGAGGGTGTGGGAGGGAAAAGTATGTCTTATCAACATGATGATTGCTCGAGAAGCAGGTGAGGGGCTCCAAGGGGCTCGAATGGGCGCAGGATTTCTTGGTTTTGGCACAACCCAATGAAGGGCGCAGGTGCGAGCACTGGCGGGCAACAAGGATGTGAGGATGCGGAAATGCCTTGCAGGAAGCGTGCAGAGAGTTTTGAGGTAGCTCGCAGACAGAGACAAGTCTCAGTCCGTGGAAGAGCTGCAGCGTGATGTCAGCCTAGTGGCCCGAGCAAGTTGGGTGATCGCGGCGGGTGAGAAGTTAGACGAAGGGACATGGATGACCGTGGAAGAGAAGAGGTCGAAGTGGTCCTGGTGCAGTTGGTCCTCGCACATGGTGGTGGATAGTGGTGGGACGCAATGCAGTGCAGGCGAGGTCGGGTGGGTGCGGCGACGGCGGCGGCTGCGGCTGGCGGGGAGAAGTTTGCGAGGGTAATGCCGAGTAGATACCCGAGTAGTTTCTCTCCCCTCTTCACTAAAAGTTGTCTACGTACATATACTCGGTACCTCTCTTGCTCCGCCATCGACTCCCAGCTACGAGGCACTCGCCCCAACAGGAATATTAACCCCGTTGATTCCCGTCGAATCTTCGCTCAAGAGCCATGTTACCGTCTCTGCCACTCTTTCCGGGTCAAGCAATACCACCCCTCGCCGCGCCATATCCGCCTCAGCCTCTTCTTCATCCTTGTACCACGATAACGCCATTCCAGTCTTCGTTGCGCCTTAGAAACTTGTCAGCAAGCGGGTAGTGTTGGACAAATGGTTGTAGCGGCATAGGCTCACTTGGAGAAACGGCGTTCAGTCTAATCCCTAGGGGTCCCAATTCCTTCGACACGGTGGTCGTTAAACATGCCACGGCGTGCTTCGTCACACAGTACGACAAAATGGTCGGGTCGTGAAATAGACTTGCAGCACTCGCAATGTTGACGATGCTTCGCGAGGATTTGGGCAACTCCATCATCGCCTTCACTTGCGCTCTCATGCTGTATAAGATCCCGCTGAGGTTTACATTCACCACGCGGCTCCACGTTTCGTCCGTTTCGTTCAGGAACATGGGCGTTTGTTGGCTTGCAGACATGTTGATGACCCCTGCGCAATTCACCGCTCCATCGAGACCGTCAAATGTGTTGACCGTGTCCTTGATCCAAGCATTGACGTCCAAGCTCGAAGTAACGTCGACTTTGGTCATGGATACCTGCATCTCGGGGTTGATGTCTTGTAGTTTCTTCCTTGCCATGTCAAAGAAGCCAGGGTTGACGTCGCCGATGGAGACGGCTCTGGCTTTTAGTCTGGCAAGTCTGCAGCATGTCGCCAATCCGAGACCAGAGCTTGCACCTGTCAGCGCAAATACTTTTCCAGCGATCGAAGCCATCAAGAGGCTCTGAAAGAAAGGCGCCCACGATTGGTCCGGTCCGTTTCCAACGAGAGGGCGGATATCAAATCCGAGACGTTGGAGAGGGAAAGAAGAGGATTCGTAGAACATCCACGACACTTATCACCACGTAGATACATCTCCCAAGTACTTCTGCCGAAGGGGGGTGGATGGGTTGTTGCATTGCAGCCCATCCATGCCAGCACATCAGATCTGGTATTGGTCTGGGACGTTAGCTTCATGCAAGATATCTCGTGTGGCACAGCGATTCGGCCGAAGCACAACATTTTCACATTGTGATATACCCTACCACATTTGGGCCGGACTGGTTCCGTTAACCGCCGAAAGAGGGCTGCTGCAGACAAGCGTGAAGAATCTCTCAACTGAGGGGCAGAAAAGGCGTGGTGGCAGCGAATCATTGCTCGAAGCACAAAGGCGAAGGATTTCTTGAACGGGCAAATTGCATCGGCTTGCTATTGTCGTATTTGTTGTATCATTTCTCCGTATTACCTATGAGACAGAAACAAATCGCCTCCTCCACCTCACCTTTGCCCACCTCTCCCAGCACCAGCGCCGCCGGCTCCTCCGCCCATGAACTGTTGTGCACTGTACATGTCAGCTAAAGTTCCCCAGACTCTTCGATCACACTCACAGATTCGCGAGGGCAGGGTCCTGCATCATTTGTTGTATTTGACTCATGTCAGGCATACCACCTCCGCCTTCTCGGCGGTTGTTCACCATGTTCTGGAGGGTTGGATTGCTCATCAGTCCGCTAAGGGCTTCCGGGTTGCGCATGATGTTTTGTGCAATGGACGCAAACATGGGATTGTTCATGAAGCTGGACAGGTCGGGCATGCCGCCTCCGCCACGACCACCGCCGAACATTCCTGCCAGACTGGCAAGATCCGCCATACCACCGCCGCGCGTCTCGCCCGCGGCATCATCCACTTCATCTTCGGGTATCTTCAGTTCCTCTGCCTCCATCCGAGCCAATTCCTTCTTGGCAGTCTCCAGACCTTTCCTCATGGCTTCACTGCCTCCATTTCCTTCAAAGTCGATGCCTTGTTGGTAAGCCTCCACGCTTCCTTTGGCATCGCCCATGGCGAATCTCGCAAGACCTAATCTTGACCAAGCCTTTGTATATTTGGGGTCTGCGGCGACGGCAAGTTCGGCATCCTTGACAGCTGAAGCGTGATCACCACTTGCCGAATACGCCGCCGCGCGGTTGGAAAGGTAGATGGGATTTGTAGGAGCGTAGGAGATGGCCTGGGTGTATTTCTCAATAGCGGTCTTGTAGTCTTTCTGTTGCATGGCTGCGTTGCCTGCACTCTTGAGCTTCTCCGCCTCCGGGTTTATGGCCTTGGGGGCCGCTGGCTGTGGAGGAGGGGCTTGGGTTTCGGTCGTGGATGCCTTCCCCTGGAGCTTTTCATAGACCGAGAAAATATTGAGCAAAGATTGAGAGCCGACAGCTTCGGTCATGGCAGCTTTGTCCGAGGGGTCGACTTTGAAGGCTTCGGCGATACAATTACTCGAGATTTCAATGTTGTCGGCATCATCTGCAGTGAGAGTGCCATCTTTGAGAGAGGTGGACAAGAAGTCTATTATCGACAGTGCCAGGCGCTTTTTGGAGTCGGACAGAGACTGCGACAAGATTAGCAGCCGTCAATGACACGGACCAGTGAGACGTACCATGTTGAGCTGGTGAAGGAGACACGATGGTGGGAGGGATGGACAAATGTACAGTGTGAGGTATCTTTGCTGCCTTGTCAACAACGGGACTCGAGACTTTTAACCTCCATGGCCAATGAGCGTCATCGTCACGCGGATCTCTTGGCATGCGGTGTTACCTCCCCTTCGGCCCCTCTGCCCTCCTCTTGCCCCTCAAATATAAAAGCTCCATGCCACTACTTAGACCACAAGCTGGTTCCTCTTTCCCCTTAGAACCTGAATATATCTATTATTGGCCTTGTATAAGGTCTTGCGGCCTCTGATACCCCTATAACAGTTAAACCGACTCGAGCTTACGGCGGGTGAACCACGGCCAACTCGTATGAAAGCTAATTGTCACTACATAGTAGAGAGAAGGATATTGATTCTAGATGGTTCGCTAACACTACACCCCCACGGTACCACAGCTATTACCATTGTTCGGTTCTTTCGGCCAAATACTTAAAATTAAACAATGCATGCCAATCGATCCCAGACGTCATCCTAGAGATCAAAAAATGGCTCGATGCTAACTGGGAAAAGATCTCGTCATTCTGGTTACAAGCGGAATGGGGAAGCTGGCCCGATACGATCTTTACGCGCATCTCGAAAAGGAAACCCACAGAGTCTCTCACAGCGTTCCTCTATGGGGAGACAACGAGCCCGAGTTGGACCTGACGGTCAGCCTTCCTGCCGATCAGAAGATGAGCGACTTGGCGATCTGGATCTGCGCCGCGAAGCCCGGTGAAAGCGACACCAGTTTTCCGAATTTCGTGGAGAAATTCCAGAAGGAGTAGATGTTAGTCCAGGACCTGACGGACAAGAACGGCGGCGGCGATCTTGAAGGCGACAAGCTTCTCTTCTTGGGAATCGGTGAGAAGGCCTATGAGGAGCAGGGTTTCGATTTCGGCGATCTAAAGCCGGAGGATTTTGGCTTCGGCGGCAGGACTCGGTACGAGGCAGCGGTTTATATGTACTACCTTTGGCTCGATTTACGAATGGTCAGAGAGGGAGAAGATAGACGCACTAACGTGGAACTTAAGCTTAGGGAAACATCTCGTTTTAGCAGCCTCACAGAAATGATCCTTCGGTCCCAGCAGCAACGGTTCGCCGGGCGCATGTAGATTTATCCTGTTTTGGTGCCAGTCAAATAGAATGGAAGCATCAAGACTCCCTATGTGAAGTCACAGTTTTCCGTCAGCCAGTTCATTTGATCTGTGAAATTCTTTTCCCCAGCTTGGGCCACCCAATCGTAGGCAGGAAACAGGTGCAACAGGTTTTGAAGATGGGCTTTCAAATCATCAATGGTGGCAGTCGACGTATCCTTGATCATGACACGATGCCACTCGGTGTCGGCTGTAGCAATGGATCAACTTCAACCCCGAACCCGGACCAGCACTGGATTCCTACTCACTGCTGAGGTTGCTGTGAAGTTTGAAGAAGGTCCATTCCAGACACTTGCCGATCCTCCGCGAAACTTCCACAGTTTTTCCATCCTGGGTAACGGAGATATTCCTTGTGGCAGTCGCGCTTTGATTGTTTTCCGTGTAGCTTGAAATGGTTAGCTCGACACGACCCTTTTCTGAGGGGGGAGAAAAAGATCATTCTACTCAATAGAAGGATTGTGGGTGCTGTAAGCCTCCCTAGCTTGCCCATCTCCAAACTTAACAAAGAAGACGTTCTTGTTGCTGTTATTGTCCTATAAGAATGTAAGCAAGATCCCTAGGCTTAGGGATCAGATGGAGTTAACCCATTGCATGCCATAAAGGTGTGTCGGATCTGGGCTGACGATAAAATAGCACCAATGCGCCATGTTGGCTGGATAAATTGCTCGACAAGCCTGAGTGAAAAGGCAACGAAGTGACATGGAAAAAGCAGATGTTCAGGATATTTTATAGCTGGGAGGACAGGTAATTGCCGCTGACCTTTGCAGAGACACAGCCAATCGTCGACCTGCCATGTGTATTGCAAAATCGCCTTCGCATTTCAATTCCAACGCCGCCAGTTTGTCTCCATCCTCAAACTCTAACGCATAGCAAAAAACCTGGCGGTGAGAAACTATCAATGGCCAATCGTATGCTTACCGCTTTTCGGGCGGTGTCGAGTAATATGCATGTACGCATTCATGTGGCTCTACCTTCAGCCAGCCACTTGTTCAGTACCCAGTATAATTACACCGAGGTCTTCGGCTACATTAAAGTCCGTAGCATTGGCGGAGGGGCATGAGGATAAGAAGGAGGAAGGAGAAGAGGAGGAGAGAGCAGAAAGCGTGGTTACTGCATATAGGGTCATCGTCGTCGCGGTTGAGAATGGCAGCAATTCGTCTGTAAAGTCGTTGCCGGGAAATCCGCCTGCGGTTTAGGCGGTCCGGCCGCTTCGGGCATAGTCGGGGGCTGGGCGCGCCGCCGCTTTTGACGGCTATAAGAATCTCGTCTCCCTATAAAGTTAGCCACTAATTTCGAAGAAGACTAGTAAGGTCGTTAAAGAATAACTAAAGTAAACTATCTTAGTTTAGAGAGCATATCCTTAAACCATTAGAACCTAGAGGAATAGATTAACGCCTTATATTATTCCCTTATTCTCGAGACCACCGTCGCTAGGGTTAATCTCACCCCCAGGATAACGGTAGCCTCTTATCTCTTATGATATTTCGGTAATATAATCCGCTTCACTTCGTTACTATGATGATCTTCGCTCTCCCCGTCTCACGGGGCTTAGAAACTTTAATAGAGAAGCCTTTAGCACGCTAGGATTTAAACTCAGTAGTTATAAAAGACTTAGAACTACGTCTATAAGGTAAAGGAAAGCGCGGAGAACGTTGGGTAGTGCTGAATGTCTATTTAAATAGCACCGGTTCTTCTCGCTATTCTCTACCGTTAAACCCATTCTTCTGCTTTATATCTCTCTAAATAGTGCACTCTAATCATAGTAACTTTCATCGCGTATTAATCTCGGGAAAATACACCGTCTCTCGGGAGTCACACCTTTAGTAATTCTCTTATAATCGGTCTCCTTAGTTAGGTGTCGAGCGAATTAAACTTAAAATCTTCTTAATAGGCGACGCCTATAGGTAATGCGGATTTCGTCGATTTCGTCGATTTCGTCGATTTGACTGCCTTTGGCTAGGACGCCGCCCGAGAACGTCTAGTGGTGCGAGAGATTTTAGAGCTAATGGCTTATGATCCCGATAAACGCGGCATCCGATTTGCTAGAGTATATCGTAGCAGCGCGACCGATAGTGATAAGGTTAAAGACGGTGAAGAATACGATAAAGATAACGACATCAACTACGAAAGCGAAATTAGCGACCTTCCATCGCTTAAGAATATCTTTCTACGGAGCGACATAGAATTTAGAGGAAGTGCCGACCTTAACTATAAGGCTGCCGTATCGCTCGCCCCCGTTGATAGGACTAGTAAAGAGCGTTGTCGCGAGGCGAACAGTGAGGATAGTGCTAATTCTGCCGCTACGGCTGCCGTAGGCATTCGGCTCGGTGCTAGTTAAAATAAGTAATGGAGATTCTATATTCTCTAGTGTATACGTAAACGGTGTATACTGACGTATTTCCCTAGACGAGCCGATTATACTAGATAATGACTAGCTAGTTAATATTCTCGACGCTACTATCCCTAACTACTAAAAACTCATCTTCGAAGTCACGGACTCGGTAACTTCTAGGGGTCTCCTCTTCTCTCTAACTTTATCTAGACGATTTGCCGAGCTAGACATAGAGGATGGAAAGAATACTTTAGGTAGCCTTGCGAAGTACAATACGTATAACTCTGTACGCGACGAGAAAGAAGAAGGAAGTAATAAATTACATAAGGACGTCGCTTTCCTTACTCATACTTTCGCCAGAGGTAATGGTAGTAATGAGTGTTATAATAGCGGTATAGATTTAGATGCACTAGCGTCTATTAGTCGTATTCACGACGTCTTTACCGAATTTAAGGAGACCTTCGGCATGGCTGGGCGGAAGTAGAAGACGGTGGTTAAGACGGTGGTTAAGACGGTGGTTACGACTTTACGTAACTACCTAGATCGTGACGTCACAATAGGCTCTATCCCGTACTCTGTTAATTAGGGAGAGCCTCGGTTAGCTACGGACGACGGCGCCGCGGATATAGAGTAGCTTATAAAGACCGTAAGCGGCGATGTTAGCCGTAACTACTTATCGAAGGAAGAGATCGAGAATAGGTTCACCTTTTAATCGAGATAGGAGAGCGATGAATAAGAGATATAGACCGAGGATATTAGGCTTTAGTGCATTTCTATATTAGCTAGCGACTCTCGTTTAGGTAAGTTTCTATATCGGTGCTGTTAAGTCTTATCTTAGTTTTAATACTCGAGATCATAGAAAGTCTTAGCGCTCTTACACGACGTTCGCCGTCGCCTCTTATAACCGTAGAAGAGGCTATTCGATCTAATTCTAGAGTCGTTACCCGAGGAGTAGCTAGTCGAAAACGAGCTCGATTATCTGCTCTACCTACCGTTCCTTCTGTCGATAACGCTTCTCGTAAACGGCCTTGCCGCGCAACGAAGGAGACGTGGAAGGCGAGGGAGGCACGGGAGGCACGGGAGAAATTTAAGGCTAAACGGCCTTGAACATCGTTGAACTCACACCGAAACAAATAGACTCTCTTCGTTAACTTTAACCCCGGTAGGAGTGAAGTGAACTATAGAGTAGTAGACGTTAAGAATACCTATCTTAGGGAGAATAGTTCTATTCAGTGCCTTATTATATAAAAGCCATCGTTGATCTCGATTAAGAACCTTGTTAGCGAAGGACTACGGCGGCGAAGCGAGGAGCTGTTTACTAAGAGGTATCGCTACTAAGGGCTATAGAGAAGGGCGGCGAAGTCTCACTACTTAGAAACCGCGAATAGTATTTACATCTTTACATTACTTACTGTTCGGAGGACTTAGAGAACTATCTAATGTATAGATAGTAAGGCTCATATAGATCGTAAACCTTATAGGTAGGTAACTGACTTTTAAAGAACTTGAAGATAACTATTTACCTAGGGAGGGTAAAGGTCTTTATATAGATAATGAGTGTTCACAGTTAAGACCCTTAAAATGTTGATTTTAAATCAACATTAGTAAGTACGACCAATCATTTAATAGAGTGCGGAATTAATATCGTACTAGTCCCGTGATTTCATAGACCTTAGGTCTAAATACGAAGTTAAACTTCGTATTTAATCACGTGACTAAAGGTTTAATATTGTAATAAGGCAAGGTGGCTGTGCTGTGATGGGCTGTGCTGGGCTGGTAGAGCGGTGGCAAGGTGAAAAAGTTGTCTAGTCACATGTCAAACCTAAATGGGCTGGCAGAGAGGAGGTGCGGAACAGTTTACAGTGCTGGCAGTGTGCCATTCATTTTTTACAGATTGAGCAGAGTATTATGAATTCCATGGCTTTTGGTGCCGTCTACCTAAATCCTGAGAGTGTTTTATCAGTCCTGTCCTGTTTCTCGATGCTGCCGCTGTGCTAAGTGTTCGTAGCCCTAGCCGCTGCCTCTCTAGGTGGTGTTAGTGGTGTTGTTGTTAGTATCAACCAGAAACGCGTTCCCGATTCCCGATCTACTGGACAGGCCTCTATGCGTTGTTACACGTGCACGCTAAACCCTGAAGTGCTCTATTATAGTTGGCGATCGCGGGAAGATGATCTATTCATCGAAGATTCGAGCTCTTTACGACAATGTCTTGATAAAATGCTGTATTGAGAATTACTGGAGTTAATGCTGAAGAGTGGAGGATACGACTAAATAGGAGTTCGAGGTTAACGACTGAAATTTACGTGGGCATCGGTTTGACCCTGAAAGACGGTGAGGCTACTCACAGAGGTAGAGTCCGCTGATTGTTTAGGAAATCTTTTCTACGAAAGAGTTTAGAACCGAAATGTTGAGGAGGATTTAAGATGAATGGCTCTTTTAAGAAGTAGATTAATTAGTCGCGGATGAAATACTATAGTGAAGGCATTTCCGAAGGAAAGATACCCGATTAGTAGAACGAGACGCTATGGTATTATAGCGTATAAAGCCTAACGCGGAACTCGGAGAGAAAGAAGACTATCTCTCTAAGGTCTAGGAGTTCTTCTAGGCGAGCCGTTGAAAAAGTATATCCACCGAAGAATCAAGACACAAGAAGTAAGAAGATAGATACGCGAAACAACGAAGAAAAGAAGTAGAGAGACACGGAATACGAATAAGTTTTAAGATAGAGGAATGTTTTAATAGAGAATTCGGCATGGAGCTATGATAGTGATTCTAGACTATCACGGTTAGATAAGTAAAGGAGATATTATCGACGACTAACTATTGCTACGTCGAATATAGTCCTCCTAGCTAATTAGTGTTCGAGGTGCGAACTTAGTCGGCGCTATAGAGGTTGCTCGCGTAACATTAGAGCTGATTAGGAAGGTCGGTTCTCTCGTACACGGAGATCACTCATAGGTCGGGAAGGTTACGAACTAAGCATTGAAGGGCGAGATCTATTCGACTATTAGATTAAGTTCCGAGAAGAAGGCGCCTTGCTAGGAGCGTAGCTAGTTTACTTATTAATTTAGCTACTACTTAAAGGAATCGGGGGTGTGCGCGAGCTTCTAAACTAGTTCTTTCGAAGTATAGAAGCGATGGCATCGGAGTAATCTAGGATACCGAGATTTCGGGGACCAGCTACGAGCACTTCTTTAGCGTCTTCCGCTATATTCTCATCTTCTTCTAGAGATTCTTTATAGTCGTCTTCGTTGGAACCAATATAGATAATGACGACACCGGATTCGACGATAATGGCGCAGAATGAAAATAAGCTAATCACATTGAAGATGCCGTGAGGAAGTAAGAAGGATTCCGAATACTCATTCTTTAAAGGCGTGAATGCTACGGTATTCTTGGAGGATTTCGAGTATTTATCTCTGTATAATCGATAGTTAAAAGAAGATCGTACTAAAGCGGTTATTCGTTTTTATAACCGTTTCTATACAGTAATTATCCGTAACCTACCTAAATATAAACTACGAGATTGGAAAGATATTAAGCGGAAGATACTAAAGAAGTAGAAGGACGAAGATGAAGATCAGCTAATATTAACTCTTTTCTATTTGCAATCGCTTAAGGATAAAAAGCGAGAGAGTAAGGAAGATGTACGTATTTACCTGCGCGAATTTAAAAGGACTGGCGATACCTTACTTAAAGAAGAGGAAGTGACCTTTATTTAATTAGATAAATAGTTACTAAAAGAGTTATCGAAGCGAGATCGCAATAAAATCATCTCAGATCTAGGCATCGATTATAGAGATACTAAAATAATTAAGTACGATAAGATTTATAAAAAGGCTATAGATCGCTCGTAAGCCCACTATAATGCCAACCGTTTTGTAGACTCTTTAGGAGATTAGGCTTTAAATGATCTAGTGGAAGAACGTGAAGAAAAGTTCTCGACATTAAGATAGAAAAAGAGAAGCATAAAAGATAAGAAAAAGAATAAGAAAACTAAGAAAACGGCTAATAAAGTATCTTCTCGGACTTCTTAGGTTAGATAAGGAATAGTGCTTCTCTTTACTAAGCTATTGTTAGCGGGATATATTGATGAACTATCTAATCGTTTCTAAAGTGCGATGGTACTAGAAATGAGAGGCTTAAAGGAACAAATATAAGTAGTGATAGAGGTAATTAGTGCCTTAGTGAACGCAACGATAGTGAATTTAGGTTTGTCTAGTCATATATTAAATCTAAATCCAGAGCTGAGATCGAGGATATTCGCGACCGGAAAATTTAGCTATGAGGGAGATCGACGTAATGTGGTTTATTACTTTTGTGGCGAGGTTAGGTATATATAGCTTCGCTATTCGTATCTAGAGGAATATCTGCGAGCTAAATAGATTTATTTTAACTTAAGAAATTATATTACAATGGGGCCTAAAGTACCGGGAAAAGATATTGAAGGAATTCGTTTCCCACAATTAAAGACTAGATTGGACCATCTTAGAGATATCTTTTATGATCTAGAAGGGCTAATAAAGGGTCTACGCGTCTCTTATCTTAGAGTAGGTCTATATAGAGACTCGACCGTAATTAATGATTCTTCGAAAGAGGAAATTAGAGAGGCTGTGGTTACGACTACCTAAACGTTTAATAAGGGTAAAGCGCGAGAGTCTAAAGCTAAACACAGTATAGTAGGTCACAAGACCATTCTAAAACGATTAGAGAAAGAAAAGAACTATCCGATCACGAAGTAAGCTCGATTAGAACAATATGTAAAAGAGATTCTTAAAGCTACTGATTAAGCCACGAAATAACCGAGGAAAAATCCGATGAGACGGATACGTTTTACAGAATTAGAAATTATCTACGATGGCGTTACTTAAGAAGTTCCGAAAAGTTAAGACACGATAATGGAAGATGCGGAACCGAGTTCGGTTATACAACGTCAGAAAAGAAGGACGTATATATAGAAATAAGAGCAGCTCGTGCCCCGTGAAAAGCTTTAGAAGGCACTTAGGCGAATATTTACGAAAGGAACGGTAAGCTTAGTCAATAAGATTTTAAAATAGGAAATAGTCGGAACTACTATTTAGGATGTATTAGCTGGGTCGAAAGAAGTACGATAGGAGCTGTTCTTAAGAAAAATCTAGGAGTATAACGAAGATCGTTAGGAGCTTCTATACCGTAAGGCGCGGGTCTCTAAGGTGCGGCTGAATGGTGGGAGTAGTTATTCTTAGATTATTAAGTTAGCTCTTACTAAATGTCCGTTCCTGGATGTTAAGCTTCGCTATAAATATAAACGAGTATTGGTTGACAGCGGAGCGGAGATAAATTTGATCTCGAAGGATCTTATGATGGAAATCGGAATGGAAAATGCGATTCGACCTACTTAAAGCGTTATTAGCTCTATTAGCTACGATGAGAGACGTGGGCAGCGGTTCATTAGGTTAATTAATCCGTTAACGTTAACTATTGCCGGTATGGACATTAAGACTTCTATTTATATTGCACGGGTTATGGATCCTAGTTGCCGATTAATATTAGGGATTTTATTTTAGATTGTAGCGCGAATATAGATAATACGAGACAACGATGGGAATTACGTGATCACCCTCCGTTTACAGACGAATAGGGGTGTCGTTTAGATTAAGGTAAGAGAAGAGAAAGTCGATGGGGATGAGAAAACCGCGGAAATGGTGGAATTATTATATAGCGAGTTAAACTAGTTGGCGGATAGAAACATAAAAGGCCTCTATTCGCCTCCTTAAAAGGCCTAACCTCTACAACGATAAGAAAAAGAGAGCTCTACTAGGAGGACGAAGGCGAAGACTAGGAGGACGAAGGCGAAGACTAGGAGAACGAAGGCGAAGATAAAAGTTCGGCATTAGTGGGAAGGAATATAATGAGTAGAGATCTATTAGATTATATATTAAACCTAATTTATTAGTACGACGGAGAGAGTCTGGTAGACGAGACTACGGCTAGAGTTCGTCGGGTTATTATCTCGTCGGAACTTCGAGATGAGAAGGATAGTCGATAGCTAATTAGGCTCTCGAGGCGAAGAGATTTCATTAGCTTAATTGATGATATGAGGAATGAGGTAAGACATAGGAAAATTAAAGTAGCCTAAGGCTTAAGAGCTCACGTAAATACGCTCTATAAGCGTAAGGCTAATAAGGTTCTTCCGGTGAACACATCTTAAACGGACGGAAGTACGCTAGGTGAGTTAATCGACTAAAGGAAGAGGGCAATAGCTAAAGAAAGAGCTGTAGGGCTCTATTCGATGCCGTATCGCTATAGTTAGTGAATTATACCGCGGTTTATAACCTTTTAAAGAGGATTGCGCTTAACGCCAACGCGACTGGAGTAGCTTTTAATCGGAGACGTTCTTTAGAAATTAAAAAAGAATGTATTGGTGAAAGTATTATTCAATAGAGAAGGAGCACTTTCCTAGGAGTTCTTAGAGATTAGGAAAATTATTTAGGAAGTAGTATTATCTTAGATCATTCGAACTATTTCATATGAAGTATAGTAGGCTAAGAGTTTTCACATTCCTAAGGCCCTAGAGAAGAAGGTGATTACGTTGGTGGAAGATCGAATTCAAAAAGGGATCTTTGAGTCGTGTTATGGCCTCTATCGAAATTCTTTCTTTCTCGTGGCTAAAAAAAAGGCTGGGGAGTATAGAATTGTGAATATAGCTATGAATATTAATAGAGTAACCATTCGAGATGCGAATCTACCGCCTTCGTCGAACGATTTCTCTAAAGAATTTACTAAAATGTATATTCTATCACTAATAGATTAGTTCTCTAGTTATAATTAAGTGAAATTAGCTGTCGAATATAGAAATATAACTGCTTTTTAGACTTTATTAAGGTTAATGCGATAGACTATCTTACCGTAAGGGGCCACGAATTCGATGACTTAGTTCACAAGAATATTAAATAAGATTTTAGCGGCGTAAATCCCGGAGGCGGCGAGATCTTTTATTAACGATATCGCGGTGAAAGAACTAAAGACGGACTACAGAGCTAAATAAGTAGTGCCTAGATTAAGAAAGTTTATATTGGAATATATCTAGAATCTCGATTAAGTTTTATACGACGTTAAGAGAGCAGGAGTAACGGTTTTAGAAGAAAAGTTATAATTCTATATAGTAGGTATTAAAGTGGTTAGATATATCTGCGATCGCGAAGAAAGACATCCTAATACTGCGAAGATCGAAAAGATTATGAAATGGTTAATACCACGGAATACTACGGAGTTAAAGAGATTTTTAGGTATTTATATCTACTATCGGATCTAGATTAAAGGTTTTGCATATAAGGTTGCTATTTTTTATCGTTTATTAAAGAAAGGTACTAAATAATAATGGACATAAGTAGAAGATAATACTATAAACGTATTAAAGATTACGTTAACTACCGCGTCTGCACTGGTGAGCATTGACTATGAGGATAATATAGGATTAATTATTCTTGCTTTCGATGCCAATTTACTAGATTAAGAAGCAGTGCTGATGTAGTGTGAACGTAGTTCTCGAAAACGTAGACATTCTGTACGTTATGAGAGTAGTTTGTGGACAAAAGTAGAGGCTAAATATAACGCGGAAAAAAGAGAATACTATGCTTTACTAAAGGCATTAAAGAAGTTTAAGTCCTAGCTATACGGTGTGATCTTTTTAGTTGAAACTAATGCAGTAACTCTCGCTACTTAATTAAACCGCTCGGTAACTAATCTACCTAGTGCCTTAGTAACGTAGTGGCTTACTTAGATTCGGCTATTTAATTTCGAAGTTAGATATATTCCTAAGATTAAGAATATAATAGTAGACGCTCTATCTAGACGGCCGGGAACTATAAGTGAGACTGCTAAAGTAGAAAGAGAAGAAGACATCGATAAATAAGTGACCGCGTAACTCTCCACGGTGCGAGTTAGCCCGATAGTTCTAGATGAAACTTAAGGCTTACTTCTATACGGAAAATACCGAGTTTTAGGACTAATAATAGACTCTATCATTAAGATGTAATACGTACGGGTCTACTCTATTCGGTTAGAATCCGGAATGTCTCAGTAAAGCACTGCCGAAGAGGAGAAATAGTAGATATCGTTACGGAAGGAAGAATATTCTAAGGAATCATAGCAAATTACGCACTATCTTTAAATCTTTCGACGACCCACCGGGATGAATAACGATGACTTTAAAAGAATGAAGCGAGAAGCACTGAAATGCTTTATGCGAAACGATCACTTGTTCCGAAGACCTGACACTATAAGACCTACGCGGCGAGTGGTGGATAAGGAAGAAATAAAGCAACGGATTTTGAAAGAACTATATAATGGAAGTGGGTATAAAGAAGTTAAGGTCACTTATCGACGTATTACGGATCGATATCATTAGGATGATATGTATACGATGGTGAAAGAATACAAAAAGACGTATATAGAATGTTAGTTCCGAGACTCGCGGAGAATTAAAGAGAAGATGAAGCCCACTCACGTTAATAAAAGATGAGAGACTATTTATATAGATATAACGCCGATGCCAAAATTACGAAGAAAAGCTTACCTAGTGAAGACTAGAAGTGCCTTCTCCGAATAGATGGAAGCGCGCGGGCTGGCTAAGAATAATAGTATATTAGTGATAAAATTTCTCTAAGAAGATCTAATCTATCGCTATGAAATATTTAGAAAGCTAGTCGTTAATGGAGGGCCTAAAAACAAGGACTTAATAATTACTTTAATGAATAAATATAATATTAAAAGAGTGATCATTTCTACATATCATTCTTAGGTAAATAGCTAAGTGAAAGTGGGTCATCGAGCTACTACGGACGCTCTTGTAAAGACGTATAAGAGGCCGGACTATAAAGACTGAATAAACTATTTATATACTGTGTTATAGGCGGATCGAATAACTATTAAAGCTAGCACGGGCTTTACTCCATACGAATTAAAGTATCTCGATCGGCCGAAACTACTTATTGAACTGGATGTTATTACTTAGGAACTAATGCTATGAGAAGAGACCTATATCACTAGAGAACTTATAGGAATACGAGCGCGCGCACTTAAGAGACGTGAAGAGAATCTAGAAGAGGCGCGAGAACGTTTAAGGCGACAACGTAAGCGAGGTAAGGAGTATTTCGATAAACGCCATTGAATCCAAATAGAGAAGTTGAAAGAAGGAATACTAGTTTTGGTTTATAATACGTTTAATTTAATGAATATATTAAGCTCTAAGAAGCTCTCCTTCCGGTGAATGAGTCCGTATCGAGTTTTGTAGGTAAATCCGACCCACAACAACTATATCTTATATAAATTAGATAGTGCGAAGCTTCATGGAATCTTTACTACTAATCGACTAAAGCGTTTCTATCCGCGTAATCCGGATCGATTCGAGTCAGCAAAGTTAAGTGATGCGGTGATAAGAGTAGTAATTACCGAAGGGAATAATAGCAGCGATTCTATAAACGAGATTGAAGAAGAGCGGGGTGAATATATCGATGATCGAAATAGTTCCGGGAAATTAAGTAGTGAAGTCGTTGAAACTCGGGCTAGACGCCTGCCTCGAAGGGCTCCGGCTGCTCGTATAACCCCGCTAATCTAGGCATTAGGCGGAGCTAGAGAGGGCAATTAAGAACGGCTTCGAACTAACTTTATCATTGAGCTTTCCCTTTCTCCTAGAAGAATTAGTAGAGAAAGAGGTTTCCGAGGGTCCCGCGGACTGAGACGTGGACGAAGAGAATAATCTAAAAAGGACTCGCTAAGTAAATAGAGGCGGCTTTACTTATGTGAGATAGAAAGGGAGGCGAGCTCTCTATGGCTGTTCTTACATTCGCTTACCTTTCATTGAGTTTATTATTAGAGTTTTAGTTGATTGAGTTGTTATTTAGAGTAGATTTAACATTTACGGTTAGTGCTGCTATGATAAAGGGGACGGTATAGTAACACCGGTAACTCTATTATAGTTTCTCTTATGTTTTAATTTATTTGGTTTAATTTCTATAGGGTGAGCATTATTAACTGTTTGCGCTCGCTCATTTACTTCTAGAATGGCTCTTAAGATATATAGATGAGTAGTGAATAGAATGAAGGTAAGAATTATAGAGGAAATAGCTTATGGTATTTTAGTAGCCTTTAGTATAAATTAGTTTATCTAATTATATATTAAATCTAAAAATAGTTCCGCTAAGAGGCTAATAAGCTAGCGTAAACTTAAAAAGATACTTAGTGGTAGCCTTGCGGTCCGTACGTTACGGCGAAGTATAGATGTTACGGCGCGTAAATCGGGATTCACAGTATGAATGAATACGATGACAGAATACAGTAACAGCAGCGATATAGAGTGATTTATTTACGGGAACTATAGATAAGCGAGCTAATTAATTAATTAAAGAGAAGGAAGTACTATCTAGACTATAAATAATACTAAAGGCGAGTGAGGAGTCGAGCGAATGAATGCTAAGACGTCGTCACCGCGATCACCGAAGTATTCCTCACTTAGTTCGTAGATAGCACTTTATAAGTGAAAGAATAGATAAGAAGGAACTGAAATCGACGTAAATATATAGCAGTGACGTTAGTATGTGACGAAGTTCGTCACTCAACGAGTAGTGAGGTTAACAGACGGCTAAGTTAGCTCTCGACTATTTCTACTATCTCTTCCCTCTCGTCTTTGCTCTATTCCGTTAAGCAATCACTTAATTCTCTTCGTTCCTAACGAATATTTAAAGAATATCTTCATTAACCTCGAAAAACAACGCTGCACTATTTTTACAGCTTCATTTGGTGTATTTTTCATTAAGAAAACCGAGCTTTAATTATTTACAAACAGTTTTAAGCAATATAAGTAATTAAGACACTCCGCGAAGATCTCGTCGCGTATAAGGGCTTGCGCCTAATTCTACACTAATAACACCGCAATGGCAAGTTCCGCAAACGCCTTAGTATATTACTCCGTTACTAGATCCGTTCACACCAACGCCCTTAAATTAGCAGTAGTAAGTGACGATTCGGAGATAAGGCACCATTGAGATTAGCCCATGGGTAACCTAAGCTCCCTTGTAAAGACCCAATGTAATGGTCGGAACGCAACTTATTTATGGTTTTAGAGGCATTGCTCTTGGTACGGCTACAGCATTAAATGTTTAGATGTCGCATCCTCGTCATTTCTCGATTCAAAAATCACCACGGGAAATACTAGTATTATACCGCAAAGAAGGAATCAACGTGACCGAATGGGTTAAATAAGCCATCTAAATAGTCGAAAGAATATAATAGTTAAGTGAAAAGTTCGTACTAGAAATCGCTAATTACATTAAAGGCGATTCAGAATTAGAGGTAGTATTTAAAAATAAAGTGATTAAGGATGAGAAGGCCAAAAGATTTTAAGTATTAATTAAAGAAGCGGTTAATAACCGAAATAAATATAACGAAATTAAGAGAAGATTTATTAAAGGTGTTAATTATACTAGAAGCTAGAATATAGCCCTATTTCTAAAGAATACGAGCGGTAGAGATACGGTTAGTCGAAAGTTTAGGCAATGAATAACCGAAGAATTTTAGGAAGGTATCGTGATATAGTGGTTAGGCAATATAGCGTATATACTAAAGGAGCTTTAGTGTGTAAGAATGGCGCTTAAGCTGCGGGACGAGACACCCATGAATGTGTTGCGTCGAATTGATCATCAAATGATGAAACGGCTGGCCGGTCTCACGGGTGTAAAGTTTTCTCAGTCAGCACCGTAACGAATCGATATCTTTACGGCATAGTCGAATCCAGACGATTTTAGAAACGCTATGAATAATTATAGGCATTCATAAGTTATAGCTACGCGTTTAGAATATTATCTTCAGTTAAAGAATGAGTTATATTAGCTAAATGGTGTAGAGTCACCAAATATATATAATTTAATTTTCACCGAGGGTCTCCTAGGGGTACCGATTAGCCAAATTAGTTAGGTCGAATAGAATCTCATTATGGGAAAGAAACTAACTATAAAACCGTCTACTAAGAAATCTATAGAGAAGAGATCTAGTAAGATATCAGCGAAAGGCGAGACCGGGGATTAGTCAAAGAACTTCTAAGAATAAGCGATAAAATCTCCGTCTTTACCGACCGTACTTAAGAAATAGTCGGAAGAAGAGTAGAGATATTGGAAGCGAAATATTCTAGATTACTTTAAGAATAAATCTATGATGGAAAAGCTCACTAAAATTAAAGAAAGAGAAGTCGTAATTAAGGAAGCGGCTGAAAAGTAATTAAAAATTCGAAACGAATATATCAAAATAGTAATTCAGTCTAGAAAGAGACCGCGGTTAATACCGTCAGTTCTAAGAATATCTTCAGAGATAGAAGTGAGAGCTCCTAAGCGAATATACTTCTCGTTCACCGAATAAGCGTTCACGGAAGCTAAAGAAACCATTACCAATAGTAAATATCTCCGTGAAGAGTTTTAAGAGTTATCTTCGCCCTTTAATATGAGACTATATGAACAAAATTTATTAAGAAATCCTTCTAATATAGAAAGACTAGTATAAGAGATTATTATAGACTGGTCTAAGAGAGTTAGGTACAATATCGGTAAAGGCACTTTGACGAAGCGGTAAGCGAATAGAGTAGTTTAGTACGGATTTAAAGCTATTATACGAGCATTCTAAAGATTAATCGAAGCATTGCCGACTGATATTAGTTCGAGGTAATCTCTTCAGTGTTACGCTACCCTCGAAGCAATTCGAATTATAGAAAGAGTGGAGGCTAAAAAAGGTACGTTAGAAATTCAGCGAATTCGAGACGCTTTAAAGAAATTTAAAGAGCATAGTCGCGGAGTAAAGAAACCTCTTCGCGGCGAAAATTACTACTTAGGAGAATATATAATTAATAAGAAAGAATTAAAATATCTTTTACTTAGTGCGGATTATAACGGTTAGTTATCTATAGATTACGTTATTAGAGGCATCGCGGTCTACCGAAAGCACTAAGTGGAAGACGGATGAAATGTGATCTACTTATATAACGTTCGAGGAATATTTACGTTTACAATCTAGCCGCGATCGTAGCGATAAGATAAGTTTATATGGAAGAAGCTAATTCCCTATTGAGAGATTAACCATTAGTGGTTAGTATACGTCGATCCCGATTCTCGAATCGTTTACGCTATGAATTCGATTAGGAAGCGCACGGTAAAAGACTCAATGATTTCGATCATTTTAGAGTATCTCAACTCTTAAGTTCGAGTAAAGCTCGAAGACGGTAGACAGTTTATATTTTAGAATGTTAATGTTAATAAACAACTAAATGACTATGATTACGGAATGTTTATTATCTTTTGGGCCAGAGCTCTTATAGAAAACGGTATTGAAGCTGTTAAAGAAGTCAAAATCGACACTTCTCATCGAGTTCAACTCATTCAGAATATTCATTAAGCTATTATCAGGGATGAAAAGATGCCATTATTATGGCCGTCTCGCGCAGAAACCAGTGGGTGGCAGCTATTAAAGCCTATTATAATGGTCACTCTAGATGAAAGTGTTGTTAATCTCATTAACTAAGAGAATACGAACTAGATATTGTAGGCTTATATCGATCTATATAGCGAAGAGAGAATAGATTTAGAATATAATAGTAATGACCCTTGGGATAAAACCCCAACGCTAAGAGTGAATCCTCTCTTTTCTCGCGTTGCTTAGTTAGTTAAGGGAGGATTCTAAGAGCGAACTCTAGAGCCACCGAGCAATATTAGTATGGAAATAGGCTCGACCTTAAGATAGAGTGGTTATTAAAGCGGAATGTTAAGAGCGTCTTCGGTGTCCTTATATAGACCGAGTAGATCTATTACACCTACTAGTGATATTTTAGTTCGTATTCTAGATTCAATAAGAGAGGAGAATCTACCCTCGTTACGAGCTTCTTCTTATAGTGCTGCGGACCCGCCCCCTGGGTAACAATAGGGTTAGATAATTCTTAAGTGTGCTGTGTGCTGTCGGACGAGGTCGTTCTATGGATGGGAGAGGGAGAGATATAACAAGGCAAGGTGGCTGTGCTGTAATGGGCTATGCTGAGCTGGTAGAGCGGTAATAAGGTGAAAAAGTTGTCTAGTTATATGTCAAATCTAAATGGGCTGGCAGAGAGGAGGTGCGGAACAGTTTACAGTGCTGGCAGTGTGCCATTCATTTTTTACAGATTGAGCAGAGTATTATGAATTCCATGGCTTTTGGTGCCGTCTACCTAAATCCTGAGAGTGTTTTATTAGTCCTGTTCTATTCCTCGATGCTGCCGCTGTGCTAGGTGTTCGTAGCCCTAGCCGCTGCCTCTCTGGGTGGTGTTGGTGGTGTTATTGTCAGTATCAACTAGAAACGCGTTCCCGATTCCCGATCTGCTGGATAGGCCTCTGTGCGTTGTTATACGTGCACGCTAAACCCTGAAGTGCTCTGTTACAATATAAATCTTTAAAGGGCGATATTCCACACTTACTATCTTCTTTAGTCCTTTACGTTACTTTTGCTAAAACGTATTTCCGGTTAGAAGATAACTAAAGCGCTAGATCAATATATTTCTACTTATATTTAGCTTTATTCTACGCACACTATTCTAGAGAAGCGTCGTCGATATATAGGAGCTGTAGACTATACCTATTTATTAGGGACCTACGCAACGCAGTAGGTACAAAGGAATTAGAGTAGCTAAATACCTTATTCTATTCACGTAGCCCTATTGATAACGACTCAACGCTTGAGAAAAAGGAAGAGTTCTCTCTCAGCCGATTTAGGTGAGAGGAGACTCTTATAGCTTCCCCTCTTTCTGTCACGTGAAAAGGGTAAGGTAGCGTTAACCGATAGCCTTGTGCCTTAACCGTCCTTTATCTTATCCTTTTCTTTTCTTTCTATACCGTCCACCCGATTTAGGTAGAGGACGTAGAGTACTTAGGGATAACGGTGGGTTCGTAATAGTTGCCTCCCCTTTAAAAAGCGGCTCGCCCTCGAGTCGCTACGAGTATAAAGACAGCCTTAATCCATCGTATGAACAGGCCGTCTTAATTGTTAATGACGAAGATAATGATATAGTAGTTGAATAGCCATTCACTAACAATAGTAAGTAATTGAATTTCCACCTAATTTAGATAAGACAGCCGTTTTATATTGTTACAGCAATGCGGATGAGATTTAATTCACTTTAGCCTTTACTTTAGTTCTTAAGCCCTTTGCTATAGCCTTCTTCGTCTCTTTCTTTCTCGTTCAGATCAACTACAAGATATGTAAGTATTACTCACCTCACTCAGGTAAGAGACGCTGCTAATATATATATAGTCTCTTACGTACGAGGAAGTCCGGCTAAACACTTAGTCCTAGTTAGACTATAGTACCAGCCTTATTGGTAAGAATTGTGAGTTCTATAATATCAGAATAATAATAGCGTACTAACGAAAGAAGCGCTTTCCGCGGTTTTACGGATTCTCCGTTTACTTCTAGCTCGAAGTTAGTTTTTTCTACCTTACTCTATAACTAGACTTAGTCTAAGTCGTATAAGTTTTATTCTCGTTCCCGGCCTAACGCTAACTACGTTACCGTAAGTGAGAATTTAGCTAAGGTTAATGGTATATTAAATAAATTAGGTCCCCGTTAATCTATAGATAGGTTATCGTACCCTCTAAGCTCTCATCGAGAGAGTAATTTTCGTTACTAGCAGTGGTTCGGCTATTCCAGTCGATTAGATATAAATGTTTCTCACCCGATTCGAGTAATGAATCACTAACATCTATTTTAGAGAATGACTTAAGTCCTAAGTATAGAGACTTAAGCCTATATTTCGAAAAGCTAACCGTACTTATAAGGTTAACGGCGATGCCGACCTCTTCGATCTTAAAGAGATTTAGCATTTACTAGACGTCCTAATGAACGTTTTCATCTTTTATTAATGATATTAAGAGGTGAAGAAATAATACTAATTAGAATAGTGACTCCCTCTCTCTCGGCCTCTTCTATCTTCGTTAATAACGATGAGAAGAATTTCAGCTCGGGTTTCGATATACTTATTCTTTCTATTTAATTCGAGTAAAAAATCACTAATAGTAAAATAGACTAAAGTGCTAATTATTTTAGTAACTTCTTCTCTTCTCTCTCCTCTCCTCCGGCTTCGCCGGTCTTAAAGAAGGCTATTACCTTTTCCTTCTCTTCCGCTGCCGCCGTCCGCGCTCGTTAGAGAGTGCCGGACGTATGATTAGTTACTCTTCGCGGCCCTAAAATATAGGTCGAATATATGAATTAAGAACGTCTCTAAGCCTATGGCCGCTGAGATAACGATATCTCTAAACGACGTCGTTCTTCTCGTTTATAGTACTAACATTAGAGCTATATAGAATATAAGTGAATAGTAAAGTAACATTATCCTTAGAAGATAGATCGAGACCTCTCTAAAATATAGAATATATATAGATAGTAGAGTAATACTTATCCTTAGGAATAGATCGGAACCCTCAAAACGACCTATAAGAGTATCGCCTTTACGTAGCGTAGGTTATAAGTAGCCCTTTATAGTGAAACTAAGTATACCCCCACTCGATTCAGGTGAAAGATATTTCTTATTAAGTACGTACGCCGTACTTTTCGTCGAACTCTCTAATCATTTTTCGTATAAGGGCATCGGTGAAGTATTTCCTAGGTTCCTATATATTGTGTTTATAGCTTCACCCTAGCCATTTAACTAACTAACGTCGTCTTGCTCTCTTTCCTTAAGCGTCTAGAATCTATTCTACGTCGAACTCTTCCTCTTCATCTACATTAATAGATAAAGAAGAAAGAGTTCCTTAGCGTTAATAATAAGCCTAAAGAAGTGAAACGTAAAATATTAAATAAATTCGTCTATAACGCTTAGATAAAGTAAGTTAATAGATATTTTTATCTATTCGTTATTTAACGTAGAAAGGCCCTATATACTTATTAGAGAGTTTCTTACTAACTTTACGTAACTTAATATTTTTCGTTGAGAGTATAACTAGATCGCCCGCTATAAATTCTATATTCTTACGGTGCTAATTATAGTAGCTCTTAATCTTTTTTTACGTCCTTTACTAGAATTCTCGTAAGTGAGCTCGTATAGCTAAAACCTTCTCAGTATTTTATCTTACTCTCTCATAAATTAAGAGCGGTTCCTTTCCACCTAATTCGGGTAAATAAGAACCTTTAAGATTTCTTTTCATACTGAGTTTATAGTTATACACTACTTAGAACGATATAGTATTAATCGTACTATTTCGGCTATTATTAATAGCTCATTCTACACTACTAAGTAGTTCAACCTAGTTACTTTATTCGTCATTTAGATAGCATCTTAAGTAGCATTTAAGCACTTAATTCAGCCGCTCTATTTATCCGTCTATCTATAAATAAAAAGCGGTTAATAGCTTTCTCTTAACCGTGAGATAATAGTACATCGTCTCCCAATACTTCGACGTAAATAGGAAGTCTCTATCACTCATAATTATTTTAGGTATTCCATATCTCGAGAAGACTTCATTAATTAAGACCGTCCCTAATTCCTAAGCCGTTATGTCTTGCTTACATAGAATAAGACGCACCATTTTTAAGTGCCTATCTACTACCACCAGCACCGCGTCGTAGACGCTATTCCGATGCTTAGACGGTGGTAGCTCTACGATGAAGTCCATAGTAATATCTTACTAGGGCTTTATCGGCGGAGCTAGAGGAACCAGCTCTCTATAAGACTTATATCTTAGAACCTTCATTCTTTAGTATATATCATAAGTATCTATATACTCGTAAACGTTCCTCTTTACCCTAGGCCACTAGTAATAACGCTGAATAACTTCGAGCGTTCTAGCTCATCCAAAGTGACCCCCGTTCTAAGGATCATTATAATTAACCCTTAGAATCTCAACCTTAATCGTTAAATCATTAGAAATATAAATAAGTTTATTTCGTCGAACTATTCCCGCTTAATTTAGTGTCTAATGCTCTCCATCTACGAAGATTATTTATATTCGTACGTCCACGAACCGATTAAGACTCTACGCCTCCCGAATCTAAGCTTCTAGATTTACTCTCTCACCTAATTCGGATAAGAAAGTCGGCGCTCTTTCTCTTTTAGGGGTCGCCTAACTTATATTTACTAGGCGATCGTTCTCGATGAGTTTATTTAATCTATCGCTCTTCTACTCTAGCTCTACTTCGTTAGTAGAAGATATTAGACTAAAAATAGTGTTTCATTCACTATCCCTTAGATACGATTTTCGTAACGACTGCGCTCTCGTTAATACCGTAATTCGAATAGCGCTAATCGATATCGATACTTTACCGTCTCCACTCGATTCGGGTGAAGGCTCTAAGCGTAGAGCTATAAGTTTATATAGTATATTGCTCTATTTATCAGCACTTAAAATTATTCGCTTATAATTAGACCTTCTAAATAAGTCATTAGCGAAGTTTTTCTTATCTACTCTCCATTCAATACGAAAATTAAATACTATTAGATCTTCTACCCAGCGTATTTATCTCTTTTAAGCTAATACCTTTATATTCATAAAGTGAGTTAGCGCTTCATAGTTAATAACCATAGTCACTATCTTAGAGAAGACTTCTAGATAATATCTTCATTTCTTAAATGTATATATAATCGCTAACATTTTCTAATCACCCGTAGAGTACCGAATTTCCTTAGATTTATATTTACGAAAGTAGAAGACTATAGATTTCTAAACGAATAAAGATTCCTTACCCGTTTTAGATAAGAAAATAGTGACCTTCTGAGATAATATATCTTCTAGTTCACTGCTAGAGACATCGGTCTTCACTCTTATCTCTAGGTCTAGATCGTAATAATGAAGTAGAGGGGCTCTTTTAAAGCGCTTCTTAAGCTCTTAAAAAGCCTTATCTACTTTTAGGGTCCATTCCAGAGAGCCCTTCTTTACGCTATACTTCATTCCTTTTAGTAGGTCTATAATTAGCGCCACCACTCTTAAGAAATTACGGATGAAGCCCCTATAGAAATTAGTAAACTCTAGAAATATCTAGATATCTCTAAATATTTAGGGGGTAGGCTATTCTTAGATGGCTACCACTCTCTAAGGATCTATTGAAACTCCTTCCTCATTAACGATAAAGCCTAGGAATACCACTTCTCTTATATAAAACTCGTATTTACTAAGTTTAATAAAAAGCCGTAATTTTCGGAGTCTTTCGAGCACTTATTTAATATGATCCTCATGTTCTTTCTCTATTCCTTTAGAAACTCGTCCACGTATGCCTAGAAAGTAGCTGGGGCATTCGTCAGCCTAAAAGACATCACCAAGTACTCGAACTACCCATATCTAGTGCGGAATGCTGTTTTCCACTGGTCCTCTACCTTAATGGGGATCCTATGGTAAGTATCTCGTAGATCTAGCTTTATGAAGAGTTTTGCTCCTATTAGGCGATCAAGGATCTTAGATATCAAGGGCAATAAATAACGGTTCTTAATCGTAACCTTATTTAACCCTCTATAGTCCACATAGAGACGAAGTCCTCCGTCTTTCTTTAGGATAAATAGAATGAAAGCCCCAGTAGATGAGATACTTCGTCGAATCCACCCTTTTATTAATGTATTATCGAGATATTTTCTTAGAGCCTCGAGTTCTCTACTACTTAAAGGGTAGATAGGCTCATAGAGTACTATTATATCTAGCGTAAGATTAATTATATACTCTACTCTCGACACTAATGAAATTTAAGTCTCGCTCGGATCTAATACTACGTCGCTATAGCTAACATAAAGAGAAGGTATATCTTCGTCCTTACTCAATGCGAGAGTTCGGAGGCGGGTGAAACACTACCTTACCCGATTCGAGTAAGAAACTCTTTAAGATTTCTCTAAAGATTAATACTATATAATGTAGATTTTATTCTTCTCTTAAATAAGCTCTTACGCTATAATTATATTAATTCGAATTTAGCGATCTAGATCTCTCACTACTTAGATATCATCTCTAAAATTAATGTCGGAATTAATTACTTCGAGCCAACGTATACCGAGTATTATATCGAATCCCTCGATATTCGTAGATAATAAATTAAGTTTAGCTTTAGTAATTCTTCCTCGGTTATTAATGGCCTAAACCTCGAGGCTATAACGACCGTAAATAATAATCTACCGTTTATCCATAGCCTTCCTAAATATATCTAGTGAAACGCCTTTTAAACCAAGCCTAACAACAGTTATCTATGAGATGAAGTCGTCCTATACTTCATAGTCTATAAGGGCTCGTAATCGATACTTCTCGTCCTTTACTCGGACTATTACTTAAATACTCACATAGCGTTACTCCAATGCGCCGTGTCTCGTAGACTAAATGTACTCCAATGCGGTAGCTACGTTTACTACATTGATATCTATTTTTTTATACCCTTTTCAGGGCAATCCCGTACTAGATACCCTTCCTTATGGTAATTATAGCACTTAGGAATAAACGAGGACGTTAATTTTTCTCCCTACTTAGCTTTAAGCTTAGCTAATACGTTTAGCGAACTAAATGTATTTTTTCCCTCCCGATTCGGGTGAGAAGTTCTATTCTTACTTTTTATTATAGCCATCGATGTCTTTTACTTTAGGAGCTTATTTCTTTTTTCTAAAGTATTCTTCTCCTTAGCCTTACCCTTTTATTTATTCGCGAAACGTATCTTATAGCGATAGGCGGCCGTAAGAATAGTATCCTTATTAAGACGTATCTCCTATGGCTCTACCATAACTACGTTACGAATATTAGACTATAGATTATAAAGAAAACATTACATCTTTTACTTAACTTCCGTGAGCCTTAATGCCTCCACCTCGGCCTCTACTTACTCTAGTTTATATAAGTACTAACGAACACTCTATTCTTTTCATTACTTTTTAAACTAAGTAATATAAATAATCTTAAAAGTACGAGTTTAAGAGTCTTTAATGGTGTCTCGAAGAAACGTAAGGAATTTCTCTTAACTAGCGGACACGTTGCGTTATCTATAATATACCTAACGAGGCTCTTTATCTAGCTAGGTTACCGCCGTTTAGATGGCCCGCTTAGCCACCTTAGAGTCTATTAGATCCTAGTAGTAGGACTCGAAATATATCTCGATACTTATAATAAACTTAGTTAAGACCTAGTAACTACTCTTATTAAAATACTTCGGGGGGTCCGCCTTAAAGATTTTCGCGTAGCTAGCTAAATTATCTATAACTAGTCGCTTATTATTCTCACCCGATTTAGATAGGAGACTTCGAGAATATACTATAGTCTCTTATATTAATCTCTATTCTACACTAAGAGTATTTCCTCTCCGTAGATAATAAATTCGATCTATTTATTCTCGCCGTGTTCTTTCTCTTTTAAGCCTAAATAGTTCGGCCTATAATTATTCATCATCTATTTCTTCGAGGTTACTTACGTCCGTAGGCGTAAAAATAAAGTGTCGCGGGTCTACAGGGCCCGTAGTAATCGTAGAGTCTTCATCGATAGTTCTCGACGAGACCTCGGGCGCCCCATTATCTCGGAGCGATGAGGGATTTATTCTCACCTAATTTAGATAGAAACTTACCTTAGTAAGAATAGTTTTTAGAGGTCTCCCTAGAATCATATATAGCTACTACTAGCTCGATAGTACCACTACGTAATAAGTAAGCGTTAAGAATTATTAGGGACCTACGCAACGCAGTAAATACAAAGGAATTAGAGTAGCTAAATGCCTTATTCTATTTACGTAGCTCTATTAACAACGACTCAACGCTTAAGAAAAAGAAAGAGTTCTCTCTCAGCCGATTTAGATAAGAGGAGACTCTTATAGCTTCCTCTCTTTCTGTCACGTGAAAAGGGTAAGGCAGCGTTAACCGATAGCCTTGTGCCTCAACCGTCCTTTACCTTATCCTTTCCTTTTCTTTCTATACCGTTCACCCGATTCGGGTGGAGGGCGTAGAGTACTTAGGGACAACGGTGGGTTCGTGACATTATTTTAACCGCCTAACTAGCTGTTAGACGTCGACTAGCGTTTAAAGCCGTCAATATCCGGATAACTACCTATGATAATTTATACGCTTATAAGTCTCGAATAAATTAGGAAAATACGGGGAGGCGCTTCTATCTAGTAGACTTCTATAAGAAGTGGCTTACACGCGTCTAGGATTATTGTAGGTCTTGTACATCGGCAAATTTTCCCGCGCGACCCTGAGAGCCCTGGGCTGCCCTGGGCTGTCAAGGTAAGTCTGCGTCTTACGCAGCCCATGAGACCGCTGGGCTCGCTGGGCTACTCTAAGAGAGCTCATGGGCTACTCTAAGAGGGCCCTGGGCTAATATAATAATTTATAACTTTACGAATATATAATTATACTAGTCGGTTAAACTAGTACTAATAAAGATTACTATATTATACTAAAATTAAAGTAGATATATATAAAATATAAGGTTTCGAACTAAATCTTAAATTATTAGCTTAATAGCGTTAGTATTCACTAAGATAAAGACTTAGCGAGTTATCCGCTTTTAGTGTAAACCTTATTTCCGAAATAGGAAAGACCTTTTTAAATTTAATAATATTATATAATAAGTATATTATAAAAGTTACTAAAAATAGATAGTCTATAAGAGCTTATAGCCTAGATATAAGAGCTGTGAGCGACTGTGGGCTCCCTGGGCTCCCTGGGCATATAAGAATGCTATGAGTCGCGGGAAAAATTGCTGATGTAGGCGGTGATATAAATGTAATCGACCGGTTAAAACATGAATTTTATAAAGCGAGCGACGTTAATCTAAAGAATATCTAGGAAGATATTTCTACGCTACCACCATCTACTCTAAAGCCGTTCTAAAAGGACTTCTCCTATGGCCGAGCTAGAGAGAACACATAGAGTTACCACTCGAAGAGACACCGAGAACGAAAGCGTATGGATAAGTTTCTCTATATAGAGTTAATCGAAGCGGTTACGCTTAATGAGGCCTAAAATGTCTCCGGGAGATTAGAACGACTTGGTATAAACCTAAAAACGGACGTAGAAGCCTGGGAGGACGAGACGATAAAACTTTCTATCGTTCGGGGAAGATATGTAGAGAAAGTGGAAAAAGAATATTATTCCGAGCGGATAGCCATACAGTTAAAGGGGGAAATATCGACTAAGACGTTGGTCCGCACTAACATCAACACCTAGGTCAGCGACCACTTCGGAATCATAGTTGGCATTAAGGTTCATTGAGCTAAGTAGGATTAGGCATAGTTAGATGGTCATGCAGCAAAAGTCTCTTATATAGGTTCTTAGACAGCTTTTATAGACAAAATTCTTTCTTAGCTCTAAGTTAAGGCTTCGTCGTGCCCGGATCTTACCATATTCCAATATAAGGAACAAGAGTAAAGCGGGGAATCAGTTAAGATCGAGGTGAACGGGGGTAGATATACGGCTCTAAAGTGTATCGCGCCATACCTTCCGTCGCCGAAGCAGTTAAGATGTTCAGGGCTGATCACATGATTCACTGCAGCCATTGTTTGATTTCCACCACCCCGCGATAATCGAGCGAGCTACTATGAACTTCTACTGTACGTCCAGCTCCTCCACACGGAATATCTACATTGCTTTATCTTGGATCGCTGGCAAGATTTCTTTCTGAGGCCTAGTATCCTAGAGAATGGCATCAGCGCCTTCCGCAGAACAAATGGACGTCTGTCTTGAGATCCCTATGCCATCTTGCATGCGCGATTTCATTGTACAGTCATCTACACCACCTCCCAGACTCGGTGGCACGTACATCGATGGTCTTATCGCCAGCTTTGGAGATGCGCATGGCAAAGCAATGGAAGAGGTCGAAAAATGCCGCCTCCTGGTACATGGACCCGATGACATCGTCGTACTGCTTGAGCGCCCTGCTACTGATCATGACTACAGCGCATCATTGGCAGAGTTTGTTTCGTGTTCGGAAACGCTTCGCACCGTGGACGAATTAATCCGCTTTGCGACACGAGCTCAGCGCAATATCCAGAATGTTAGTGTCGTCGATGTCTTCTCGCTTAAGCCTCACGGGACTAACGCTCCTTCGGATGACGAATGCCATGATCTTGCAAAAGAAATCTTACAGGCCAAGAAGCCCAAAGTAATCATCGGATGCATAGGAGAAATCCGGCAATGCCACTGGCTCTCCTGCCTCAATGCCGGAAAGATTATAGGGGTTCTATGTACGAAATATATCGACTTAGGGGTGAATGGACATTCGGCTCTCTTCGTCCGGTCATTTCATCCCGGCTACTGCATCAACAGAGTGAACTGGTGTGTTGAATCTCGCATCAAACTGGTCTACGACTTCGTTTTTGCATTCCGGGCCATTACGGGGCCAGTTCGACACCCTTCCTGGTTATTATCGATCTTAAGTCTTCGAGCAAAGCAGTGGGTATTGTCTTCTAGAGTTGTTCTCCTACGCTGATTCCGTCTACAGGTCGAACGAACGACCTAGCAGAGGCGACGCTCTCGTTGATTTACTCTTTAACCTCCGACGCATCCACCGAATTTCAAGTAAGGATACCACCGTCCTCGAAGCGCGAAAGGAAGGAGTATACTATGCAGTTATAGTCGAAGAGATCTTCGACCTCCTTTGGACTTTGTAAGTAGTGTCTAGGAAGAAACAAGCTCTTATCATTTCGAAAGCTGTTCGCGCCTGGCAGCTACTGTTCCCAAGGGACTCCTTACAAAATTACTTCACGGCGTAACTTGTGGGGCTGGGTCACCGATAGGACTATTTCACGGATGATTAACAAATCCTGACTTGCGGAGTGAAGGAATTGCAGCTTCGTCCCCTCAAACCTGAAATTCAGACTAGATTGTCAGGAACACAGTGGGAGGATGAAGTTCCTGGGCTCGAAAATGTTGGCAAAGCATACCTTGCATTACGATATAGCGCCGGAAATATACCGGGGGCGGTGCTTCTCTTCAAAAAGGCCCGGTCGGAGAATCCGGACTTTATTGACACAGTACGAAACCTAGTCGAGACCATCCGGAAGGGTTGGACGAATCTTTAAGAGTTCGTGGCACTGGTATCGGCGTTACCAACGGTTCTTGAGGGTGGCCCAGGATTATTCCCAGAGGAAGAGATTTCCGGTGAGTAGTCAATTCTCCGTCGCCGTGACGCACGGACGCGTGTTCAGGGACTGTTCGAGCATATAGTGCCGACTGCCACCGACATGATGAAAAGAATTGAGACAATGAAGAAGCTGGCTCGAAAGAGGTTGCCTAGCAGCGTTGTGGATACTACGAAGCATGTCTCTGAGATCGACGAACTCTACGAACTTATCGAGCTCATTCGCGAAGATGTCGGAGCCGCCGAGAATAATCTAAGAGAAAGTCTCTGGATCATCGCTGCTCTTCGTATATCACTAGCGGGTGTTTGTGGTCTTATTGAGAAGGAGGGAGCTTCGCCATCGGATCCGCTAGCCCTCAAGCGGGACAGGAGACTGAAAGAAATTTATCAATAAGACATTCTGTCGGCAGCCAAGCCCAAGAAGTCCTTTGGACGACATTGAGACCATTGATTCTACTATAGACTTGGACCAAGAAATCTAAAGGATTCTCCGACGAGAGCAGTTAGCTAGACGTAGTCGGGACGGCTTGAATATAGTATCTCTAAGAGAGGTGAAGATAGATGAAAGGTCCAGGCAAGATTCGCCTAACCCTGTGAGTAACGTGCTATGGGTGTCTGAAATGTAACTCGTTAAATTCTGCACAACGGCGGATCAAGTGGCGGAGGAAGTCCTAAAAGCGAATAATATTAGGCTTAAGAGCGGAAGGTGGCGACATGTGGGCTGTGCTGGGACACACTCCGGCTCCGGATCTAGAATGATCTGGTGCAACGGTGTGCCGACTCATCTGATAGAGGGAGAATCGGAATCCTATAGGCCTCGTTTTGGGACCCAGAGGGTGCCGAAGTAGATCCTCATCAAGTTGTGGAATCTCCTTTGCCGGCTGCTGGGATCGAGATGAGTATTGGTTTTCTTTCCTCTTCAATGCTTCAGCCCTTCAGTTTCTCAATCCTCGCTGATTGCAAAGATGCGTCCGTCAAGAAAGCGGCATTCATGAAATAGGATATGTTGGGGACTCGTAGGGTCATAGTAGGTAGAAATAGGCAGCAGCATTGTAGAATTCCCCATGGACATACTCTCTTTTATAGGAGTGATCAACGAAACATGGAGACTAGTAGGTTAGATCTAATTCGCTGGTTAATGGAGTACCTGGCATACCATCGCATTGGCCGCGCCAAAATCTGACGAAACGGACTTTTTGTGAGCGCTCATTCTCTTGTCTCAGTGCTCAGACCCGATATCGGGGCTACGCCCTGATTGGCTAGGCTATGAGCTAAAGCGCCGGCCAATCACAAAATTCAAAGAATGTTGCGATAAACGAGTCTAAGGCCCGATACGTGAAAATGGCTTAATTTGCGTTCGCTACGTAATATTTAAATTACACCCGCCAATTTTGTATATTATGAAGTATTGAAGTAAAGAGATAGTCGTATATATTTTTTTAATACTATCTAAAGCTTTCTATTTATCTAATAAGATTCCTTTTTTTTAGATATTATTAAGTAGTCTATTAATATATAAAGAAGATAATTTTAAAACTTTTTAATTCTCTTTAGTGTGAGATCTCGAATCTCTTTAAGAAGATTATAAACTACTTATACGATAATTTCTATCGTAGAAGGCTAATATAACGTTAATTAAGAAGTACTAAGTATATATAAGTACGTTAGAATAAGAGAGAATTAAGATTATCTTTAATAGATCTAGATCGAGATGAATCTATGAAACACTACTCTCGACTATTATCTTTATTATTCTTTCTATCTTTAGACGTTTAATTCTTCGTTATTTTTATTCGGAGAACTTAGAGAACTATCTAATGTATAGATAGTAAGGCTCATATAGATCGTAAACCTTATAGGTAGGTAAGTGACTTTTAAAGAACTTGAAGATAACTATTTACCTAGGGAGGGTAAAGGTCTTTATATAGATAATGAGTGTCCACAGTTAAGACCCTTAAAATGTTGATTTTAAATCAACATTAGTAAGCACGACTAATCATTTAATAGAGTGCGAAATTAATATCGCACTAGTCACGTGATTTCATAGACCCTAGGTCTAAATATAAACTTAAACTTCGTATTTAATTACGTAACTAAAGGTTTAATATAAACTTTTAGAGGGCGATATTTCACAATTTTATTAATAGCTCTCATTAGTTTATTAAGTTCATTTTAATTTATTTCGCTTAAACCTTTACTATCGAAGTTCATTTACTTAATTTCGATAAGTTAAAGTCGCTTTATATTATCTAACTATTATTACTTATTAATATCTTAAATAGTCTTTAGCGTTATAAGTTAATTTATCTATAGCGTAGTGATCTTTCGGGCGTTCTTTATAGCGTCTTTAAATACTATATTCGCTTCTTAAATAGTGATTATTATTTATTTATTTATCTTAAGTCTACTACTCTAGTTATCTTTAGATTTATTAAATCGATTTAAGTACATTATAATCGTATAAGCTAAGTTCGCTTCGAGCTAACGTCGAATAGCACTACGATCTCGGATAGCTATACGAAGTGAATTAATATTACGATTAAAGCTACGTATCGCGCGGACTAAGTCACTGAGAATTCTAAGTCTAAGAGTTCCGATATCTTATATAATAGCTAGAGTTCGTAATTTAATAAGATAGCGAATATTCGCGATAATCTAAAAGTTATAATCTAATGAGTTTTATTATAAAGACCCTAAGTCTAGATCGTTATCTATATAATCATTAAGATTAATACCGTTCTTAGCTAGTAGATATCTTAATATTAACGGATCTCGATATATATCTAGATTATCGAGTACACTAAGAATTCGACGACTATTATTCATAAACCCGAGAGTTTAATAGTTATTATAAATATTAATTAGAATTAAATATAGATTATTCTTAAGTAGAATTACTAATGTAACGTATATTAAATTATCTTCTCTAAGAATACGACGTTACTAGGCCGTAAACGTAGCCGAATAAATAATATTAATACTTAGATAATCTTTAGTATAATACTTAATTATAGAGTTAATAATCTTATCGTTAGCTTAGCTTTAGTATCGTTTACTCTCATCGATTAGCTAAATATTATTAATTAATACCGTAAAAGAAATAGTATTATTTAATAATAGTAAGAGTATTATAAAGTCTTTAGATAAATAGTTTTAACGAATTCCTTAAAGAAGAGATTTAGTAATAGTAACTTATAAGTAATCGCGAAGACTTTTAGCTACTAAGATTCTAGAGAGTTATTAAATAAGTTCTAATATTGTAATGGGAGAAGTTTTGAGTGGTGGATAGCTTTATGATTGGCTGAGGCGTCGACACTAGACTAAGGTTCTTCTTATATAGTTCTCGGGGGGCTATCATTCATAGAGTTAATTAATTAAGTTACGAATAGAGAGAACTTCCTTTAGTTGAGTGTGCGTGTTAGGAAGAGGCTATACTCACCGCCGTACGAGTTAATGCCCATGGCTAGTAGCCTCGTCCCAGTTCAATATAAAGAAGAACTTTTTATTTATCGGATTCGTATAGAGATTAACTTCTAATATATTATAAAAGTGATAACGACGTTATAGAGATATTAATATATTTTAAATTTTCTTAAATTTCGTCATTCGAATATATTCTAAAGCTATTAAATTAGATAAATTCGATCGTCTTTAATTAAGCTAAAGAGAATATTAATAGTAAAGTAAAAGAAGATCGTTTTTAAGTCGAGAAATCCTCTATTATTAATATTACTCCTAGAACTTTAGTGAGTTTAACGGTACGATTAGAATTATAAAAAGTTAATTTTATTATTACTCTAAACTTAGTTAGATAAGGTCTTAAATAGATATATCTATTATATCGACGAACTCTTTAAATTTCTATTCTTCTATAACTAGATTAATACGAGTTCTTATAACGATATTTAAGTTAGTAATTAAAGTTCCAGTGAAAGAATTATTATTAGAATCTTCTATAAGATCTAGCTTATCTAAAGAATATAGCTTTAGCGACTTTAGCGATATCGAAGAAGAATTAAGAGACTTTCTCGCTTCTCGTTTTCGCTTTCGAATTATCGCTAGATTAGTTTCTAACTATAGTAGAGCTCTCGATATCGAAGGCTTAGAAAGAGAAGTAGCTAAAGTCGAAGTAACATTATTAAATAAAGATAAATCGAACTATAAAATCTAATTAATATTAAGCTAAATATCTACTTTATCTAGGATCTATAAAGCCGAAAGATCTCTTAGAGTAATGATTTAATCTCGTTCATTTCGTTCATTAATAAATCGTATTATACTAAGTATATTTAATATAGTAATTAATCTAATTTTAGAACCGCCTTATTTAGGGTTCTTAAGCCGTATAAGAGTTTCGTACTATACTATTCGAAGTATAATAATAGTATTAATATTCTTATTACGAGTAAAGTTAATTAGTTTACGAATAGTATCTCACTATAACTTTATTAAGAAAAGATAGCGTAGATATATATCGAAAAAGCTATCACTAAGTTTCTTTCGAGTATTATTAATTACTACGTTAGTAAGAACTTAATAATCTTAATAACGACGAGAAATAATCTATATATTATCGAATAGTTAAGAGCGTATAGAATTTACTTAAACTAAACTTCGAAACCGAGAAATATCTTAAAGTATAGATACGATTATATCGATTATAGCTTATATAGTATTAACTCTTTTTATAATTATATCGAAAAGATTAGAAAGATAAGTAACTATAAGTGAACTAAATATAAATAATAAGAATTAAAGTAATTATTAATTAATTTAGACTATACTTCTAGTTATATTTAATTAGAGAGTATAAATATTTTATATAAGATTAGTTAATTAATTAAACTATAATTACTATAATTATTACTACTATTAAGATTAAGTATATAGACGATTTAAGAATAACTCGTCTAGTGATTCATTATTAGATAGCTCACTGTAGAATATAATAAGAGTATTATATAAAACGAAGTTATTAGTATAGCGTAAAAGTATAAAACGAAGTTATTAGTATAGCGTAAAAGTATAAGAAAGAATATATTAAACTATAAGAGATAATAAAGAATAGATTTAATAAATAGAAGAGAAAAGATATTTATAGAAGAGACTCTATAATATATATCTATAGAGAACTTATATATTATTATTAGTAAAGCGATATTACTAATAGATAATACTTTTAGTAATAGATTAATTAAGTAATAGTAAATAGAGAAGTAATATATAAAAATAAGTAGTGAAGAATATATAATAGATATAGTAAAGTAAATCTTTTATAGATTTAAATTAACTTAGATCTATAAAAGATTAGATTTACTCTTCGCTCGTTATCGATCTATCTTTTAATAGTACCGCTAGAGAACTATATAAACTACCGTTATCGCTATTAATTAGTAGCCGTTATAAGTCTCGCTTAACTATAATTAACTTATCTTCTTTATTATTATTCTAAGAAGCGTAATCGATGTATATATATTTAGATATCGTTAGTCCTTAGTTCGCTATTATAGTGCGATTAAGAGACTTATTAAATCGCTATACGTTAATCTCTAGAGCTCGTATACTTATTTCTAAGAGATTCTATATCGCGAACGCTCTATTTTAGTCTTAAATTAGCTATACTAACCGTAAGAGAAGTCGCTTCGTAAGAGTAAGTATATCTTTAGACGTAGACTTTCGAGTATAAAGAGTATTATTATAGTATCTAAGCTAAAACGATAGTCGATTAATAAGTATCTTATTTTACGGTGCTATTAAGAACGTCTTTTCGAGAAGTCGTAAGGCTAGTAGAGACGATATACGATTATATACGCGATATTCTTTAAGGTGTCGATTATAGTGCTCTAGATTTAGATTCTTCTCGAAATAAGAATCTCGTATATCTCGTTTATTTACGAGACTATTTATAAGTATAGTATTCTAAAGAGATAATATAGCGACTTCATTAATAGATATTAATATAAATAGATATAGAAACTTCTTCGTATATCGAGAATATTAACTTTCTTAATATATTACGTATATATATATAATTACGATCCGTATAGTCCTAATATCTATAAGTTTAATATTATTCTATAGTATAATATAGAAAAAAAAGTTACGAATATAAAGAATATAGTTATATAGTTCCTAATTAAATACTTAGTTATTAATGAATTTATATCAATTATTTATAATATCGTAATAAATACTAGTAATATAGTCGATAAATATTAATTTTAGTATCTCCTTTAGCTAACGAATAACTATTTCGATAAGATCGTTCACCGTTCGTTCTCTAATATTAGATGTAGTGATGTTTCGTATAAAGAGTACTACGAGTCTAGTCTAAAAACTATAAAGTTTTAATTCTTCGAGGGCGCGGAATACCTTAGAATTCTAAAGGTTACGACGGCCCTAGAACGCGATATAAGCTTAGAGCGTAGAATTATTAATAAATAGCGTATATAACTAATATAGATTATAAATTAAAGATAAGTAATTAAATCTAATATACTACAGCCTAAGATATAGAAGAAACCACTATATTCGGTTATATAGTTAAATATTATTATCGCGAATACGTCTAACACTTCGAAGACGGTTAATAGTCTTTTAATCTCTATACACTAAGAAAAGTCGCTCTTTTTATAATATATCGTTATTATTAAACTCTAATTAACGAATTATAATATTATTAAGAATCTAAATTATATCTTCGCTAGTAGACTTATTTACTATAATAGAGTGAATTAGAATTATTTTATAGTGAGCGATATAATATATAGACTTATATAGTAAAACTAAATATATCTAAGGACGCTATAGTAATATAGTAAAATATAATTAACTATTTATATAAAAGCGATCTCGAAGAAATTCGTCGAATATAATCCGAACGATATTAATAATATAGAAAGATTAGATCTTAGAGAAAATATAAATTAGTACTTTCTAAGTTAATTTTATAGATCTAATAATATATAAATCTATAAAAGAAATCTTAATTTATAATTATATCTTAAAGATTTCTTAATATAAAAGTCTTTTCTTTAAGATATCTATTATCTTAATTTAATAGTTATAATCGAGTATATTTTATTATAGACCGGAGATAGATATTTTAACTTCTCGATTAATTATATCGATAGTCGTAAATATATATATATCGTAGTCACTAACTCTCTCTTTATTTACACCGTCTACTAGATTATAGTTATTAATAATAATATTAAGGCCTAAGAAATTTTAAAGACTACGAATCTTAGTACGAGTTCTTTCTATCTAGCTAAGTTAAGCCTTACGAATTCTATAATAAGAGTAAATTATCTTAAGACCGTTTAATATCTCGATTCCCTTTTAACTAAGATCGTTCGCTCTTAGAAAATATCTAATTAATATAGGTATCGCTTCGTATATACGCTACTATTGGAGATAATAAAGAAGCGTAATGAAAAAGGCGATCTTAAGGTGTAGTATCTTATTTCTTATCTATATACGCTCTCGAGATTAATAAATCGAATGAAGTAGTAAGATAATTTATAAAGCGTAGACTTAGATTATATTAACTAAAATTACTAGATCTTCTAGCTAAAACGCGTTAGTAGCGAGTTATTTATTAATATTTCTACGAATAGCCTTTAATTTACTAAGAGATAGTATCTCTTAACGTAGTATTTTCTTTATAACGTTCTAAAGATCTATCTAAAATACTATTCGTTACTTCGATAATAATATAATCGTAGTATCTTAAGATATTACTTTTATAAAGAATTTTAATGTCTAATTAAATTGTCGACGAGTTGTACGCTACGAGCGATATCTTTAGATATATTAAAGAATTATACTAATTATAACTTAATTCTTAACTAATATTTAATATAGAATATCTAAGTATTTTTAATTAAGTATACGTACTAATCTACGATTACGCGGATATCTCGTAGAGAAATAGTAACTAAAGTATTTATTATCGTAATCTTTAATAGTTAATAACTTCTTAATTAAGAAGTCACTATCTATTCTATTATCTAAACTAATATCGATAGCTAAGAGTTCTAAAGCTAATAGGTAATTTCTTCGATTATAAGATATACGAATCGTAGGTATAGCTTAGTTTATAGTGATGAATTATATTAAGAAGAAATAGTGCTCGTACTTAACGAATAGTAGTACGTTAAGAAAGAATAATAAATAAATAAAGATTAAATAAAGGCGTAGGCGCTCTTTAACTAGAAATAGTTTAGCGAGGCTTTTTAACTAATAACTAATAAGCTTTTATAGATTTAGCTTATACTAAATCTATAAAAGATATTTTCATTAATAGATTATTCTCTTAACTATATTATAATAGAGCACTTTAAAGTTCGGCGTATACGTATAATAACGTATAGAAGCCTATTTAGTAGATCGGGAATCGAGAACGCGTTTCTAGTTAATACTAATAAAATATTACTAATATTACTTAGAGAGGTAGCGGCTAGGGCTACGAATACCTAGTATAGCGGTAGTATCGAGAAATAGAATAGAATTAATAAAACACTTAGAAATTAGGTAGACGACGTTAAAAAGCTATGGAATTTATAATACTCTGCTTAATTATAATGAATAATATACTACTAGTACTATAAACTATTTCGTATCTCTCTCTACTAGCTTATTTAAATTTAATATATAATTAAATAACTTTTTCTCTCTTTATTACCGCTTTATTAGCTTAGTATAGTATAGCTACCTTATCTTATTGAACTGGGACGAGGCTACTAGCCATGGGCATCAACTCATACGGCGGTGGGCATAGCCTCTTCCTAACGCGCACCCTCAACCAAAGGGAGTTCTCTCTGTTGGTAACTTGATTGATTGATTGTCCATTCTATGAATGATAGCCCCCCGAGAACTATATAAGAAGAACCCTAGTCTAGTGTCGACGCCCTAGCTAATCATAAAGCTATCCACCACTTAAAACTTCTCCCATTACATTATTATAATATAAATATATTCTATCTAAGAGTTAATTTCTCTATCGATCTAATTGTTCTCTTATATTCTTCTCGTGAAATGACGTTTACTCTTTATATAGTGTTTATCTCGAGATTCTTTAAGGCTCACCGCTTAATACTCTTTCCTTATCGTTTATAATCTTTATCGCTATAATTTAATTTTTCTATAGATATGACTTTAGGTGAGTCGTCGATACTATAATAAGACGAAGAGTTCTTCTTTATAAGCTTAGAGAAATATAATAAATCTTCTTTATCTTCTTCGCTAATAATAAGTTAAGTACTTAATAATAACGGTTATAAAGTACTCTAAGAAATGAACTAGTTAATTTTCTTTAAACATCTAAATCGACGAATAAAAGATAAACTATTAGACTAAGAAAATATTATAGAGCTAAAAGAATTTAACTAAGTAAATTAAACTAAAGTTCTTAGCTTCGACTAAAGATTACGTTTAAAAAGTTACTTCTTTATTCTAGAGATATCTTATATTATTTCTTTATCTCTATAGATTCGATAGATCTTCTAAACTATATTAATAATAGACTAACTATATTATTAAGTCTAGATTTATTCGAAAATAATAATAATAAAAATCGATACTAATATTACTTAATTTCTAACTTTAGTAACTCATTAAATAATAGACTTTAGTATTATAATCTTAAAGAGATTTAAGTCTTCGCTAAAAATAGAATATAAATATAGAATCTACTAGGCTATAGACTTAGTCTAATTAATAAGAGTCTTAAATATTAAGATAAAGAGTATAATATATATACGCGAAGAGAAGTAGCTTTACGAAGTCTAAAGTCACTATATAATTAACTATAAGTCGTCTACTATTAGAGATTCGTCTTACTTAGTATATACTCGGAGCTAATTCTAAGAGTAATAGAATATATAGTATCGCTATAACTAAGATATATAATTATATTTATTTATAATATATAGTTCTTAGAGTACTTAACGAAAGTATTACTCGATCTTTAAAATAGAGCGTAGTGTTAAGGTTCCTACCGGGGCCTAACTGAGTTAGGGTTCCTAGTAACAATCCTAATAGTATGAACTGGTTAGGAAGAACGCAAGGTATGAGAAGTCACTTGTCACTAAGAACTATAAGTCCAATAGTTAACATAAGTTAACTACGAAGAGAGTGTAAGCTATCTAGGGGTAATGAGGGTGTATATATAATGCTTATACTCTATGCGCTCTATACGCTCTGTGCGCTCTGTCCCAACAGAGCTAGTAGAGCTAACAGAGTCAGCAGAGTATATTACGTAACTTAGTCTTACTCTCTTACGAACCCTTCTATTTAGTTAATAAATGTAGAGAGCCGCGCCCGTATAGCCCTCGGCCGGTCCCTTCTAAGACTATATCTAACACTATCCTCTCTTCGGTTAGATTCTTATTCTAAGAATTTATCTTAGCGATGATATAAAAGCGGAACACTACTCAACTTAAATTCATCTAGATCCGAAGATATCTTCTTCTTCTCTTCCTCTTTCTTTAGCTGTAGTTTCTAAGCTTCTTTCTTATAGCTACGACCGTCCCCTTAAACGTCTCCGTTAGTCTCGTAACGTCCGATTTATTGGTTATCGCGCCATGGCACCTTATTCGAATTACACTCGCTCTAACTTAATCTATATAATGAAACATAGAGTCTCCCGCTGTTCTAAGTATCTAAAGAAGAATATAAAATACGATGATTAATACTCTAAGCCGAAGTACTAAAATATTAAACGAAAAAAGTTAAAGTTACGGAATAAAATATAAGAGACTTAGGCCCGCATAGCTTAGCGAGCTTAGTGATATACGGGGGAGATAGCTCGTTTAGTACAACAATAGTCTCTAGAGTTATTGTAAGAGTAGTCTCGCCTAAACTAGGTAGAACGTTAGCTAAATAAGCTAACTTAAGCTTAGAGTAATATAATAGTCCGGGCTTATATGGTGTTAGATCGTCTTAACGAGGAGAAGAGGTATACGCCGGATGAACCTAAGTCATCGCTAGTTCGTGGCGAATTTACTTTCGACGATGGGCAGCTAAACGCTTTATTAGCGTTAGAAACCACTCAGAGTGATCCTTTTTTACTTTCTCTAGAAGTTCCCTCGAAAGGTTGATTTCTGATTCTCAGCTGTTTTTACACTCGTCGTACCCTAACTATTTAATTAGATACTAAGGGGTGCTACGCATAACGCGTCTTTTAAGGATTTTCTTAATATTATATTTCTCTAGTGTTAGTTCTTTATCTAGCGATAGTGTCTTAACTAGTTTAGCGTTCCTTAGTGCTGGTTTAAGAAGTGCTTTATGAAATACATTATATATACGTATATCTTTCGGTAGTTCCAGTCGATATATAACTTCTCTAAGCTTATTCTTAATCTTAAATAGTTCTAGCTTTATATAGTTTAGTTTTTCACTTAGTCGTTTTATTTTAATGTTTTTTCGTAAAAGATAGACGAAGTCTCTCTTCTCTAGAAGCGATTCCTCGATTCGTTTCTTATTTACGTATTTTATCATTCTTTCTACGAGGAATCCTAGATCTAATTTAAGTTAGTCGTAAAGTTCTCTTATAGTAAGAGCTATACTTAGAGCTCTAGAGTTCGAACTTTCATCTATCGTCTCCTCGAGTCGTAGGTGAAATTCGTAATTCGTAAAGAATAGACTTATTTCTATTACTAATTTATAATTGTTAAAGTAGAATTATATCACTAGTAGTAGTCGTACTTAATTAGTTTAACTATAATTTATATATATTCGTAAGTATTATTTTAATGTTTAGTTAGTTCTTTCTATTTATCTATCGATCTATAAATAGAACGATATAAATAGCTTATATTTCGTAATTAGTAGTTCCATTAAGACTTTCTAGAATTTAGACGTAAAGAGCTTATCTCTATCTATAATAATCTCTTTCGGCATTCTATAGTTAGCGAATACAATTCGTAAGAATTCGTACGTAAATTCTTCTACCGTTAACTTCTCTAGGTATGGTCTAAAGTAGAAGAATTTTATTAGTCTATCGTATACCATAAGTATACTATTATAAATTACTTCCGTAAGGGATTCTTTAAACTTTAGTAGTTTCGTAATAAAATCGAACGTAATTAACGTCTATACTCCTTCTAAGGTTTGTAAGAGTTGTAGCAGTCCGTAGGGTCTATATCTCGTATACTTCGTTTACGCATATGTTTCGCATTGTTTAATAAATTCTTAGATATCTTTTCTTATATATTTCTAAGGGTTATGGTGCCTGGTGATGAGCTTAATCATCTTATCGGCTCCTAGGTGTCTCATTAATGGGTCGTTATGATAATATTCTATAACTCGAAGTCGTGCGACCTCATTATGTACTCTATCTACGAAATAATATTCTTTAATATTAGTGTTAAGATTATAATTATAGTTATCTTTCTTAACTAAACCTTTAATGTCTCCCGCTGCTAATATTAATTGTACATAGATTATATAGTCTCCTTCTATTCGTAGAAGAGACATCGAAGTTAGCCGAATATCTTTCACGTAATCTGGCCGTCGGCTTAAAGTATCTACCCTATCGTTTTCTTTATCTTTAATATAGTAGATCTTAAAATTATACGGGGCTATAGTTTCCGCCTATCGCACTTATCTTCTATTAAGTGCTTTAGTTATATTCTAATAAAGAAGATTTTTATAATCTAAATAGATCTTTACTAAATATTTTAGTTCTTCTAAGTATACTCTTTAGTGTTTTAGTGCTTTCACTATTATAAGTAATTCTTTATCGTAAATATCGTAGTAAAGCTTTAATTCTATTATTTTTCTTAAGAAATAGATAACTAATCTAATTTTCCCGTTCTATTCTTCCTATATTAGAACTACGACTATCGCGCCGTCTAATACGTTTATTTTAAGGAAAGTCTATTATTCCGGGTCGAAGATCGTAAGAATCGGGGCCTTAGTAAAGACTTCCTTAAGTTTCTTAATTATTTACCTAGCTTCTTCTATTAGAGTAAAGATCGCGACTCCTTTCTTTATTAGATTTGTTAGGGGTGCGGTGATTCGCGAATAGTTCCGTATAAACTTTCGATAGAAATTAGCGAATTCTAGAAACGATTATAGTTCCTTTAGCGTAGTCGGTTCTAACTATTCTAGTACGCTTTTAATATAGTCGGGATCTATCTTAAGTCTCTCTCTAGTAACTATATATCTTAGAAATTTAACGTTATCTTTATAGAATTCACACTTTTTAAGTTTAACCGGTAGTTAATATTTCTAAAGAACCTTTAGTATCTTCGTAACGTATTCTATATATTCTTCGTAGGTCTTAGAGTAAATTAAGATATTATCTAAGTAAGCGACATAAAAAATATCTAAATATTTTCTTAACGCGTTGTTAATAAGTGTTTAGAACGTCGCTGATGCGTTAGTAAGCCCGAATGACATTACATAGTACTCGAATAGTTCGTATTAAGTTCTAAAGACTATTTTCCATTCTTCGTCTTCCTTTATACGTATACGGTAGTACGCGTCTCGAATATTTAGTGTTATAAAGTATTACGCTTCCTTAAGCCGGTCTTAAAGCTTATTAATTCTTAATAACGAATAAACATTCTTAATAGTAATATCGTTTAGCTTTCAATAATTCATATATAATCGAAGCTTTCCGTCTTTTTTTAGAACGAATAGAATAAAGTATCTTACTTCTAACTCTAATGATCTAATATAGTCTTTCGCTAAATATTTTTTAAGGTACTCTCTTAAGGCCTTTTACTTAGTTTCTAATAACGAGTATAATGGTCTAAATATAGAGTGTTTTCCTTCTTAAAGTTATATTTCGTAGTTCTATAATTTATATTTCGATAAAACCTCGATTTCTACTTTCTTTTCGAATATAGACTTTAGCCTTTCGTATTTCGATAAGTATTTCGTTATAGTATTAGTAAATATATGTACTAATCGCACCTAAATAACCTTTTTAGTATATTTCTAAGCTAAGTCTAACTTAGGCTCCTAAGTTTTCGCGGTATAGTCGTAATTATTAAATCGTACCTAGATCCCGGCCTAGTTAATAATCGAATTGTAGTATTTTAACTAAGATATACCTAGTACTATATCGTATTTTATATTCATAATATCGAAGTCTAGTTCTTCTTAATATTCGTCGATCGTTAATCGTATTAATCGTAACTTATGTATAAGTTCGGACATAATGGTGCCGTCGAATTCTATAATTATATCGGATCTCGGTCTTTTAGCTTTCTATTACGGTAGCTTTTTTACTATTTTAGTGTATACTAAATTTCTAGTATATCTAGAGTTAATTAGAATATTAACTTTCTAGTCTTTTAATATTTCTCCGAGGAATATAAGCTTAGCGTTAGACCTTATAGCTATATTTAACTCGAGTCGTTAATTTCTTCTTTCTTTCCTAGTCTTTACTAATCGTACGCCGTCTTTACTAATTTTCTAGCGTTAGCGTCTTCTAGAGATATATTTCCGGTAGTATAGATATCTTTAATTCTATTATCGTCTTAGTTTTTTAGTTAATAGAGATGATTTATTTTTCTATTCTTTAAATCGAACACCTCGTAGTTATATACTGCGCATCGTTTCACCGATTTCTTATATACTTACTATACTTTTACGGCGATCATACTTAGCTTCTCTAGTTATAAATAATTAAAGTATTATATATATAGATGAGAAATTAGTCGTAGAGAGTAGACGTAAACCATTCTATAAGAAAATAGTTCTTAGATACTAACGTCGAGTAAAATTTCTACGAGTCGAGGAACTCTAACTTCTCGTTCCCGATAGATTCTTAAAACCGCTTATATCTCTATCTCTACTTTAGCTAATATTCGATCTATCGTTAATCGAGCTTATATCTTCTCCTTAGATATTTAGGTAATCGCTACGATTTCTCTTAAATTATCTTCTATAAGGGCCCGTAATCGGGTTTCTTCTATTAAGGTCATCTCTACTTCCCTTATTAATTTCTAAGTTTAATGAGTTCTTACTTTAATTCTTTCTACTACTTCTTAGAGAATTTATTCTAATTCTTTTTATATAAGAGATTTTAATTCTTTCTTATACTAGGTCTCCGATTCTTCACTAAGATCTAAATTAAAGTTATATTACGAATTAACTATATTACATTTTCTTAGTACTTTCGGATCTACTTCCGATATATAAACGTTTAAAATATTTAGGTCGCCTTTTTAGTGGGTATAAATAAAGTTCGGATAACTTCTTTTTCATAGGTATTCATCGTTCTAGTAGACCCTTATATTAAAGATCATTTCGATTTTAGAAGAGAAGTTCCCTAGTTCGTATATAGTATAGCTATATTTTAGTAATATTAAAGTACAGTAGAGATCTAAACACATCCTTCTTACCTAATATTTAGTTCGGATATATATACGCGTAAATATAATCGCTATTAATATCGCTTTCCCACTATTAATACTTTCTCCGACTACTACTATTTCTTCTTCTACTATATTAGCTTTAGAGATACTCGTCGCTATTTCCTTAGTTTTAAGTTTCTTTTCGGCAGCTATAATCTATTTTTTCTTACCTTTATAGTTTTTCGCGTAATGACTTAGCTTACCGTAACTATAATAAGTCGTTTCTTTTCCTTTTCTAAGATCGGTTTTTTCTTTCCTATTTCCTCTATTATTATTACGTCTTTTTTACGCTTAGTTTAGATCTATAGATTATAATCCGTAATAAAGTTCGCGCCTTTTCTAAGTATTAGCTCGTTAAGCTCTTATCGTATAGATTTTTTGAGTAATATTAAGACGCTTATACTAATGATATTCTTTAATATCGTTATCTTTCTTAATAACCGTAGCTATTTATTTCTCTAGTAGTTTCTTCTCTAAATATCGAAGTTTTTACTTAATTTTCGACTTTAATTCTTCTTAAAAGATAGAGATAGTGATGTTATCTTATTAGCTAAGCTTCGTATTTAGCGTTCTAAACTTAGTTATATATTCTTAGATAGATCTAGTTTATCGAAGACTCACTATTTTCTTTTAAGCTTTCTTTTCTTTATCTTTCGTTCCGAATACTAGTTTCATTATTTCCTTAAATTCCGTAAACGTAGCGAAGAGACTAATAGTCTCGTTCTCTCTATTATTCGCTTCGTTCTTAATATAGTTCTTAACGAAGAGTCTAAGCTAAGCCTCGATATTATCTTCGAAGTAACTTCCTATAAAGAGTATTTTCTATAAGTTATTTTAGAAGTTAGTGAAGTTCATTAGAATATATAAATCTATATGGTGAATAAAGAGTATAAGTTTAGATTCTACGTCGTTAAAAAGCTTAGATGAGTTGCTAATCTTTCTCTTAGTCACTGGTACTGGCGCGGCGGTAGTTATTGCCGTCCTTAAGGTGCTCGGTGTTAATCTCGGGGTACTAGTAGTAGTAGATATAGTATCGTTAAGGAATAGTCGTACTATGCGTCGTACTAGTTCGTCAATAAGCGAGATAAGTCGGTCGGGTCTTCTTTAACTACTTATAGGGGTCGTTCTCCACAATAAGAGTAATAGCTAAAGTGTTAAGGTTCCTACCGGGGTCTAACTAGATTAGGGTTCCTAGTAACAATCCTAATAGTATAAACTGGTTAGGAAGAACGCAAGGTATAAGAAGTCACTTGTCACTAAGAACTATAAGTTCAATAGTTAACATAAGTTGGCTACGAAGAGAGTGTAAGCTATCTAGGGGTAATGAGGGTGTATATATAATGCTTATACTCTGTGCGCTCTGTACGCTCTATACGCTCTGTCCCAATAGGGTCAGTAGAGCCAACAGAGCCAGTAGAGTATATCACGTGACTCAGCCTTACTCTCTTGCGGACCCTTCCATTTGACTAATGAGTGTAGAGAGCCGCGCCCGTGCAGCCCTCGGCCGGTCCCTTCTAAGGCTGTGTCTAACACGTAGTTTAGTAAGAGAAATTTATCGCTATTAACTAAGGCTCTATATCGATTTCGCGAACTATTTTCTCTTCCGTAACACTCGTATATCTTTTCTATTAGAAGTTAAGTTCTCTAAATTAGTTAACGGTGCCGTAGTGCTTTCTATATTCGTAAAATTAATATTAATTAAGGTGAATAGTAAATACTTAAATATAATTTAAACGAAGTAAGCTAATAAATCTTAATCTTTACTAGCTCGCCTAAGTCGTTATATTAGAATATCGAGATTTTTAGAAAGACCGAACTAAACGACGACTTTAATATTTAAAAAGTCTATATTAATTCTCACTACGTTTATTATAAGTAGTATTTAAATATTAAATAAGACTTAAAGAAATCGCTAATAAACTCGTTACTTAGAGTTCTCGAATCGTAGACGAAAGAATATCTTAATTATTATTTTAACGATATTAAAGAATACTTTATATCGTACTATTAGTATATTTATAAATTAAAAGCGAATATTTATAATACGATTAGTTAAACGTATAAAGATAATCGTCTTAGAAATATATCGACTAAATTTAATAGTAATAGTCTTATATAAAAGAGAGAAAAAGAGAAATAATAGATCTTTAGCCGAGTTCTTTAGAAATTATATTATTTAAAGATCGTAGAATATATTATTTCGATTAAGATTTTAATATATAACTTAAGTGTATATCTTTTAAAATCTACTCTATTATAGATATCTTACTAATATATACGGACGAAGCGTCGCTAATACATTAAACTATAATATATAAGAAGATAGACGATTTCGTAGAATATATAGAGAACGATATACCGATCGAAAAGTTTTATCTTACTATACTACGTAATATAACTTATTAATAATAATAAAACGAAGCCCCTATATAGTATTTAAATTTCTTAGAATAGCGTCTCTAAAGAGTAAAGAGATAATTATTTTAGAGCTTATAAATACTAAAAGATATTAATTAAAATAGAAATAGTAAGAGAAAATATTTTATAAATTTATTATTCATTAAATTTATAAAATATTTTTTAAATTACTTATAATATATATAACGTTAAGCTATTAAAATTGTGGAATATCGCCCTCTAAAGGTTTAT